>NC_069784.1:15249062-15554375 GCF_027406575.1 Nycticebus coucang | reverse complement strand
GTAAGTAACCATAAATATCTATTAGAAGAGTTCCATTATCGGGTGCGCCTGTGGCTCGAGGAGTAGGACGCCGGTCCCATATGCTGGAGATGGCGGGTTCAAACCCAGCCCCGGCCAAAAAAAAAAAAAAAAGAAGAGTTCCATTATGAATACACCCGGCCAGTCATTCTAGGCTTTCCCATTAGTCTCAGTAGGCACAGGGTTGAGGATCCATGATACTGTTAGGGCACAAGAAACTGGTTTATCTGAAAATCAAAAGGAAAAAATAAACTTTTGTAGCAAGGAAAATATTTTAATAATATTAATATATTCATCTTTATACCAATATAGTGGTAAATTACAATATTTTATTTTGCTTTATTTTATTTTAAGACAGAGTCTCACTTTGTCACCCTGGGTTGCATGCCATAGCATCATTAGAGCTCACAGCAACCTTAAACTCTTGGGCTAAAGTCTTCTGAGTAGCTGGGACTACAGGCAACTAACATGATGCTGGTTAGTTTTTCTATTTCTAATAAAGACAGGTCTCACTCTTGCTCAGATAGGTCTTGAACTCCTGAGTTCAAGTGATTCACCTGCCTTAGCTTCCCAGAGTGCTGGGATTATAGGTGTGAGCCACCTCACCTGGCAATTTAAATTTTTTTTTTTTTTTGGAGACGAACTCTCACTATGTTGCCCTCAGTAGAGTGCTATGATGACATAGCTCACAGCAACCTCAAAGCCTCCCAAGTAGCTGGGACTACAGGTGTCCCCCAAAACACTGGGCTATTTTTCTGTTGCATTTTTCATTGTTGTTTAGCAGGCTCAGACTGTGTTTGAACCCACCAGCCCCAGTGTATGTGGCTGGTACCCTAACCACTGAATGACAGGCACCAAACCAATTTTTATTTTTTTAAATAGAGAAAGTGGTCCATGAAGGGAAAAGTACCTGGGGACCACACAAGACATGATGCAGTGCTAATTCACACATTCTCCCTAGATTTACATAGCTACATCCTTTTTATTAGGCATTGTGCTAGCACTGATACATGTGGAGGGGTATGGGGTACGCTGGTAACTGGATAAAGTGATGAGGACCCAACTCTTGTCCTCAAGGAACTCATGACCTTCTAATGAGTGAAGAAAGTATATGAATTGGTAATTACAATACAATGTGGTAAGTGATATTATAGATAGAGACCCAGTACAAGGGAAGTGCTGAGGAGTAAGTGAACAGCTCTGACTTGTGAGAGTGGGTGGAGGGAAGGATTCATATAGGAGATGATGGGTTATCTGGGCATTGAAAGGGACCATGATTTTGGCAAATGGATGGGCATGTGCAAAAGCCTTGGAGTGTGATAAGCCTTGGTGTTTTTCAGAATCTGCAGATAGCTCAGATAGCTGCACAGGCATACAGGTATCCTGGAGGTTAAGGAAAAGGTAAGCAGGGCCCAGAATAAGAAAAGAGCCTAAGTGCCAGCCTTCCTGCCATCCTTCCCACACCAATGGGATCATATTTTATTTTGTGGGATAAAGTCTGCATTTTTTCACCTTGGCATTAAATACTTTTACCATGTGACTTACACTATAGGGTGCACTTCCAAGAGGCTCTGATGACAACCACACCAGGGGGTTCACTTCACTTTTGCACATTCCCCCATTACCTAGAATGAACTTCTCTCAAACCAGCCATTGTAACACTGACTTACCTGAAGCCACCCCAGCCCCAGGAAGACACTCAGGTGGTCCAGGCAGTTAAAGCCCAGGAAGACCTGTAGGGTTATCTGGTCATTAACCTTCATCTCACAGATAAAACCGAAGCCTAGGAGATGGACCAACTTGTGCCGATTCTCACAGTCAGTAAGAAATGGAAGCAAAGTGGAACCTAAGTTGTCTGACTTTGGGTGGGAACAATTGCTAACGCGATTTTCTTCCTAATTTACCTGGTGATTAATCCTTGCCATTGCTGGTGTTGTCTTCAACTATTTAAATTTTACCAATTGATTTGTTTATGCCTTTTTATGTATTTTTCCAGCTGAATTTTGTCACCATATGGGCTAGATTTGCCTCTTACAATGATTTCCCAGAGGACCTAAGCCAGTGATTCGGCATATCAGGAAGCCCTTAAATAGTTAATAATCTAATTTAATAATCTCTTTATTGTCATCCAATGATTTTTTCAACCTTATAGAGATTATGAAGTCTGTGACAAGACAGGAAAAAAACAAAAACACTATTTGCCTTAATTTGGGTCTCTAAGAGACAACGTATGAAATAGGCCCCGTGCCCTTGACTTATGGCGAGTGTGCTCTTAGAAAAATACCATGACAGACTCAGGGCAGCAGGACAAGGAGGAGGAAAGAGAGCCACATATAGCATTGGCCTGTTCTATAATGGACTTTGGGACAGAGCTCTCACTAGAGACTTGTCCGGTCGTGAGTCTTTTGAACCCCTTAGTACAAGGCAAATGTCATCTATGGGCTGCCTCCCAGAGTGGGAGGTTGTGTGATAAGTGGAATATCCTTGGTGAGGGAGCTCTTGTCTACTAAGGACAATTACCTGGAGAGAGGGGCAGCCGTGAATTATTAGCAGATGACAGTCACGGTGTCCTGGAATGGCCTCTGAGCTCAGGGAAGGGGATATGTGCCCAGCACCAACAGCATCTATTCCCACTTCCATCTGGAGGACCAAACAAAATAAAACTAAACTAAAGCCACTAAAAGAAAAACCAACCCCCAAATAAAAACCAAAAAGTTAAAGACAACCACAATAACAACAACAACAACAACAACAAAACCCAGAAAACTAGAACCCAAAACTTGTTCTTTGTTGAAAGTCTGGCCTCTTCTTTTAGGTTGTAAATTTTCTCAGTTTATTCCCACTAAATCTTACCTAACCCAATGTCCACACTAACTCCATTCTAATAAAAGCAGATTTAAGGTACAAATTACTCATCCCTTCTAATGGCATGGTTTACTATCTCAGAGGAGTTCAGTTACCGCTAAGGAAAAAAATGCTACAGGTCAGTGGATATGAGATCATTTCTAAGATTCTTAAGAACAAATATTGCAGTTTTCTTTTTTACCTTCAAATAGCTGTGGTGACTAAGTGAAGTGCCCAAGCCTCAAAAAAAATCCCCTTTCTACCCTATCCCAAACCCCACCAAATAATTTTCCCTACAGATAATATCAAAAGAAAGAAACTAGGCCAGGTGTGGTGGCTCACACCTGTAATATAGCATTCTGGGAGGCCGAGGCAGGTGAATTGCCCAAGCTCGGGAGTTTGAGACAAGCTTGAGCCAGAGCAAGACCTGATCTCTAAAAACCCTCGAGCCCCGATGTATGTGGCCAGGGCTCTAACCATTGAGCACAGGCTTCAAGCTGGTAGTATGTTGGTTTTAATGGCATGAGGTCTGAAGTCAGTCTGCCTGACTTTAGATCCTGGCTTTGAATCCAGCTTTATTAACTAAGTGATTGAAGGCATATTGTTTAACAGTTAGTGCCTTACTTTTCTCATTTAAAAAAGAGAGAGACTGGCTCGGTGCCTGTAGCTCAGTGAGTGGGGTGCTGGCTACATACACCGAAGGTGGTGGGTTCGAGCCCAGCCAGGGCCTGCTAAACAACGACAACTGCAACCAAAAAAATAGCTGGGTATTGTGGCGGGCACCTGTAATCCCAGCTACTTGGGAGGCTGAGGCTAGAGACTTGCTTGAGCCCAAGAGTTTGAGGTTGCTGTGAGCTGTGCCACTATGACATTCTACGCAGGGTGACAAAGTGAGACTGTCTCAGAAAAAATAAATAAATAAGTAGTGAAAAATAAATCAAAAGAAAGAAAGTAAAGCCCATAAAATGAAGGTTTTTTTAAATACAATCTCATTGGGCATAGAAAAGACTGTTGGGTACAGAAGCACCATTCAGAGATTAAAGCACAGTCTACCCCATCCTGTGGCATCCTGGCAGGTTCTAAAAATACCTTCCTTTTGGCCACAAAGTGATTTTGCAGCTGGTAGCTCATGCCTGTAATCCTAGCACTCTGGGAGGCTGAGGCGGGTACGTTGCTTAAGCTCAGAAGTTCGAGACCAGCCTGAGCAAGAGAGACTCCATCTCTGTTAAAAATTGAAAAACTAGCCAGGTGCTATGGCGGGCACCTGTTGTCTCAGCTACTCAGGAGGCTGACGCAGGAGGATTGCTTGAGCCCAGGAGTTTGAGGTTGCCGTGAGCTATGACACCATTGCACTCTACCAGAGTGACAGAGAGTAAGACTCTGTCTCAAAAATAAATAAATGAATACATAAATAAGTAAATAAATAAATGATTTAATGATTTTGCTAATTCTAATCTTAGTTTGAGCCTTGAAATTAGGATTCCATCAGGTCTCTGCCAGTTCAAATGGTCCCTGTTCTTGTCCCCATTTTCCTTACAAGAGAAAGTCCACATTTTGCTCAAGACATGGACCCCTCAGTCTCCTCCAGCCCATTTGCATCGCCTCCTGTGGAGCGCATGGTTCTGTATGTGAATTCAGGCTTAGTAAGCAAAGGCGGCTTTGTGATTCTAAAGCCTCGCCCGGTGATGCCCAGCAGTAAGAAAACCGCCTGGACCCCTATGTGGGTTACTAGTCTACAATCATCTTTGCCTGCTGCTCTGGGCTGATTTTTTTTTATCTTTTTTATTTTATATGCCTTTCACAGTGGGAAATTTAGAATAATTCAGTATTGCCTTGGAAAGATATGGCAGGAGGTTCGTACAGATAGACTTTGCATCATGAAACTTCCTTAACTGGGATCTCAGCTCCGTGCTGTTTCCATTATTAGCCCCCAGTCAGCCAGGTATTAGCTGGTCTCTGAGGTTTTGCACAGGATGCTATGAATAAACATTTGAAGAAAATAATTAGTAATAATAATTTCCAAGAAAAATGAGGTCAAAACTTCCATAATGTCTACTTTTCTCTTGAATTCATACCTAATTACATTACATTTAAAATATGACAGACTCTTAATGCATTTGGCATAGAAAGAAAAACCAATTAATAAATGAGCACTCGAATATGTTTTGCTGAAAAGCCATTTTATCATGCAACCTCTGTAATTATAATTCTTTAACCCTCAGATTGTGTTTAAACTCAGGAGACGTGAAATAAGCAGTCAAAATGCACACGATTCCCCCAAATCTTACGGTGTATTTTCTTCAAGTAAAAAAAATACATAAAGAATGCTTTAAAGTGAGTAGATTTTTTTCCCATGACCTGCTATCAATTACCAAATAAATAAGTTTTTAACTAGAAGGTCATAGAGGAGAGGAAAGTCTTGGGTGGGTCCAAATTTTCTAGCCTAGGAAGCTGGGAGAACAGGAGAAATATTAATGGGAGTTTAGGAAAGAGAATGATTTGGTCGGAAGGTAATACTGATTTTAGACTTGGTCTGTTAGAAGTGACTTGGGACATCTAAGTAAAAGCTCCTTTTTGCACTATGAGGAGCTGATGAGAAATAAGATATAATGAAAAATTGGGGGCTTATAACTGTCTTTAGTACCTGAGGCTCTCTCCTAAATGGTGTAGACATCTGAATCTCCATTCACCTGTATTTGAGACAAGAGTGTATGTTCACACAAGAGGTGCCAAGTGGAGCAGGCTGGTCTGGGCCACACAGCAGGGCAGCCCCTGTCCCTCCAGTCCATCCTCAGCAGGAAGGAGACCAGCTGAACGAGCCGTGCCTGTGCTCTCTAGGTTAATGCTTTTAATGGGTTTGTTCCCCAGTTGGGCTATTTTCACTCCCATTCAACTGTAAGGATGGACAGTGAGACACTGTAAAGCCCCAGGAGATTACGGGCTTTGCTGCACTGCCCGTGTGACTAAGGAGTCCACAATTCTGGTAATTTCTCTTCCCAGAGGATACAGAAAGGGAATGGGGAAACTCTTAGTCTTGTTCTAATTCTGAACTACATGGAGAAATTGGCTGATGAAGTGGAAATTATTTAAACCTGGGAGGAAAACTGTCTAAGCCATGTCATCTTGAAGTGACACCCAACAGCAAGGGAGGCTGGACCTAGTCACATGGGCCACTAGATTCTAGGAGGGCTGAAATTTTAAAATGAGAGGAGATGGGGCAGGCATAATTACACAGCAAAATTCCTGAAAGGGAAGAAAGATTAAGAGAACCAGAAAACATTCAAGAATAGAATTCTAACTTTGCAGTTTTAAGTGATCTTAGAGAATAAGAAAAGAGAGACAATCAAACTGAGGATAAATAGGACAACTGGAAATTTTTGACAAGTTCCAGATTTTAGAAGGACATATACAAACTTTTATTAAAAAAGGCATAATTTATCCAGGTCAGTAAGCTTTTGTTTTTAGGATACTTAGATTTATTTAGTTAGACTGAGCCTTCCAAATTATTTATTCGCTTCTGTTGTTTTACATGGAGAAGACTGAGGCTCAGGGGTGCGACATGACTGGTTAAGGTTTCTTTAGTGACACAACCATGGGTACAGCCACATTTCCTAA
Organism: Nycticebus coucang; assembly: GCF_027406575.1. Classification (NCBI taxonomy): domain Eukaryota; kingdom Metazoa; phylum Chordata; class Mammalia; order Primates; family Lorisidae; genus Nycticebus; species Nycticebus coucang. Next base: position 15,547,898 of record NC_069784.1, on the reverse strand, counting down.
TTCTTCCCAGGTCTCTCTGTACCGTATCAGCAGATTCTGAGAGGACCTTTCTTATAGCCTCCTCCCCACCACCACAGGCCCCACTTTCAGCAAAGGAGTTGACTTTCTGGTTTCCAAATATGGCAACAACATATGATTTAATTTTTAAAAACAAGTTCTGCTAAAATGTTGAAAAACCTGCATCACCCCCAATGCTATTTTGTTGGGGGTGACTCCAAACATAACACCGAGAATATTGAACCATGTTGTGTGTGAATTAAATGAAAATAGTTGGAATGGAGGCTCAAGTACATTTACATTTTAAAAATTAAGTACAAGTGTTATTCTCAAACCTATGACATATAAGCAAAGCAGAGAGAGGAAGCCCAGATCTGTAAGAAGCTCCAGCAATCTTAGAGCTAGGAATTGATGAAAGTTTCTAGCTTGTTAGTGACAATGCGCTTTAAGGATTATATTTAGAAGATGACGGTCAAGGACAATAGCGTTGCTAATGTTTTGTTTTGCTTTTATTCAATTCTGATAAGTAGAGTTGTTTCCGGATCTTTACCATACATACAAACGCACACACATGAAGTATATACCATATATAGCGTCTATGTGGGTATCTGCTATCTTTAAAAGATTTTAAAGGTATTTTAACCACTATTTACCCAAAATCGAATTGATTATAAACTGTCAGTCATTTAGTCAAATGCTTTTGGAAAATAAGATTCAACTTTCAATATCTGTGGTCTACTGTTCAGATAGAAAATTTCTGAAGTTTTGCTCTTATGCTCAGACATTCCAGTTTCTCCCCTTTGCCTTCCTCTCCTTTTCCGCAGACCCTCGCTTCGTGTGTTTGGCTAATGGAGTTAATAATGGCCTCTGACTTTTGGCTTCCCCATTCCTGAGTCTCATTCATGGTGAGCGGCAGCCCTTTGCTGCTGCTTTGTTCCTGCTGCAGAGAACTGTCCCGGGAGGTTTGTGACCTACCTGCTTCCTGCTGAATCTGCCTGGGCAGAGGTTGGATCATGTCCAGTCCTCGTGTTACCTGGCTGCCTCCAGAACTTCTGGCTCAGCACCTCTTGAACTTGCTCATGTTTATTTAGAAAATAACTTAGGATCAACCAAAGGGGGGAAAATGCTCTAGACATGTCAGAGGTTGCTGCATGGGGATGATGGTTGGTCCCTGCCCAGGTTGGAGTCCCGCCTTGGCAAGGTGTTTGGGCGCTGCTCCAGGCTTTCTGGTTTGGTTTTGTTTCTCTAAGACTGTCCTTCTGCCCTTTGCTGTGAATAGGTACCTGTGTATTCAGAGGCCCGCCTCCTGTGGAACGCTGCTGCAGCCGCAGTCACGTGTGCTGTGCTTCTCTCGTCTGTGCATTTCACTCTGCTGGCTCTGGCGGAGTTCCTGGTTTCATGCATTTGACTCCCAGTTTTCTCCCCTGAAATGTTTATGTAGCTCATGACCATGACCTGTGTCTACAGCCTCATCACCCCAGGGGCTGACCATGCTGAATTCATAACTGGTCCCTAAACGTAATAGTTGTTTGCATAAATGTGCTCCTTGAGTGGTCATCCTGCAATATCCTTGACCCTGTGTCTTTCCTTCGTGGAGCCTTGCTGAGTCTCTTGGACAGCACTGCTGTGGGTTTTCATGTGTCCTAATGGGTGATATTTTGTTTGTTTATCCATTCCTTGCTTCCACACATTTTATTCATCACCCACTATATAAGGTAGGTGATCATTACTCACTATTTAGTACTTACCTACATTGTAAGGCACTAAGGATAGAGAGGCAAATAAAGCAAACCTGGTCCTCAATAGCAATGATGAGAACAACGTAAGATTTTGAAAGTATGAATAATTAGATGAGGGTGAAGAAGCAGGGGAACTTCGAACAGAGGAGTAATGTAGTTTGGGGCTGTGAGAATGACTCATTCGGAACAAATGTTTATGCTCAGACTGAACCCCTGATGGAGGAAAGAACAGTCCACAAACCAGACATAGTGCCTAGAAGTCATTCAGTAAAGGGTCATGGAACATGGCCAGGTATGGTGGCTCACGCCTGTAATCTTAGCATTTTAGGAGGCCAAGGCAGGTGAATGGCCTCAGCTCAGAAGTTTGAGATCAGCCTGAGCAAAAGTGAGACCTGGTCTCTACTAAAAATAGAAAAACTACCTGGGTGTAGTGGTAGGTGCCTATAGTCCCAGCTACTTGCAAGGCTGAGGCAAGAGGATCACTTGAGCCCAAGAGTTTGAGGTGCTGTGAGCTATGATGCAACATAGTGAGACTCTATCTCAAAAAAAAAAAAATCATGGAAGAAATGAAGACTAAATACACTGTACCAAGCCAGGGGAAGTTGGAGGAGTTCATTAGAATTTAATTTCTGCCAGCTGATTATAACAGGCCTCTCTAACATTGGGGTAAGTGTGTTTGTGTCCGTATATTTAGAAGAATATAAGGAATATAAATACAGAGCACATGATCTTGAAAATCTTTTTGAATATCTTCAAAATGAAACCAGTTTTCCTGACTCTAGTCCAGTTGAAAGAATCTCTAGCCAGAGAACCTCTCGGGGAGGGTGGAGGATACTGTTCCAAAGCCAGGCCTTCCCCCAGCTTCTAGGAGGGCTGATGGTCAAAGGACTTGGCTGGTAGCCCCCTCTGTGGAGTGTCCTCAGCTTTTTCACTCAGGGTCACCCTTTCCCCCCAGGCCTGAGCATCTAAAACGTGGTCTGTGGGGTGAGCGGCTAGGTGTAAAGGCTCAACTCCTCCTCCCAATTCAGAGCAATACTGTAGGACCGTCTGAGGCCCAAAGCTCTTCCTGAAGTCAGCTGAGGCCTCTGTCATGCTTGCCCAGGCCCTCCCTCTGCCCAGTCCTTTCTGTTCATCGGGCACAGTGGATGTTCCAGCAGCATTCCCTGATAAACTTCTTGTTCACTCGTGTCTGTCTCAGTAATCTTTTTAGAGAAACTGGTTTGTAAGAGGGTTCAGGGGGGTCCAATAAATAGCATCTGCCTTCCTGTGTGGATTCTGATCTACCTGCAAATACAGCAGAGGAATAAAAGAGACAAGGAACCAAACACCCCTGTTATTACCAATAATGCTAATATTGAAAAAAATGTGCTATATACCTGTTTGTACCCTTGCTAGATGCTGAATCATAGACCTAGTCCCACTTACCTCTCTGATAGCACTAGGCTGGATAAGACTGACCCCACAGGCAGTTACACTGCCGGCCACATACACGGAGCCTGGCAGGTTCAAACCTGGCCCAGGCCAGCTAAACAACAATGACAACCACAACAAACAAATAGCTGGGCATTGTGGTGGGTGCCTGTAGTCCCAGCTACTTGGGAAGCTGAGGCAAGAGAATCATTTAAGCCCAAGAGTTTGAATTTGCTGTGAGCTATGACAGAACATCACTTTACAGAGGGTGACATAGTGAGAATCTGTCTCAAAAAAAAAAAAAAAAAAGACTCCACAGAGACAGAGTCTGCTCCTGTAAAGATACCTGGGGGAAAGGGCGGAGAGAAGGGGACAGGGCCAGGCATGTCCAGATCCTGCATCTCCCTTGGCTGTTAGAGACCTGTCATGGCAGGGAATGAGCCAGTGAGAGGGAGAGTCCAGGAGCGTCACCATAGTGGCACTGTCACCCCATGGGTGGAATTCCACGAGCTGCCAACCAGTCCCCATTCCTTGCCCTGCAATGTACTCACAGAGCCGAGCTTCTGCGTGCAGACTCTGCCCGTCTGAGTGCTCCTCACTGCAGGGTAGCTGATGTGCTTTAGACTTTTGCTTCTGTCGTAAGTTGAGTTCAAAAGAACTGGTAGAATTACCTACTGTCCTCTCAGCAATGAACATCCCCAAAACAAAGAGAATTTTCAGTGCCTACATCCAAGGCTGCAGGATGAATGCCTTTGCTAGTTATTCTGAGCTGGGTGGCTCCTGTCCAGTTTGATAGGGGCTGTTTTCAGCAGAGGAGAACTGACACGTACACACACATTCCCCAACTGTGAAAGGGGCGTCCTTCACGTGTGTATTAATCCACAAATACACTGTGGAGAGAATGGGTGGGAAAAGAGAAAAATACGAGAAGCTGACTTCTAACTTCTTTCTCTTAGATTTAAGTTTATTATAAAAAGAACAATCTTAAAGGAGATTTTAAAAGAACAGAATTCTGTTTTCCAGAATTTTATTACTGCACTGTGTCTTGCGTTTCCATCATATTTTTGTCCATACATACCAGAATTTCTTCACACACAAACTTGCGTTGCTTTTCTGTTTTGCTGCTTCATCATTTCAATGATCTCTTTTAATGCTACATTAATATTCCACCTCATTAATTCACCACAATTTATTTAACCATTCCTTTCCTACTGGATATTTAGAGTATTTCTAAATTTTGTAATGATAGATACATCTGCTTTGAAAATCAGCAGACATACAGAAAATGCAACAAGTCATTTAAAAACTTTTCACCTCCATTATTTTTATAATATACAAATCACCAATACATGTGAAATCTTCAAGAAGTGGAGTTCTGGGCTGTACTTGGAAGGATGGGTAAGGCCTGGTGGTTTTCTCTACGCCCTTTCTCATTCTAACACACAGAACTCTCTCTCCTGTGATTGCTGATGGGAACGTGGACGCCTTCATTGCAGGGACCACACTCTGTAAGGAGCGTCAACTTCATATCAGGCATTCAAGAAATGTTGATGCAGTGACATAAGTTTATTAAAAAGAATGTAAAGAGTAGGGTTAAATTATGACAGACCCATCTCTAAAGTCTGCAGGCACATGTGTTTCCTCCGTTTGTGGCATTGTGGAGACCTGGCTCAGATTGTGCAGAGAGGAGGCCTTTGGTTGATGTCTGTGGCTGTGGAAAGCAGAGCTGCACCCTTGGCCCTCAGAATGGAGACCTTGAGCCTTGGTCTGTATCCTCCATAGCCGTGTTTCTGAGGCTGGAGGTTCCTTCCCATCTTTCTTAGAGATCTTAAAGAAGCTAAGTGTTCACGAGCTTTTCCTGGGCAAACCAATAAATAAGTGCCAGGGTAGGGGGTGAGGCTCGTTCCATCTAGCTGTGCTCCTTGGACCAAGTCCAGCCTGTAGATTGATTGTGCCTGTATTGAAGTAATATAGTAGAACTTCAGTAAGTTGACCACCGGAGGGGCTGTAACAAACTGGTCAACACACAGAGGCGGTCAACATAAGGAAGAACTAGGCCTACTGTATATTGAATACATGTGGTGCACGTCCATTCTATGAAAATTAGGCCAATTTAAGGAGGTGGTCAATGGAGGGAGGTGTTCAACTATGGAAATTCTACCATAATCCAGACCAGATCACTCACACTGGTAAGACTCCCAGTACGTCCAGAGGATGTGGTGTTACTACGAACATCATTTTGCTTAATGTCCTACTGGTACTCAGCAGAATCTTAACCTCTCCTCCCTCCACCATCACTCACTTCAGCCAGATCTCTGCCACTGCCAATTTCAGCCCTAGGTCCACAAATTCAACCCTTAGCTCTACTGACAAATTATTCAAGGATTTTGCTTACAGTCTTTCTTCCACCTTCCATCTACAGTATAACGTTGTATTCTCTTCTTTTAACATTGTTTAACCATCTGTTAACCCAGCCTTCCGCCCAGGGGGGCTAGTGGCGAGAAATGATTTGAAGGTTCTGCTGAAGTGCTTTACAGTTGGGGATAGTCCATTAATTGTTGATTTTGTTTGCATTCAGCATTCTGCTTCTATCTGTGGTTTTAATTGATGTGAGCATGCCTAAGGGCTTGTGCTGGACCCAGCTGTATAAATCAAATAAATAAATGAATAAATAAACAAATAAATAAATGAAGTAAATCTCCCCTGGAATAAATAGATAATACAGCTTTCTCCATCTTTTTCTTTTTTTCTTTCCTTAACAGTGCTTGTAAATGTGCTCTGAGGCTTACATGTGAGGGATGGTTCTAAAGTTTAAAGAAAGAAATAATAGGCATCTATAGTTAAAGATGCAATCACGATAAATATCTACGCCCTTTTGTACCAGCGTGGAAGCTTCTTATTCCACTCCCCCTTTATTTCAGCTCATTCTGGGGTTGCCATTTTTCCTGATAGTTTCTTTCAAGGTCAAAGAAAATAAAAGGAAACAAAATCTCGGTTGGAGTACTGTAGTAACCGTCCGCGGGGCAATGGAGAATTTTTAAGAACTGATTTTCATCTCTAAAAGGGGAGGGCTGAAATCTGCTGCAGTTCAAATGCAGGCTACTGGGGAGGCACAGAGCCGGGGAGCAGGGTGTGAGCAAAGTCAACGCTCACCTCTCAACACAGGCTTTAAATGTGCCATGTGCCTCTTGGCCTCGTTTGTGAACAACACGCCCAGGTAGCAGCTGCTCCCTGAACTTGCCCCCTGAATGAGAAGAAAAGTGAGGTCACTGGAACCTGACCTGGAGCCAAGCCACAGCTGTGCCACTGCTGACCTTGAGATCCAGAGCGAGAAATAATGTTCTGCTGTTGTGAGGCAGTCAGATCTGCGGTTGGATTTTACTGAAGCTAAGCCCCCTGATATAGGAACCACAGCTTCCAGAGAGAGAATCATCAGAACTGAGAATCAGAAAACAGTCTTGCTGACTGACCTGCATCTGATTTGCTACCATCCTCCGCTGAGGTTGACCGTGCTTCTGTCTCCAGTATCAGAAAATGAGCTAAGTTTCGGAGGGAGATTCTCACTGTGAGCATCCGTTCCCCTTAAGTGATTGCCTTCTGCTGGGGAGGCAATTTACATCTCAGTGTAAGAACCCAGGTTTCTGAAATCAGACATACGTGTTAGAGAAAAATTTAAAAGATGGTTACAGTGAACAAAGTTTAACAGAGATAAGAAAAATTTCTAAAACCAAGCAGCATCCTGGATGATGGTTCAGAATCCTCCCACCTCTAATGCATGATGAGGTGCGTTTATAACCATAAAGCAGAAAAGTATGTACAGAAGCCACCTGTTACCTGATTATACTCTTATCTGGGCATTATTTGGCAGACTTCTGCCTGGAATTGGCTGACAGTTGCACTGTTCCGATTGGCTGAGACTCAGTTGCTTAGCTATAAGTGTATACTCCTACGTTACCTTACAATTTGTTTACATGTCAAATTAGGGTATAGTTCACTACATACAGAGGCCACTTTGGGCCAAACATTATTATTCAAGTATGGAGGCTGCTTTGAGCCAAAATGTAATTTAACACTTGGTTCTGCTACCTATGAGCCATGTGACCTTGGGCTTTGAATCCCAGTTTCTTATCTGATTGAATAGTAATAACATTACATACTTTTTAGGATTAAATGAGATGGCTCCTATGTCTGGTGCCTATTAAAGACTCAAGAAATGGTTATTACTCTTCTACCCTTGGACCTCATAGTCTAATCCATCTTCCATGGGGTGAACTTTCAAATACTTGGGCACCCTTGTTCGCCCATTGTTCTTGTATAATTGGTCCTTTGTGCCTTAATTAACTATCTGGATTAAATTTGTTCTGTTTATACATGGCTCACGGGGCCAGCTGGTGGCTAGCTTTTCTGATCCTAATTCTGCCACCTTACATATTTACTACAACTCTCAACTTTGCATCAACCACAGATTTGATCAGTATGTTGTTCATTCCCTCTTCCTAATTGTTAATAAATATACTGCAGGTGTTTCATTAGACACACTCTTGAAGTCCTTTGGAATTGTAAACTAACATGGATTCACAGAACACTCAGATGTTCAAAGAACACGTAGTTCTCTATTTCCAATTACCAATCTAATCTTCCTCAATGAGCTTCCCATTGTAGTGTGTTGCAGGTAAAAATATTATACTTTAATTTTAAACTTTCCAGTCCACAATATCAGGAGCATTGACGAGAACTTCCAATTAAGAGCATGGACTCTGGAGCCAAAAGCATGGGTTTAAAGCCAGACCACCATGAACCAGCTGAGTGAGCTCAAACTACTTAACATGCCTATAAATGCTTGTGAGGGTGACACGAGCTAGTACAAGTGAAGTACGTAGAACTGTACCTGCTAAGCACAGGTATGTGCTTAGTAGGTATTAGCTAGTAGAAAACTAGAAAATGGGTTTCATAACCTCTCTATGTCTAAATATTCTCCGATGAAAACAAGGATTATAATAATTCCCTCATAGATTTCTTATGAAAATTACTGTATAAAGGAATTAGAACACAGTTCTAATAAGATAAGGGCACAAAATTAAGACAGAAGATGAGCCCTTATCACAGTTGTTATTTTGTTGTTCCCTGGCCACTGGGGGAACCTGGGGCTACCAAGGGTGCCAGCTCATGCTTACGGTCTTTCTGCCCATCTGCAGCTGTCCAGGTGGCTGTCTGGGGCAGCCCTTGAGAAGAGGACAAAAGCCCCTTCTCTGCCTGACTTCAGCTCTCCCCTCAACCTACTGTCATGTGATCATTCTCCTCCAAGAAAGATGTGATCCCAGATGTGGGCGTGAGCCTTAGCCTTGCCCCTCCCACCCGCTACAGCAACCAGATGGGACGAGCTCCCCTCTTCACCCTTTACTGGAAGGCATCGCCCTTAAGTAAAACTCTATTATCTAGGTGTTTCTGTCTGACTCTGTTTGTCTGAAAATGGAAACTTAATAGAATTAGGATTCCTTATCTCCCATATAAATTTGATTCTCAAGTCTGTTTGCAGCCTGGCAACTCAAAATAGAAGTCAGCTTTGAAATGATGCTGACCGAGGACTATCACATGGATAAATACCATTCATTCAATGAGGGGAATTCACAAGACAACAGGATATATAGTAGGTGCAAATACACACGAACGTCTTTTTTGAAGTGTCCCTGTACAACTGACAATGATGTCACTTCAGAATCTCCTCTGGTGCCTTCTTTCCACCTGCTGGTGAGTCACCGGTTGGGGAATGAGCCCCAGAGCATCTAAGGAGAGGAATGAATTTTACCATTACAAAACATCTGGGATTTGGGATGTGTTTCCTGCTTCTGTGATTCTATGATGTCGAGTACTGATAGAGAACCAGGAGCTGTACTAGACATCAAGTCTTCACATCAAGTCTTCATCCCAGTAGGATCATTCACTGATTCTCTTCTATGTCCCAGGTGGTTTATATGGCACTGGAGGTGTAGAACTACATGACATCTATGTGGCAGGTGGGATTATTTTCATTCATAGCATAAAGGATGAAGCATCAGAGAAGTTAAGCAGCTCAGTTTCACGGAGTCAGTAGGCAGCAGATCCAGGCCTCTCCCTCCCAGGCCACCTTCTTTCCATGTGGTATGTGGCAGCCAGCTCGACCACTGTGGCATGTCAACAGAAATTCCAAGGCCTCGTGTTTTGGGGTTAAATAAGAATAGAAAGCACGTTCTGAAATTTCATGCAAAATTTGCCGATGTGCTAAAACGTGCATTTGTTTTCCTAGGGGAGAAGAACTAGTTTTCATCCCACTCTCATCAAAGGTCTGTCAAAGAAGAGCTGGTTTTCCCTTGAGTGTTAGGAACCATCCTGGCATTGACATTGCTCTAAGAGTGTACGTTCCCAAGCCCACCAGAAGGTGCAATTTGAAACAAATCAAGTTGCAGGGCAGTAATGGGGGAAGGCGGAAGATCGGGAGAAAGTGGCTCCAGGATTGATGCTCAAATGAAGTACCGAGTCTTTTACGCAGTCAATCTTAACCATCGGCAAGGCGGGCACCTCCCGTCTTCCGTGTGCCGTCCGTGTGAATGCTGCCCTAAGCGGCCCCATAGCTTGGCTGTCCTCCATAAAAAAGGGAACTCTTGGGTGTGTGTGCTGACTTGCCGTGATGACGGATAATGAAAAGAACAGCAGTGTAATTCACTTCACGGCCTGTTCAGGCCGGCTCTGGCCCATGTCCCAGCACCTTTATGATATTCATGGATGAGACACATCAGAAGAAAGAAAGAGGCTGTCTGTGGCAAAGACCAGGATCTATTGGCTGCTGGTTCTCCTCCCTTTGCCAGGAGCTGCCTCCCCAGCATCTAAAAGGGGCTGACCACACTCTATTAAATGATGTTCTGCCTGTGGACTGAGCAGGGTTAATCGGGAAAGTGGAGGGAGCCATAATGGCTGTTCCAGTTGGGGGTGGGGGGAGTATATCTATAAACTTCCAGAAGGAGAGAGGAAACCAGAGCTGCTTAGATGTCCTCCTAGTAACTTACTTATGGTTCTTATATATCATCTTATTTTCTCCTTCCCCAGCACAGAGCTACATATTTGTGGGTAATCCTCACATATCATTGACTGACTTGCGAGATTGTCTATCATATTCTTTAACCCAAAGTATTGCATCACTCGCGAGCTGAACATGTTAGTTTGGATGGGTAACTTTTTAAAAGCAGCATGATTGTACTTTTCTCTAAGTGCCTCTAAATATAGAGAACAACAACAACAAACCTTCAGCTCTTTTATTCCTGGAAATACGATTTAACCAAGCCACTGTTTATCATAGCATAAGATCTAGAAACAATTAGAGATGTCACATATATTTGCATTTTTGATAACATTTGCAATGTAAATGACAGAATAATAGAAGACTTTGGGAGGAGCGTTTGTTCCCCTCTGTGCCCTGCCTGTGCTCCTTCCCACAGAGGACACTGATTTAAGAAAGCAGAAGGAATACTAGAAGTGAGAGTGTTATTTTAATTTTGGAGTTATGCATTTCTCTTTTATTGGATGAGGTGGGAAGGCATAGAATAAATGTCACCAAAATCGCAGGTGTTAACTGAGTTTAGAGTGTGTATGTGTATTTGCCTGAATATCTCACTAGTGGAGGGTGTGACTTTGGAGCTGTGTCCCTGTCTCTTTGTGTGTCCCTTTGGAGCTGTGTCCCTGTCTCTCTGTGTGTCCCTTTGGAGGTGTGTCCCTTTGGACGTGTGTCCCCATCTCTGTGTGTCCCTTTGGACGTGTGTCCCTGTCTCTCTGTGTATCCCTTTGGAGCTGTGTCCCTGTCTCTCTGTGTGTCCCTTTGGAGCTGTGTCCCTGTCTCTCTGTGTGTCCCTTTAGAGGTGTGTCCCTGTCTCTCTGTGTGTCCCTTTGGAGCTGTGTCCCTGTCTCCCTGTGTGTCCCTTTGGAGCTGTGTCCCTGTCTCTCTGTGTGTCCCTTTGGAGGTGTGTCCCTGTCCATCTGTGTGTTTTTTTGTGTATCTCTGTGTGCATGTTTGTGGCTGTTGAGGTGGTCAAGGGATGGCTCTTGAGGGGTTTCTGGGTAAATTGTTTTCTAGGATATATATCTGTATGCCTCTATGGTGATGGCAGCTAATGTTTGTGTATTTGTTTTCTGTGAGTGTGTGTTTATTGGGAAGGAGTTCTTAAAATCATAATCTCATAATTAGAAAGGGCTTTACAGGTCATTGATTATAACCTAAAATGGCAATCTCTTGTCTGTCGGGAGCATGAAAGACTAAGCTGGAATAACCCAAGATGAGAGCTGGTAAATGAAGGGATATTTGACAAGCACCGACTATGCGTCAGGCGCTGTTCTGCATGGGGTGGGAGGTTGCACCCATGGACGGAACACTCCCAGTTCTCAGGAAGACTTAAGGTATAGGGAAGAAGATAGTCATTCAGCAACAAATTAGTGATTCTGTTGTGTGTGTTACGTGCCAGGGAATAAAAGCACAGTATTCTAAGGAAGCAGATACAGGGGACACAATGTGGACAGTGGGATTAGAGAGGCTTGCAAGAGAAAGAGAGGTTTAGACAGAAAGCTCCACTCACCCTGAGGGTTGGTGGTGTTCAGTGCCCCTCACACCTGAAAAAGGTGATTAATACTGCTCCACCCACCGCCCCACAAGAGAACGGGTTCTGCCCCCATGAGCCCCCACCTTTCCTGAGAGAGGTGATTGATGCACCCACCTCCACCCTGCACAACAGTGATGTCCAATGCTGCTCGCGCCACCCTTCAATTCCGGTAAACTACAGGAAGAGCTCAGGTGTCTTGGGGAGGCCAGTTGCCAAAGCAAATGATGTTAAAATTTCACATTAGAATGTAATTTTTTTTTTTTGCATATGTGGCGATCAAAAATCGGTGTTGCTGCTTTGGTGATCTCCTGTATTGCTCTGCTCTGAGCAGTGACTTGGGGCTCCAGGTCCACCCTTACTGGGCCTCTCCTATCCTGCAGAGCCTCAGAGACAAGGAGAGCGAATGGAGGGTGACCGGCAGGAGGTCTCACCACCAAGCACACCACTGCTGCTTGTGTTTGGAATTCAGTCACATACCCTGTCTAACTTCAGGGGAGAGGGAGACACACAGTCTAGCTGTCTGCCCAGGAGGAAGAAAGAATAAATTTTGGTGCATGCTGGTGATCTCCACTGTACTACGGCTGTGTTTTTGAAATGCCCGGGGGAGACTGCTGCAGAGCCTTAAGTTTGAAACTGGGTCCTGGCTGCCCCCTTTTTAGCAGGAGACATGGAGGACACAGGAAATTGTCGATGGATAAATGGCTTTTGATGCACTAAGACCTGAACTAATTGCTATGATGGTACAGATGTTATATAACTTTTAGAGAACATTTATTCTGTCCTGTACCTTGTAAACATTAAAATCCTTGAGAGAGAGAGAGAAAAAAAAAACAACCCACAATCATTTGTACTACAAAACTGTTAGACACCTGTGAACCTGCTTAGGGAAAAAAATAATCCACTATGAATAATGGTTCTATACTAATATTCTATCCCTTTCCCAGTCCACATCCTATCCACCTTTTTCCTCTCCTTATCATGATTGGCGGCATACACACTACCCATTCTGTTACATCTCTGGTTGAAAAGCATTTCAAAGGGCCATTGAAATGTTGATCACCTTGACCTTAGGGAGAAAGATGCTATGTGCTAATAAAAAACAGAATTTCTGTACACTCAACTATTAAGTCCTGCGGAATTTGTAGGTTATTGTTTGAAACAATAACAATAATATTACATACAGAGAAAACTGGAAAACGGCACTTATTCTATAGTTTCTGGTCTCTTTGTCAAACCTTCCCTGAGCAACTGAGCAGAGGTGAGCATTCTCTCCTATGCCCACGTTGTTCCTGGACCATATCAAGCTGCGATAATTTATTTTGGTGCCTGTCTTCACAAGAAGCATGTGAGCTTTCTGATGACAATAAAAGTATCCTTATTCTCCATTTAATATTTCAAAATCCTTCTTGGGATTTTCCTTTTTCTCCTTTCAAATGTCTGGTTTAGTAAGGGCTGAGTATTTTCCGAATAAATGAACGGGCTGATAAATAAAACACAATGGTTTACATGTGGCTTTAACTAGAGAAAATAAGCATGTATTCAATTTTGATGTTTGCACCTGTCCTTTCCTCATCCTTCTCTTCCCCCAAGCAGGACACCTGGGATCAGGGGAGCCATAGTTCCTTGAGCCAGCTGCTGGGCCTGCATCCTGGCACACCCCACCTGTGCGAAGGGGCACATGCAGGGCAGCTCCACGTGTATTTACACTGCCCCATCTGGCAACCCATGTTCAGGAGTCTTGGCTTTGCTATCTAGAAAGCACAGCACAGAAATATGCAGGGAGCATGGCCTTATTTTCAGGAGGTTTTTCTTTCCAGACCATCTGTGGGGTCTTGTCAGGTTTACATGACCTCTGGAATAAAAATAGTAGCCCTCTGTATAGGATTGTTGTGAGAAGGGAAACAAGTAAAGAGTTTAGTGTAAAACTTGGCATAGGGAAGGAATGTTATCAATGCTGGACAGTCTTCGAATTCTGCCACCACTGCTTGTTTTATTGTTTTAACCCAGGCTTGATGCCAGAATCCCTTTCTAATCCAGCACACCCTAATTCTGGAAGATGGGGAGAATGAAGTCAGATTCTACTGTGGCGGGAAGTCAAATTTTGTGAGCATTAGTTACCAACCAAAACGATGCTCCTTTGTCTACGGCAGTGAAATATTCCCAGTAACAGACGGAAAATCTCAACTTTCTCAGAGTTACCGCTTGGGCTTCCCAATTTACCATTCTGAAACAAGAAGTTGGCCTTTTCAAAACTCCGCAAAATGGTTGTCTCTGGGTAATCTGCGATTGTGTTGAAATATAGAAATTCTGGCTAGACCCAAAGTTAATAAAATTGTGTGACACATAAAGCTCTATGATGGATGGCAACCAATAGTCAATGCTGTTTTATTCTCTCTAATATACTATTTCTCTGCAAAGGCCAAGAAATTAAAGAACGGTTTTATTCTCCCCTTCCAGCCTGCACAGGGTAATTATGTATTATTAATAATGCAGCAGCACAAATGATATTAAATGAACCACATTTGTTAATGCAGATCTTATCTAACTGCTTTTTCCATCAGTGGACTGTTTCTCATCAGGGGGTACTAATTAGCTGTAATATGTAGAAAGATGGGACAGAAATCCAATCAGATAAATGGGATCTATTTGGAGAGATCCAGGGAGGAAGAAGAAAGGCATTCAGGATTCTCTGAGAATTACTACAAATAGAAAAGATGAACATTTCTGCTGTCTCCACTTCATTTACATTTTTTGGTCACCGAAGTTAAAATGCAGTATTGCTGGATTGCCCAAGCTGCAAAAGCCTGCAAATAATTTTATTTATAATGACTGTAACACTGTTGTTCTTTTGCAGTAATGAAAGTGCATATGGCCCTATAAAGATCCCAAATGGTTTACATGGCCCTTGCAAACATTAAAACTAATGTATTAGGGTAAAAATTGATGTTCTCCAGATTTTCCCAACTAATGCGGACGTGGAAGAAACTCTCATATTTTAAACTTTTTTCTTAGAGTAGGAATCACCTGATGTCTTCAGATGATATGTACGTGGTAAACCCCAGGCTAACTATAAATACACCTGTTGGATTCTCACCCTTCATCCACCTCAAGTGTTCCCAGGTGGAAGAGTTGATAAATCATGTTCTTTTAAAATCTGCCAACTAAGTTGGGTATATACATGGCCCAGCTTCAAATATTAGAGCAACACTGTCCACCTCGCCTGCCCCCTTGAGTACACTAACTGATGCTGGGGACCCATCCATGGTCACTGCTCCGTGGAACTGTGGTCCTTCTGGGCCACCTTGAGTGAGCAGGTAGAGACTCAGTGGGAAAGGGCACACTTTCCCATGGTGAAAATAGAGATAAAAGTGAAAGTTTCCTTTTGGCTAGCTCCATTCCTCAGATGTAAAGAAGGGCTTTCCAGGTACTAGTTAAAAACTCGCCAATAGGTAGTTGATCATTCGTTTTTAGACTAAGCCTTTTTTTCCCTTTTTAGTTTGCTGCCTTTTTTCAGAGAGAATAGCACCATTTTCCTCCTTTCTAAGTTTGAACCTGGGAAGGCACTCGAATATTTGATTTTTATAAATTAGAAAAACTCTTTTCAGGGATTGATCATTTCTCTGCATCCCCGTCCAAATCACAGCATGCAACGGTCAGTACCTAAAACGCCTAAGACAGCCGCATGACAATTTAAACCTTTGAGTTTTTGAGCTTCCTTTAAAAATCCTTACTGATCATCAACTGAAAACACTTACTCTTTCCATTCTGGGTGGCCCTGCAAAATAGCACAGCAATGTTTGAAAACTTCGAACTCACATTTAAAAACCACTTTTAAAAGATGACATCATCATTAACTAGTAGAGGGTTGGGATGGCCACAGAAGATTTTACTAGCTGAGACCCCCACTGGTCGTTGGAAACGAGTGAATGTGACCTGGTCAAATAGAATGAGACCTGGCACCTCAGCAATCTGCAAATATTCAATACCTTTTTAGCAAAGTAATCATGAAAATTCAGGAGACATCCTTATAATATAAAACCATCTAGGCATCAAGGGAAATATATTTGTATACCTCATGACAAAAGTTGAGTGGAAGCTCAGGAGTACTATTTACATTTATATATACTTATATCACGTAATTAAAGCCAGCAGATAAACACATCAATATGTTAAAACAGATGAAAAAATATATGGAGAGACATATTGCACTGCAACCTTGATATTGCATCCAAATGACATCCTGTATTCCAAATATGCCCCCTAGGAGTTTTGCCCCATAGGAGTAAGGCAAATTCCCGATAGCTTTAAAGTATGACAGTGGGGCTTTAATAGGGATTGCATTAAAATTGTATATTGCTTTGGGTAGTATGGACATCTTAACAATGTTGATTCTTCTCAGCCATGAGCATGGTATGTTTTTCCATTTGTTAATGTTTTCAGCTATTTCTTTTCTTAGAGTTTCATAGTTCTCTTTATAGAGATCTTTCACATCTTTTGTTAGATAAACTCCCAAATATTTCATATTCTTTGGCACTACTGTGAATGGAATAGAGTCCTTAACTGTTTTTTCAACTTGACTATTGTTGGTATATATAAAGGCTACCGATTTATGAATGTTGATTTTGTAACCTGAGACACTACTGTATTCCTTAATCACTTCTAAGAGTTTTGTAGTAGAATCCCTGGTGTTTTCTATATACACAATCATATCATCTGCAAAGAGCGAAAGTTTGATCTCTTCTGACCCTATATGGATACTCTTGATCGCCTTTTCTTCCCTAATTGCAATGGCTAAAACTTCCATTACAATGTTAAAGAGCAGTGGAGACAATGGGCAGCCTTGTCTGGTTCCTGATCTGAGTGGAAATGATTTCAATTTAACTCCATTCAATACGATATTGGCTGTGGGTTTGCTGTAGATGGACTCTATCAGTTTAAGAAATGTCCCTTCTATACCAATTTTCGTAAGTGTTCTGATCAAAAAAAAACCTCAAATAGCCAAGACATTACTCAGAAATAAAAACAAAGCAGGAGGAATCACCCTACCAGACCTCAGACTATACTACAAATCAATAGTGATCAAAACGGCATGGTACTGGCACAAAAACAGAGAAGTAGATGTCTGGAACAGAATAGAGAACCAAGACATGAATCCAGCTACTTACCATTATCTGATCTTTGACAAGCCAATTAAAAACATTCAGTGGGGAAAATATTCCCTATTTAACAAATGGTGCTGGGTGAACTGGCTGGCAACATGCAGAAGACTGAAACTGGACCCACACCTTTCACCATTAATTAAGATAGACTCTCACTGGATTAAAGATTTAAACTTAAGACTATAAAAATACTAGAAGAGAGTACAGGGAAAACCCTTGAAGAAATCAGTCTGGGCAAGTATTTTATGAGGCGGATCCCCTGGGCAATTGAAGCAGCTTCAAAAATACACTCCTGGGACCTGATCAAACTAAAAAGCTTCTGCACAGCCAAGAACACAGTAAGTAAAGCAAGCAGACAGCCCTCAGAATGGGAGAAGATATTTGCAGGTTATGTCTCCAACAAAGGTTTAATAACCAGAATCCACAGAGAACTCAAACATATAAGCAAGAGAAGAACAAGTTATCCCATCGCAGGCTAGGCAAGGGACTTGAAGAGAAACTTCTCTGAAGAAGACAGGTGCATGGCCTACAGACATATGAAAAAAAAGCTCATCATCTTTAATCATCAGAGAAATGCAAATCAAAACTACCTTGAGATACCATCTAACTCCAGTAAGATTAGCCCATATCACAAAATCCCAAGACCAGAGATGTTGGCATGGATGTGGAGAAAAAGGGCACATTACAACAAAGATATTTGCATCAGAATGTTTATTGCAGCCCAATTCATAATTGCTAAGTCATGGAAAAAGCCCAAGTGCCCATCGATCCACGAATGGATTAATAAATTGTGGTATATGTACACCATGGAATATTATGCAGCCTTAAAGAAAGATGGAGACTTTACCTCTTTCATGTTTACATGGATGGAGCTGGAACATATTCTTCTTAGTAAAGTATCTCAAGAATGGAAGGAAAAGTATCCAATGTACTCAGCCCTACTATGAAACTAATTTATGGCTTTCATATGAAAGCTATAACCCAGTTATAACCTAAGAATATGGGGAAGGGGGAGAGGGAGGGGAGGGAGAGGGGATGTGGGCAGAGGGAGGGTGATAGGTGGGATTACACCTGCGGTGCATCTTACAAGGGTACATGTGAAACTTAGTAAATGTAGAAAGTAAATGTCTTAACATAATAACTAAGAAAATGCCAGGAAGGCTATGTTAACCAGTGTGATGAAAATGTGTCAAACTGTTTATAAAACCAATGTAAGGTGTCCCATGATCGCATTAATGTACACAGCTATGATTTAATATTCATAAAAAAAAAATTCCCGATAGCGAGTCACCAGGGAAAACATGTTCTTTTACAGATAATTGCTACTGGCAGCCAGAGACCTGGAGAATTTGATGTGTAGTAATGTGACCTGACTATGTATTAAACTTTTTTGAAGGACATGTGTAAAGCAATTTTTATGTCTCTCACACACCTTGTTTTTTTTTTCTCTCTGCCCCCACTTGCTAGCACATTTTCAAAACAACTTTCCCATTTTTCATATATCCGTTAGGTTTTGTCCTAATCGTTTTCAGTCACGAAAGATATTGGTACTGTTTTCTTCTCCAAAGAAAGAAAGCAATCTAGCGACAGTGAAAACCCCCCTTCTAAGTTGTAAGGAATATGTGAACAAAGCAAAGGTATATTATTGGTAATGAACTTCAGAAAAAATGGGAGAAATAATAGTTGCTCGTTCACAGACAAGAGAAATGAAAGAATAACTGATTTCTCCAAGGTTGGGAGGCATCTCTGCTGCTGTTTAAGGCAATGATCACTCGCTTTTCATTAAAATCTAGGGATGTTTAGGAGATGGTTCCTGAGGTATTTTAAATATACTGCTTCAGAAGCTATAATTAATAACTTGGAAAAAAGCATAAATTGGCAAGGATACATATGTGCAATGATACAAGTCAATGAGTGGGTATTGTTGCTGCTAATTATTTTGTTTCCATTTTTTTCTGTGTTATTATGCCAGCCTCATTTTATTGTTCAATATTAATGCATAAACCTTAATTAAGCATAATGTCGGAAGGTTCCGAGAATATAGCAAAAGATTTTGCAAAGTAGTTCAGAGGCTTGTTTTGAAAAAATCCTGGGATAGGGTGGCGCCTCTGGCTCAGTGAGTAGGGTGCCGGCTCCATATGCCAAAGGTGGCGGGTTCAAACCCAGACCTGGCCAAACTGCAACAAAAAAATAGCTGGGCGTTGTGGCGGGCGCCTGTAGTCCCAGCTACTCGGGAGGCTGAGGCAAGAGAATCGCGTAAGCCCAAGAGTTAGAGGTTGCTGTGAGCCGTGTGACGCCACGGCACTCTACCGGAGGGCGGTACAGTGAGACTCTGTCTCTATAAAAAAAAAAAAAAAAAGGAAAAGAAAAAATCCTGGGATCAACCAGGGAGTGTAATTTCTAAATAATGTGCTTTTTCGTGTTGAGAGTTATATGAATTCTTAGGGATTGACATTGGAAATTAGCTTTTAAGAACTTAAATCCAGAGGAGAAGAGTTAAAATCAAACCAGTGTGTAGTACAAAAATCAAGTTTGAGAACAGGCTGCAAAAGCTGGGAATGTCATGTCAGTTTCTTTAATAGGCGGCGGTTCGTAAATTTACATGCTCGTATTCTAGCGCCAGGAAGACAGACACATAAAATGACAACTTATCAGGAAAGTGATATATTTCTAGTTTCCATTAAGGTCATTAACAGCTTCACTCTCTCTTCTGATATGCAAATGGTTTTCTATAGAAATCCAGGAACAAGGGTAAGGTTTGGCCTAAGTTCATTCCTGAAAATAAAGTGCCGAAAATTCTAGATATTTGATTATCTACATTACATCTTCTTAGCACTTATCTCTTACATTTTAGTTATTTTAGAGACAGTATTCAGGCACAGGAAAACAAAAGGAAACCAAGTGAGTCATTTTGTCCTGATTTCTGATAAAGAATGTGGCAAGAAAAAAAGTCAAGGTGAAAATGAAATTTTGATTGATGGTCCCTCAAATTTCAGGTGGCCTTCAAAGTTCAGCATACAAAACCAGGATGGAGCTGTCAGCGTGAGCCACCTACATCGTGACAATCAAACAGTGTGGCGCAGAGGTTCAAAGCCCAGCTTTGCGGCCAGAATGCTCATATTGATTCTTTGTCCCTATGCACATTATTAGCTGGGTGACTTTGCACAATTTACCCAGCCACTCTGCATCTCAATTTCCCCATCTGTAAAATGGGTATAAATATTGCTTCTGCCTCCTAGGATTCTTGTGAATATTTCATATGTTCTCATAAGGAAAGCATTTGGTAGTATCTAGCATATAAGAAATGCTATATAAATAGTAAATGCTTACTATGAGTATTTTTCAAATCCTGAAAAATATATTTTGGGACTTGTTTTGTGTCAACAAAAGAGTTTCATCCTCAGCACTGAAGTCACGCTGTTCCTTTTAGTTAAACTTAATTCACAAAAATCCCTCTCATAAAACATAATAAAAATGTAATCTCTATATCAACCCCTTTTTCTTTTTAACGTACAACTCAGTCTATTAAAATTCTATAAACAGAGGAAGTTCAACTTTGCCAGTTTTTGTTCATTGGGAATATATTCTCCTGGAGGGCGGGACTATATTAAGTTCTTATACAAACAGGGAGCACCTCATAAAGGTTAAACTAATCTTGAAGCCCATTGAGCTTGCTGGATGAAAAGGTAGTATATAGAGAAAAGAAACCAGGCTTTATTAAGGAAAAAATCAGTACCTAAAAATGGATAGCAGTGTTTTTAAAAGAGATTAACTAAATTCATTTAAAAGAATATGTGTCTAAATTTTATAAAGACTCTGCTTCTGGTGACCCAGTGTCATGTCCAATATTATGAAAAGGGACTAAAGAATAATATATCCCTCAATTTCAGCGTTTCAAAATTCTTTTCCAGAGTGATAGAAAAGCAGGGATCCCAAGTATCCTTCCTTTATTGAGTTCAAGAACGGCAATGCCCAATAGAAATATAAAACAAGCAATGTAATTTAAAATTTTTCTGTTACTAGTGGCACTGTAAAAAAGTAAAAAGAAACAGTTGCAATTAATTTTAAATAACATATTCTCCTTAATCCAATATATCCAAAATACTCATTTTGCATGTAATCAATGTACAAAATTATGGATGAGATATTTCACATTCCTTTGTTTCCATTCTGAGTCTTCAAAATCTGTTTTTCACAAATTGCAGCATGTTTCGACTTGGACCGGCCACATTCCAAGTTCTTCTCAGCCTCATGTGGCCAGGGGCTACCTGCACAACACAATTCTAGCACGAGAGACGTGGGGAGTGGGGTGTTTAGAAAAGGATCAGGATGGTCCTTACTGGCCTCAGTAAGAGCTATGCTTCGAGTCTCTGCTTAAAAAAGAGATTTTACTGGGGTCTTTTTTGGCTTGCGGCATCATTGGTCTTGGACACGTCACCACTCCTGTTTGTTAATGTTCCTTTTAACTGTGCACAGAGCACTTGTGTGCCTTTCCCCTTTCTGAGGCCTTGAAGCAAGGTCTGTTCTCTTAGAACAAATGGAAATCCGCTTTGGAATTCATGTGCCTGAAAAAGCTCTTCTTGATGGCTCCTGGGGCAAACTCAAGTGCAAGCACTGTGAGAGAAAGCCATCTGGGCCTTTTTTTTGTTTTAATAGGAGGGGTGGAATAAGGAGATGGAGGAAAGGCTTCTTATGGCGCCAGATGAGACAAACAGAAGGCACAAGGAAGGAACAAATAAAGGATGAAGGGAAGAGCCGCAGGTCAAGGCCTCAGGCTGAGTAAATACAAGATTCTGAGGCTGCAGGTTCAAGCCTGAGGCAGGAGAATAGAACTGACTGTGGCAGAAAAAGAATCAGATCTGTCAACAGTACAATTCCTCCATGAATGAATATGGGGAGACTAGTTTAGAAGAAACCGTGGAGCCCGGGTCGTTACCATTCAGCCTCGCCATCCTTGAAAGCCACACCATCTCAGAGAGGAGCGCGGGACCCTCCATTATTTATCAGACGACACCTACCAGCAAACACGTGGGGACCATGAAGTTTTCTGCTGTTTAAATATTTCTTTTCGAACCTTGCACACCTAAGGGATAGAGGCAGTCGATCCCCAAAGCCAGCAAACACACCGCAGCTGGAAAAAATATGAAGAGAAATAAAAATGTTTCTAAAAATGCTTCCCTGTGAGGGGCCCTACATATAAATGAGGAAAAACCAATAACCTCCCTCTTCCACACAAATAAATCATCACAGAGCCAGCCCCCATGCCTTCTGAAATGAAGTTTGACACTAAAAAAATACACATCCTTAAAGAAAAAATAGAGAATAGGTGCAAAACCTATCATAGATCAGGGAGAAAAGCGGGTTTTTCTTTTTCTCCCAGTATTCACTGCTCCCATCCACACACACTCGAGGGCTCAACTGTGAGGACGAACACTGACTCCTGTCAAATTGTCCTCACCAAATTTCATGGCTAAACAGTTATTCCAAATGCCCAGAGACAAAATATGCAGGGAATATAGCTCAGAGAGAACAGCTGGTCCCAAAGTAAAGGAAGAGTGGAATTGAATTTTAGAACAAGTTCCAAAATCCTGCATGGAATTAGGTAGGTTCTCATTCTTTTTTTTTTCCTCCACAAAAGAAAAAGCAAAGAAATGGGGGAAAATCTGGCCCACTAGCTGATTCTCCCACACTCCACTCTATTTCCTTTTCTCTGAGTCTTTCACATTGAAGAACTGTCTCTAACAAGGAAGGGCCTTACATTTAACTCATGAACCCCAAGAATAGGATTATCAGCCCTACAGTTTTACCATAGCCATTGGAAAATGCACACAGCCTTGCAGGGAAAAAAGGCCCCTTTCCCCGCACTGTTGGGACTGAGTATTGCTTCTGCCCCTGCTTGGGAGCTGATTGGAGCAGGATGGAAAAGAACTTGAGCAGAAGTCCCGGGGCTGTGCCTTGGATGAGAGGGACCCATCTATTGCTGACATCCATACCAGCCAGCATGCCTTGGTCCTAACTCTCCCAGAGAGTAATTAGGGCGTCTGTCATATGCTTTCCCTGGAAGCCTAAATACTACAGAGCTAGGTTGTACCTGTAGTATGAGCCTTTTCATATTATAAGAAAGAAAACCAAGCTTCAAGGGAGGTATGTGAACTGGAATAAAGTCACCACATGATTAGTTTCACAATCAGGCAAAGAAATGAATTTTTTCATGCATTCATTCAGTCATGCTTACTGAGTGACTGCTTCCTGCCAAGCACACTGCAGGTGTAAGTGGCAGCTATTCTGATACTATGAAGCTAATAATAGCAGCTGTCATTTACTGGGATTATGCCATATGCAAGTTCCTATGCTAAACACTTTCCATAGTTTATTTCATTGAATCCTCAGAATAACCCACGGGGATAGGTAGATTTCTCACCATTTCCAATTTGGGTAAACTAAGGCTCAAACCTACTTGCTCAAAGTGCCAGAACAATGAAATATCTGAGCCAGAATCCAACACAGTCTTGTATAATTTCAAAATCCTTGCTCCTGGGTCAACTCTTTTATTTCCTACCAGGGATTTCCTGGGCAGTGGGGCTCCCTGGTAAAAGTCATAACAACTAAATCTGAACACAGTCTTTATGTGTGAATTCAGGATGGTAGAGGATAGCTGACATGAAAACAGTGAGATGTTAATAAACAAATGCAGAGAACACATTGCCTGAGGATGACGTGGGATCTAGAGGGGAGGAAGGCAGGAGGGAGGGCTTACAAAATTCAGGAAGAGCTGCTTGGCAGGGATGGATATGTTCATTATTTTGACTGTGGTGATGATTTCATGATTTCAAAACTTAATTATATACTTTAAAAATGTACAGTTTATTGTACTTTAATAATGTTGTAAAAAAAAAAGATAACATGTATAATAGTCAGCTATAGCTGCCTAACAAACCAGCTGAACACGCAGTGTCTTAAAACAGCAATAAATTTTATAGCTCATGTCACTCTGAATTGGTGAGAGTTGCACAGCTCCAGGCTGGGCCCAGCTCGGGGGACAGCTCTTCTTTGGATCTTCTCTAATACCTCATCCTCCCTACACCTGCTGGCTGGCTGGGCTTGGATTTCTCAGTGCCCTGGTACA
Source organism: Nycticebus coucang (assembly GCF_027406575.1). Classification (NCBI taxonomy): domain Eukaryota; kingdom Metazoa; phylum Chordata; class Mammalia; order Primates; family Lorisidae; genus Nycticebus; species Nycticebus coucang. The sequence goes on along the minus strand of NC_069784.1, from coordinate 15,523,846 downwards.
GGTGCAAGGGGGGAAACAGGGATATGGCAGAATATGGAAGGCCTTGGCTTGCAATTGACTCCCACCTACACATCGGTTCTCAAAGACAATTCCTATGACTGAGCCTGAAATCCGAGATAGGGAAATACTGTCCCCACAGTGAGGCTGAGGCCGGGTTATAGATGCTGTGAAGGAGAAAGAAGCAGGGCCAACCATTCACTCTATCACAGTAAGTAAGAAAGTCATAGCCACGGGCTTTGAAGACCTGGGCATGCCGTAATCCAGAGGCAATAATCTGTTTTTCTGAAAAGCAATGTCTCAAGACATCTTTGGCCACATAAAACTGAGATCCTGAAACAAAAGAATATGAGACTGCATATGGAGGGCCTCTCTCTCCAAAGGAGTTAGTAGGGTTCTCAGAAAGGTGACTGATCCCCTTGAGAGTGACATAGGGCCATATGTAAGGGCAGAGCAGGGCCTATTGGATGAAAGAGCACTAAAGTGTTATTGTCTTAGAAATGTGATGAGCAAAATGCCTTCCCAATGATAATTAAAACAACATGAACGGTCTAATGTTCCTTGGTTAATTCATTCCAAGTAAAGAGAAAATCTTAGAACTAAATTTAGCGTTGGAACCTTTTAAGTAAGTTTGTCTTTCTTCAACTGGAGCTAATTTGTAGTTTGGATTGTCCTAGAAGTTCGCTTTGTCATCAGTGACTTAAAAATACTGCTACTGGGCAAAAGAAATCAATGATCTCTACATTGTAGGCTGAGTAATTACATAATAATGATTTGCATTAATGAAAAGACAAGTTGGTCCAGATCCAGATGTGCCAATGACCACAGTCCCTGTGATGTCAAAATGGAATGCTGAGGTCGGAGAAATTTCAGTGTCAGTTGTGGAGACAAAATGACTGGTTAAAAAAGTTTTTCCTCATCAACATTACTTAATAGCTCTTTAATGACTGACTCATCATTTTTCCCCAAGTAAAAGTAAATCTAAATTTCAAAATGAAGCAAATTTTACTCCTATCCCTGGCACAGAAGCAGATGTTTCCCTGACATGTGCACACAAGCTGTTGACTGTGACCTTGCAGGAGAAAGCAGTTTTTTAAAAAATTAGCTTTTGTCTACCAATCTGGAGAAAGCAATGCTGCAGTGAAGATTTAATAAAAAGTCATAGCTTCTTGTGAAAGCTTGTTTCAGCAGAGTGAACTATTAATTAAAATAACAAATGTCAGCTGTTTGCGGGGCTGACAGTCCACACAAGACAGCATTTGCTTACCTTGATGTACAGGATACGTGGGACACTGCATGGATCCATAATTCAGTCAAGGTATGGCTTTCTCCTACCCTAACATAGTGATAACAACGTGATGAATTAGCTCTCGTTCAGCAGTTTCATTAGCTAACATACTTGGGGATTTGGGGAAAACCCACCCAGAGAGGGCCTTTTTGGCAGACTCGAGCAGCTTGAGTGAAAGCTTCCTGGAATTCCTGGAAAACTTGAGCACCAAGGAAAACAGGTGGGGAAAATGTAAAACTAGGTGAGAGAAAGACAGAGATACGACTGCCAGAGCAGCGCCTTATAATCTATTCTCCGTCACAGTGGGAAAAGAATTATTAAGTAGACGGAGGAGCAGATCACCCCCGAGAGACCAGGAAAGAGGGAAATGAGAGAATCCAGTTTCAAAGACAGCATGGGGGATGGCGGAGGCAGGGAAGGAGGGAGGTTGCTAAACCTCTTCCACCCTCTCTAAAGTCAACATTTTAAAAGGGGCTGTGGAACAGATGAGGCCCAAGTACAACACACGGGAGATTGATTCTAAGCTGTTCCCCAATATGATTATGTAGATGAGAATAAGAAATTGAAAAAGCATGCTGGAGAGGAAGTCTGTTTTAGGGCTTTGCTATTCAGATAAAAAGAGGGAAGAAAAGCCCTTGGAGTTAGGACACCCTGGGGAAATGGGTATTGAAAGCATGAAGAGGTGAGAACTGGAAATGGAAAGGGGACCCGGAGGAAATGTCTGGGCAAAGCAGAGTGAAGGGAAGATGAGCTTAGGGCGGGCATGTTGGGCGGTGCTGAAGGAGAGGCAGCTGACTAGCCGGAGAGGTGCGCTGGGGAAAGGGGAAGCTGGAAGCAGGAATAGTTCTGTAGTTCCCTGCATGTTTCAGAAGGCAGAACAAAAGCACAGATCCCACAGTTTGGGTGTTCCATGCTTTTTAAAAGTAGACGAATACAAAACAGGAATTAATGCATAGGACCTGACTGCATGGACCGGCCAGTCATTTTCTCTTACAAAACTCATGATATGCCAACCACGTTTTTTGCTGTTGCTGGTGTTATGTCTCCATTTCTGGGACTGTTTTGACTGTGTTGTTATGGTGGAGGCATCTACATTTTAAAACTCACTGATTGTCACTTTTACTGGAGCCAAAGCTCACTGCATCATGAAGCGTGATCCAGTTCACTGGTCCAAAATGAACCAGGAACAGAGGCCAGAGCAGCCCTTGGGCATCATTCCCTTCCTGGTTATTCTCTCTTTCCTCATTGGCCTGGAGATGTCTGCTAAGGTACAGGTTGTAGATGAAAGGAATTTGGTATTCACAGAAATGAAGAGCACGAGAGGCGTATGAACAAGGCCTCTGGTCATGCACATCGGCTGCAGTCAAGCTAAAAGCCCACCACAGATTAATAACCAAAGTCAACACACAAGGCAGAAAGGAGGGTGAACCAGTTGAAAGCTATCCTATCTGACCCTTTATTAAATTTTGCTACAAAGAAAGCAGAATCTTTTCAAAAGATCCCAGAGAGTTAGAAACCTTCACTCAAACACTTGTTGTCAGAGGTCAGAATTCTTAGGTACTGGCCAATCCCATGTCTTTCATCGTATGACAGGACTGAGCCCTGAGTAGAAACAAGCAAGCTCTTTTGTTCCCTTGGGGGAGGTCCCCTCCAGGCACCAAACACTGTAGGCTCTGCAGGGTCCACCAAGCAGTGGCATCAACTTTTGGATGCAAGGGGATTTTGATCCAAAAATCTCATGTCCATTTTCTAAAGGATCTTATCCACTCACACCCAGTGTAAGGAACCCATTCACTGTCCAGCTCTTATTTTGCACTTTCATATTGCCAAGCTACCACGGGGTGTTAAGGCAAGTTGGGTTTAGACAGTGTTATTACAAAGTCCCTGTGTGCTCCAGAGAATCCTCAGGCCTGTGCAAATCTACTGAAAGCAACTCATCAAGGGCGCCCAGCACTAAATCATTATTTCTGCTTCCTATTTGTTTTGTTCCTGTGAATGTTTCTGTGACACCAAGTTGTCCCATTTGATGGGCAGTTTGCTTCTGTGCTGAGCTGCCATTAGCACTCGTCTGTGTTCTGCAGCTTCTCCCTCCCTTAAGGGGCTTTTCTACCAGCGTTCAAATTTATGGCAAAATATAGGCTGCAACTCTGATGTTCTCTATAAGACATGAGAGCAAAGAAAAAAAGTTGGAATGCCATGGAAAAAGTAGGACATGGCTATCTTTGTATTGAGTTTATATAGGGAGGAAAATTGAATTCTGTCCCTGCTGCAGTTTGTAGATGCTTTCCCTCGGGTAATCACCAAGGAATTAATGTGATTTAATAGCCACAACAATAAATATAGCCTTGACAAGGTGGTTATCCCATAAGACTAAAATCATGATATAACATAAATCAATACCAGCCCTAAGTATGTCTCTGAAAGGGGTATATATGTCTATATTCACTACTAGATGTTGAACTAATTTTGGAATTAGAAGCTGTATGAAATGCAAAAGCTATTTTTCTAAGTGAAAAATTACAGAATATGTGTGATCACTCAGAATATATATTGCTCATAAAATGAGTAGAAGGCAACTAGTCAAACTTTTAAAGCTAGTTCAAGTGCAGATCTCTGCTTTTAAGAGCAGGCTTCTCTCCACTTGCAGCTTACCCAACTCAGCCCAGGCCCCCAGATTTTCTGGTCTTTTCCCCATTGTGGGCCATTTGAGAGACTAAATTCTCCTTCTGGTAGGAACTGGCCCTCTCAGCCTTTTCTGCTAAAGCTGGTCAATGGCTTCACCCACTTGACAGAGCTCTGCCAGGTACAAAAACCCCTTAAAGTCTCTATGGCTGGAGTTGAACCATACCGAAAGGGAGGGTATTGATTAGGAGCAATTTGACTTTGCTCATTTTGAGATATTTCCCCACGGACATAGGTACTTCTAGATTTTACAGGTTAATATTAGTAACTCATAGTCCTCCATGTGAGCTGGCTTTTCTGGAAGTTTGTGTGTTCCCTGCATTTCAACCAGTTCCTTCCTCCGGGGAATGGAAGGTGGTGGGAACTTACCTGGAAGGGAACTGCTCCTCAGCTCTCACTGTCAGCTCTGCACCTGGCTGCCCTACTCTGGCTCTGCTAAGCTGAAAAGCCCTGGGCATGGTACCTCCATCCACCCCCCAGCAGCCCTTGCTTAGTGAAGAGGGCCTTAAAAAAACTATTTAAAGCCTTAATACATGAAGTGCCTTCTCTCAGAGCTGAGTTTTCCACTGCTAGATAAGTGCTGCCTTAACCACATTTTTGTGAGGTAGCTGTAGCAGCACTTGATAGCTGATTATGCTAATCCTTTAGGGATATTCCAGAAAATTTCTGCGGCTTCTTCCTATAGGAGAGTAATGAAGATTTGATGCAGGTATCAACCACCCAACAGGCCTTCTAACTTGTATGTTCTCAGTATGCCATATATTGTATTTTTACTTGTCAATATTGTATATTTCTTTTCTGTTTTACTCTCCTCCTCTCTAGTGTACGCGAAGATTTCCTTAGTCACAAAGGATTAAATAGTTCACCGGTGAAGAATCCTTTTAAAGCATCAGCGCCTATCTTAAAAACTGCTTCTCCTCCCTATCTTTTTATTGAAAAAAAAAAAAAAAGAACAAAGACAAGTGTTAATCTTCTGATAATTGGCTCTATCTTTTACTGGATTTTCTCTTGTGATTATTTAATACATCTCTGATTAATTTCAAATGGTGTCTGTTTTCAGCACACCTCTCTAACCACAGACAAGTTGTCTAAGCAGAGGTCCTAGAGAGGGCTATTTTGGCAGAAACAAAACTCTAACACAATACTGACGGCAGCCCAAGCAGACTGTTCAAAAATGAAACTGGCATTATTTATTTAGACGAGGAGACAAATGTGCTTGTAGCTTCATTTACCACACAGGGATCTTAGACATAGCCTGCTGGAAAAGCAACACAGAATTTCCTACTCTGATGGGCATCTCAGTAGGGATTTTATTTGTGTCTTCCTGTGAGTACAGGAGAGCTCAGCTATTGATGACTTTAATTGTACAGGCACTGGTGGTTTGTATTTAGCCTGAGAAATAACATTAAGCCAGCTTATCTGATGGGCTCCCATAGGGTTAGCTGTGCCGTGGATGGACCAGGGTGCAATGTGATTACAGGCTCCTTCTGGACCTCTTTCCCATTCACACCCCTTCCCATCCCTTTTCACAAACTCAGGGAATTCAACAGATGCACACTGCTTCCTTCATTATTTAGACTAAAGCTTGTGCTCCTGATTCAGTCAGTACCATCGAGGCTGTGAAAATCTGTGTTAACACATGGGTTAAACAGAAAAATATTTATTTAAGGCTTTTGGGTACTCTTCCTCCTGCTCTGACATTGGGAAACAGTCAGGGACAGGAGGGGCCCCAGCCTGGCTCTGTCTGGCTCCTTCCTGGGTTAATCGCATTTCACAGTCCCCATTACGCTGGCAGATGCAGCACCTGACTGCCCCTTTGTCCCTCTCTGGATAAAAGTGTGAGGCTCCATAATTTCCCTCAGGCACAAAAACAGTTTGCTTTCCTGCTGGAGGTGAAAGTGACTCCCAGAGAAGGCACAGCTGGGCTTTTATCTACCCTTCAGGGGACAGGCTCAGCTCTTCCACTTTGCATGAAAATAAAGCTGGGATTGGAGCTGCTCAGTTGGCTCTTCACGAAGTTGGGGGCAGGGATGGGGCTATAAAACAAACAAAAAAAAAAAAAGAAAGAAAGAAAGAAAGGAAGGAAGGAAGGAAGGAAGGATGAAAGAAAGGAAGAAAGGAAAAACCCTGGGGCCCGGTTCCCAGTGCAGGAATTATGTTGGGCGTCCAGGCTGAGCTAAAGCCATCCCAGCCAATGAAACGCACTTGCAGGAGCGGAAAGTGTTGGCACAGCCGTGAGAGCAGCAGGACCTGCCTGGAGGGTAGGAGGTGGAAGGGACAGGTCTGTGACAGGAACTTGCCGGAGCTCACTGACCTGCTGGGGGACACTGCTCACCCCAGACAGCTCGGTGATTTATCTGGGAGGCATTCACTCCCTTTCTCCTTTTCCTGCTGTTTCAAACACCCAGGAGCTGGCTGCCCCTTGCCCTCTGTGGGCCGGCCTGCTGCGAAGTCAGTGGCCGATCTCCGTGGGACTGAAGTCAGCAGATCCATTAGGTTGACTAATGGTGATGGAAGGATCGGCGGCCATTTGGGTTAGAGTAACATTTGTATTTGGATGCCCTATTGTTACCGGCAGGCTCCTGGGTTGCTTGGGAAATGTTCTGGGAGCTGGGGCTGCAGAGCGCCTGCCCCAAAGGGTACAGGGGTGAGAGGCAAAGCATGACAGGGAATGTGCCTGTGTGGCAGCCCCTTGGTGGAGACTGTGCCAAGTGGCAGCCACTCATAGGTGCCTGGCAGTGGAAGGCCATGTCCTAGGGTATTCCACTGATGTCTACTAGGGCAGCTGGTGCCTGGTGGAAGGCAGATGGCGTTGGACCCCCCAAGTGTCGCTGTCTAGCAAGATGCCACGTCCACTGATTAAAAATAATTAAGCATTCCTTCCTCTGGTGAAGGAGAATGGCGTGTGCACCAGGCGGGGAGGTTGACAATGGTGTTCACAGCAGTGAGCACCCAGGGTAGCAGGTGCGTCTGGAGGTGGGGTGGGAGTGGGCGGCTGGGTTAGCAGTGACAGCAGGGAGCAGTTAGTGGGGATGCATATTCATGAGGGATCCATGAATGAGATGGAGTTGGACGACTTTCTACTGCTTAGCCTGGCTCAGGGAGAACACGGTCCAATTTCTAAATGGCAATAACGAATTTGATCTTCGCGGCCGGATCAATAGCACTGATCTCCTGCCTCTGTGCTGGGCACTGTGGACACAATATGGTAATAGATGATGTTGTCCATGCCCTCGTTGTACTGACTCACCTTGTTTCTTCATAGATGGTGCTTTTTCTTCTGCAGTGAGAGAGTCCTGGAAAGAGTTTGACAAAAGGGTTCAACATACTGAGATTTCTCCGTCCTTTTGTCATGAGTGACCTGGTTCTGTTATCACCTATGAGACTGTTTTCCGAATCTTCCCAGGCTCATAAATACCCTTCTTCTCCCCCACATTCTTTCTCCCCCACCTACCCATCCCTTTCTTGTCACAGACAAGTTCCTAAATGTTGTCAGGAATTTAGTGGAAAGGCAGGTCAGTTTACTGTGCACCTGTCAATTACTTCAGATATACACACGATTAATCCATTTTCCTAAGTTTCTAAGGCATGTGGAAGATTTCCATTGTGGCTGAATAATTTGATTTCAGGCTGATGGAAATGTTCTTGTTTGCTGTTCATTCTAAAAGAAAGTTTCCCCTTCCTCTTCCTCACTTGGGTTTTGAATCATTAATATTCATTTGCTAAGTATCTATGGTATGAGTACTCTGATTCACTCCACTGTGAGACAAGAACAAGATGGCGTGCATGTGAAACAAACAGTAAATTCTTGAACATTCAATATTATTCACTGAAGGGGACGCTGAGCTTTGGACTAAAGAAATGATCATAATATAATAGCATTACTCAACGGAGGTCAGCACCTGAGAGGCAGGGAGGTATACATTGACCATTAAAATTTGAGGTTGCACACATATTTGTGGTGAAGAATAGGAGAGTTTCGCAAGAAGGAGAAAGATTTCAGAAAAAGCATGCGGAAAGGAATGAGTGAAGCAGAAGTTTGACTTGGTGATGGAGAGAGCCCACATTTTTTAGATAATAATTAGCCCGCGCGTACTTCCCTTAATGCTCTCCTTATAAGGACAACTGTTTACCGGGTGAGGGATTCTTTACAGTGAATGAGAGGCATAGGAATGTTAAAATCTGAGAAGTCCCCTGTGCAAGATTTTATTTTGGCTCTTTGAGCACCCGTTTTGAACTCATCTAGCCACCACAAAGGCTAGAAAACAAACTTAACATTTTCCCAAATCCTTTCTAGCTAAGATTTTGCACATGATCTAGTTTCTGCTCAAAATAGATGCTGTCTTGTGGAGTTTGGGCTGCTATCATATCATATCACAGACTGAGTGGTTTAAACAACATTTACTTCTCATTGTCTGGAGGGTGGAAGGTCAGGCCAGGGTGTCAGTGAGGCGTCCCTGGTTTACTGTGTGATTCCATTCTCATGGGCTCCACTATCATTTCCTAACCACCTCCAATGACCTTGCCTCCAAATATCATCACAGTGGGATTAGGGTCTCAGCATGTGAATGAGAGGGGAACACGTTCATTCAGTTCACTGCAGATGTTCTGTTTGCAATTTAGAAGTGGAAGTGAGCTCTTAGGAGGCAGTAGGTGCTGGAGGTGAGGCCCAGTCACTGGGTAAGCCAGCGGCAGAGGCATCTGATCCCTTAGTGAAGCCAAGGGAGAAGTTTTAGCAAGTGGTGTGGGTGCCAAGCAGGAGGCCTGGCAGTAATGGTGTTGCTGTACACAGTCCCCAGTGACTGGGTATTTTTTCAGGCTAATCTGTTCTGGATGGTATATCATCCAAGCCTGGTTTTCTTGGTTCTAGCTGAGAATATTCAAGCTATCTTCTAACTTTCATTAAAACTTTTTTCTAAGCTTAAATTAGGTCGATCTGTTGCCCCCAACTAAGAACCCCGTTACAGCTCCCTTGTGAGTGTTCTTTCAACATAGTTCCAGCTAAATGAGGAATCTTAAGGTACACACAGGTCACTTCACCTTGGGCACAACTGATCGGATCAGGGAGAACACCTGACTCTAAGAAGAACATGGACTGGTTTTCTAGTAGGACCCAAAATGACAAACTGGACGGACTAGATCCTCTTGATTAAGAGTTTGGATTATAAATATGAAAAAAGTCAGTTGACAAACAGGAAAGGAAAATATGAATGATTAAAAAAAAAAAAAGATAGGCAGTCAGGCCAATAAGGTGATAGTAGCCATGTGTAACAAGAAATTGCAATTCATACAGAAGAGAGTGCTGTTTGGTCAGTAGACGTAGGATTAGTAAAAGAATGTGAATAGTTTTAAGGGCATATTGAGCACACTGCCTGCTGTATTGATTTTTTTCCTTGTAGATGCCTCTCTACTGCCTGTACAGCAGAGCTGACCCATTTGTTTGTGCAGGGACAGCCACAACATTGGACCAAGCAGTCATCTGCAGACTAATGGGACTCCTGGTGTGAAGGTCTCAGACCAATGACCAACAGTAAGATTAGCCAAACCAATCAGACCAATATATTTGTGGTTGTGTTGACAAGTTATTACTGAGAAGAGAATGGAGCAGACACCAGGAAAAGCAGAGATCTGTGAAAAGGGGAGGGCTGAAAAGCAAAGCCTATTCCTAAGGCAGCTGCAGTTTGGAATGGCCTTCCCATCCATCTCTAGGATGGACAGTCCCCTCTGTCCCACTTTGCCAAAGACAGTAGGAGGGAGTATGTTCTTCTGGCCCAAGGAGGCTTCCAGCGTATGACCACATTCAGAGTAAGGCCTGGGGAGACCACGTGATGTCTAGAGTGACTCTGGGTCCTGAGTAACCACCTAGTACCCATTACCTGCATAGTAGGGCCACTATTTTATACTTTCTCTTCTGATAATGCCTACTTGTCCTTTTTTCTATGAGTCTGTTGTCTACTTAATTTCTTGCTTCTTGAGGTTCTGCTCCCACTTTATCTATAGCACATAACTGGAGAGTTTGTTTCTTACATTCTAACAAACCTAGGTAACACAGCACATGTAACTTGAAACAAAGGCCATCATTCTTCCATCTTGCTGTCTTGGAAATTTTGAACATAGAAAGAACAAGACCAAATGTCTTTGACATAGATTTAGAAAAATTTTGAAATGACTTGATTTTAGTTCTTTAGTATTTAAATGCTAGTGAAAAACCCTTGCAAAGAATGATGCCCAGCGGACATGTGGACCACTATTTAAGTCACCCTTTATATGTAGTGTTTGATTACCACGCCTACCGAATGAGAGTTTGCAGCTAGCATTAGTATCAATAGAAGCTACACCAGCAGCTCTCTAGAGGAGAGCAGTGATACACCCTTAAATTAAACTATTTTGGCCTCTTTCAAAGTCAAACTATTTTCAGTAAGTGCTTTCTGAAGCCTCATTACTATTACGACTACCACTAATTTATACATATATAATGCATTCTGCCTTACTGTACTTTGAAAATTACATTTCAAAATCCTTGTACCCACCTGGAGGGAAGCATGACAGCAATTACATAGCACTCAGCCATATCTGAAGCCTCACAATGCACACAGAAAATGGCTGTAAATATGCCACTTACCCCAGAGAGGTAGAACTTTCCTTCAAAAGGGAGTTTGACTTTGACAGGTGGGTCTAGCTATCCAGGATCCCTTTAGAGGATTGCATTTCTTCCTCTACAACTATCATTTGTGCTGACCTAGCTGGGTGCACAAAGACATCCATCAGTGATTTTCAAGTTCAGCTAGCATTAGACTCTCCTGGGGAACTTTAAAAATATTTATGTGTAGGTCCCACTCCAGACCACTGAAACTATCTCTGTGGGTGAGGCCAGGCTTCAGTATTTCACAGACAACTCCAATGGGCAACTAAAGTTGAGAACCACTAACTTGCAACATTGATTTTCAAATTTTGGCTTCTATCACAATTGCCTGAGGATAATCCTACCCAGACATACTGAATTAGGGGATCCTGATACACAATGAAGTTTGAAAACCACTAATTTTAGAAAACCAGGAGATGAGCCAAACATCCTACAGCCACCTAATCTTTGATAAACCAAACAAGAGCATACACTGGGGGAAAGAACCCCTATTCAATAAATGGTGTTGGGAGAACTGGTTATTCACATGTAAAAGACTGAAACTGGACCCGTCCCTTTCTCCACTAACAAAAATTGATTCAAGGTGGATAAAAGACCTAAATCTAAGACACAAAACAATTAAAATCCTCAAGGAAAGTGTGGGGAAAACACTGGAGCTATTGGCCTGGGGAAGAACTTTACGAGAAAGACTCCCAAGGCGGTTGCAACAACAACACAAATAAACAAGTGGGACTTAATGAAATTGCAAAGCTTCTGTATAACTAAGGTGGCAATAACCAAAGCAAACAGACAACACATTGAGAAAAAATATTTGCATATTTTGACTCAGACAAAACCTTGATAACTAGGATCAATAGAGAACTCAAATTAATAAACATAAAAAAAGCCAATAATCCCTTAGGTCATTGGGCAAGAGAGATGAATAGAACCTTCTCTAAAGAAGACAGGGGCATGGCTAATAAACATATGAAAAAATGCTCAGCCTCCCTAATAATTAGAGAAATGCAAATCAAAACCATCCTAAGATATTAACCCCAGTGAGATTGGCCCTCATCACAAAGACTCAAAAGTGCAGATGCTGGCATGGATGAGGAGAGAGGAGAATACTTTTACGCTGCTGGTGGGACTGCAAACTAATACAACCTTTTTGGAAGGCAGTCTGGAGAACACTCAAAGAACTCAAGCTAGACCTCCCATTTGATCCAGCAATCTCATTGCTGGGCATCTACTCAGAAGAAAAAAATCTTTTTATCACAAAGACACTTGTACTAGACTATTTATCGCAGCTCAATTTACAATCGCCAAAATGTGGAAACAGCCTAAATGCCCACAAACTCAAGAATGGATCAACAAGCTGTGGTATATGTATACCGTGAAACACTACTCAGCCACTAAAAAGGATGGAGATGTCACATCTTTGTATTAACCTGGATGGATGTGGAACACATTTTTCTTAGTAAAGCATCACAAGAATGGAGAAATAAGAACCCTATGTACTCAATTCTGATATGAGGTCAATTAAGGTCATGGTACAAGGTGGGGGGTGGAGGATGGGGAGAGCTGAGAAAGGGAAGGAGGGAGGGAGTAGAAAGGTCAAGGGATGAGGTACACCTTCTGGGGGAGGGAGGGATACAAATGTAAGAGGGTCCCTATCTAACAAAAGCAATTAATGTAACCTGCTTCTGTGTACCCTGTGTGAATCCTCAACAATAAAAAAAAAAAGAAAGAAAACCACAAATTTATAAACTACTAGTTGATTGAGTGATTATTTCTTCCTGCTCCCCAATTTCCCTCAGTATCCTGCTATGATCCTGGCAAAAGCTACCATTATACAGGGTGGCCATAAAGTTTGTGTGCAATTTGAATACTGGCAACTGCTTGAAAGGAGGCCATGTTAATTGGAGTGATAACATATCAAAGTGTTCACAGGAGACAGGAAGGCCTTGAATGAATAAATAGACAAAGGATGGATCAATTTTGCAGATAAGAGAATCCCACTGATCACATTTCACCACAACCAAGCACAGTCCTGACTCTTTTTCTCCTGGCAAAAGTAGAAAACAAAATATTTCATCTATTAAGAGCCTATTCCAGTAATATAACACTGCTGATATTAACTCATTTTACCCTTATAAATAAACTGTGAAGACTGTATAATTATTTTCAGTACCCAAATGAGAAATCTGAATTTCTGAGAAAGTAAGCTCTTGTCTATGGGCCCATAATGGGTGAATGGCTTATTGAAGACCCTAGTCCAAGGCTGTTCTGTTAACATCCATATTTCCTGCATCAAGCATGTATTATAAACAGAGAAGAGAACTGGTCTCAAATCTTTGAAAGGCTGTCATGTTGAAGGAGCAGATCCAGTCTGTGCTGCTACAGAGAGATGATCGTGGCTCAGTAGGTAGAAGTTCAAGAGATGCATAGCTTATCCATTATAATTAATATTACAGAAAATGCTAATGCTGATGTCTTAAACGTATGATGTTTAGCACTCAACTGAATGCTTAAATTAGTGTATCTCATCCGATCGCCACAACAACACTGTGACAGAGGTACTGTTATTATATTATTTTGTAGGTGAGGAATGTGAGTCTCTCATCCAAGGTCATAGAACCAACACTGGTGGCTCTCCTGGTGGAATCTAATGGGGTGTGCAAGAGATCAAGTGCTTAATCTGAGCTACTCAGGAATGTCAGGACAGAATTAGCTCCAAAGCTCTCATTCCTGACCCACAAGCAAGAAATTTCTATCAAGACAATTATCAAATAAGGGGGTTGTACTATTTTGTGAAATCATGGGTTTCATGTCAGTCACTGAAAATGGCTTAAAAAGTTCTGTATCTCATTGTGGTTTCTCTTTGCATTTCCCTGATGAAGAGAAGTTGAGCATTTTTTGATGTGTTTTTTGGCCATTAGTATATCTTCATTTAAAATGTTTTTGTTCATGTCTTTTGCCCACTTTTTAATGGGGCTGTTTGATTTTTTTCTTGCTGAAAAAAATTTGCTTGAGTTCTTTTAGATTCTGGTTTTCAGTCCTGCGTCAGATGCAGAGCATGCAAATGTTTCCTCCAACTCTGTGGATTGTCTACTTGCTCTAATGATTGAGTCCTTGAAGGCCTTTTAAATTTGACTAGGTCCCACTTATTTATTTTTAATGTTGCTATAATTGTTTTTGAGGTCTTACAACATTTTGTTCTAGAATTCTTACATCTTCACATCCCTTACCTATTATGAATTAATTTTTGTGAGTGGTAAGAAGTATGGGTCCTGTTTCAGTCTTGTACAAGTTACTATCCAGTTCTCCCAGCACCATTTATTGAACAGGGACTCTTTGCCCCAGATTCTTTGTCTATGTTGTCAAAGACCAGATGGCAATATGAGGATGGTTTTATATCTGCGTTCCCTGTTCTGATCCATTGATCTATGTCTCTGTTTTTATGCCAGTACCATGCTGTTTGGTTGTTATAGCCTTGTAGTAAATCTTAAAGTCTGGTAAAGTTATGCCTCCCTACCTGTTCTTATTATGTAAGGCTACATTGGCTATGTTGAGCCTCTTCTGGTTCCACACAAAGTATAGAACTATTTAGTCTAGATAAGCAAAACATGATGTTGAGCTTTACTTGGAATCTGTAAATTACTTTGGGTAGTATAACATTTTAACAATGATGGTTCTGCCAATTCATGAGAATGATATGTTTTTCCATCTATTTAAATCCTCTGCAATTTCCTTTTCCAGTGTTTCATAATTCTCCCTATAGAGGTTTTTCACCCCTTTTTAATGTATGCTCCTAGGCATCTTATTTTCTTGCTATTGTGAAAGGTACTGAGTCTTTGATTTGATCTCAGTTTGACTGTATGAAAGCTACTGATTGTGTAAATTGATTTTATAACATCAGACTTTGCTGAATTTATTTATCAATTCCAATAGTCTTTTGGTTGATTCTTTGAGGTTTTCTAGACATCAGATCATACTGGCAGTAAAGAGTGATCATTTGACTGCTTTCTTTCCCCATTTAGATGCCTTCGATTGCCTTCTCTTGTCCAATTGCTCTGGCTAGGACTTCTAGCACTACGTAGAATAGAAGTGGTGACAGTGGGAAACTTTCTTGGTTTCAGTTCTAACTGAGGATGCTTTCAATTTTTCCCTGTTCAGTATGAGGTTAGCTGTGGGTTGGTTATTTATAGCGGTTATAATTTTGAGGTATATCCACCCATACCAATTTTGTTATGTGTTCTTTTAGTAAAGGCATGCTGAATTTTGTGAAATGCTTTTTCTGCATCTATTGAGAAGGTCATACGGTCTTTGCTTCTATTTATGTAATGAATTACATTTATAGATTTGCGTATGCTGAACCATCCTTGCATCTCTGGGATGAAGCTCACTTGGTCATGGTGAACTTTTTTTTGTTTACCGTGCAGCTGAATTCCATTGGCTAAGATTTTGTTGATAATTTTCATCTATATTTATAAGAGACATTGGTCTCTCTCTGTATTTTTTGTTGTGTCCTTTCCTGGCTTTGGCATCAAGGTGATATTGGCTTACTAGAATGAGTCAAGATAGGATTCTTTACTTCTCAATGTTATGGAATTCACACCTAACTGGTACAAGGCACACTAATTTTTTCGTGGAATACTTACTGCAGTATAGGTGCTAGTCTTTCTTTGTAGGTTTGGTAAAATTTGAGTGCAAAACTCTCTGGTCTTAAAAACAATAGATGCTGGTGCAGAAGTGGAGAGAAAGGAAATCTTATACACTGTTAGTGGGACTGCAAACTGGTACAACCTCTATGGGAAGTTGTATGGAGATACTTCAAAGAACTAAGAGTAGACCTAGTGGGATTTGATCCAGCAATCCCACTACTAGGTGTTTCCCCAAAGGAAAACAAAAATAGTCATTTTATCAAAAAGACACTGTTCATTGTATCAAAAAGACACAATGTTCATAGCACTACAATTTATAATTGCAAAGAAACAGGGTGGCGCCTGTGGCTCAGTCGGTAAGGCGCCGGCCCCATATACTGAGGGTGGTGGGTTCAAACCCGGCCCCGGCCAAACTGCAACCAAAAAAATAGCCGGGCGTTGTGGCGGGCGCCTGTAGTCTCAGCTACTCGGGAGGCTGAGGCAAGAGAATCGCTTAAACCTAGGAGTTGGAGGTTGTTGTGAGCTGTGTGAGGCCACGGCACTCTACCGAGGGCCATAAAGTGAGACTCTGTCTCTACAAAAAAAAAAAAAAAGAAGTGTAAACAACACAAGTGCTTATCAGTACATGAATGCATTAATAAACTGTGGTATATGCCTATCATAGAGTACTACTCGACCACAAAAAAATGTTAACCTGGTGTCTCTTGTAACAACCTGGGTGGAATCGGAGATTGCTCTTCTAAATGGAGTATTGCAAGAATGGAAAAAGCAAACATCACATGCAGTCAATACTAAATTGGAACTAACCGTCAACACTTATGTGCATATATAGAAGTAAGACTCAATCAAAATATAGTGGGTTGGGGGGGGGGAGATGGGATGGGTAAATTCACACCTAACTAGTACAATGCAAACTAATGTTAACTCAATCTATATAAATCAAATTATGTAACCAAAACTTGTGTACCCTGCAATATTCTGGGGGAAAAAAAAAGTTTTGAATAACCACTGGCCACTCTCACTCGTTGCTGCCTCCCTTAGGCTGTGATTCCCTGTACACAGGTTGCTGGATGGGGAGTGGGTCCCTATCACAGGAATTCATAATTCATATTGAGGGTGAGTTAATCTCTCTGAAATGTATGCATTTGGCTGCTATGGGTGTTTTCTTCCAATTACTGTATAGATTGACTATTCCTATAGTAAATTTCCAGCTTTTAAATCTACGGTTCTAACATAAAAACAGACACATAGATCAGTGGGACCGAACAGAGTTCCCAGAAAGAAATCCAAACACATACGGTCAATTAATTTTTGACAAGAACACCAAAAAGACACAATGGATAAAGCATCATCTCTTTAATAACTGGTGTTGGGAAAACTAGATGTCCACATACAAAAGAGTGAAATGGAACCTTATCTTATACTACACACAAAAATCAATTCAAAATGGATAAAAGATCTAACTATAAGACCTGAAGCCACGAAACTCCTAGAAGGAAACATGGGGGGAAAATCTCCTTGATGCTGACCTTTGCAATGATTTCTTGCATGTCACACCAATAGCTCAGGCTACAGAAGCAAAAATGAATAAATGAGACTATATCAAACAAAAAAGATTTTATAACGTAAAAGAAATAATCAACAAAATAAAGAGGCAACTTATTGAATGGGAGAAATTATTTATGAAGTGCGTATCTGATACAAGGTTAATATCCAAAATATATCAAGAACTCATACAACTCAATAGCATAAAACAAAACAAATGGAACATATATAGTAATCTGATTTTTGAAAAAGGACCTGAATAGACATTTTTCTTAAGAAGCGATATAAATGGCCAACAGTTACACGAAAAGGTGCTCAACAGTATTAATTATCAGGGAAATGAAAATTAAAACCACAACGAGGTATCACCTCACACCTATTAGAATTGTTATTATCAAGATGATAAGAGGTAATGAATGTTGGCAAGGGCATGAAGAAAAGGAGCCCTTGTATACTGTTGGCAGGAATGTAAATTGGAATAGCCATTATAAAAACAGCATGGACATTCTTAGGAAAGTATATGATCCAACAATTTCACCTTTAGGTATATTTCCAAAGGAAATGAAATCAGTGTCTCTAAGCATACTGGAAAAGATATCTGTACTCTTATGTTCATTGCAGATTTAATTATAATAGCACATAATAGGATCAATGTCTGGTGAAGAATGAATGATGAAAGTGTGGTACACACACAGTGGAGTATTATTCAGCCATAAAAAGGAAATCTTGCCATTTATGACAGCATAAATAAATGTTCAGAGCCTTATGATAAATGAAATAAGTCAGATAAGAGAAAGACAAATACTATATGATCTCACATGTGGAATCTAAAAAAGTTAAATTCAGGGCAGCACCTGTGGCTCAAAGGAGTAGGGTGCCGGCCCCATATGCTGGAGGTGGTGGGTTCAAACCCAGCCCTGGCCAAAAACTGCCAAAAAAAAAAAAAAGTTAAATTCATAGAAACAGGGAGTACAGCAATGGGCAGTGGTTGCCAGGGCCTGAGAAGTGGTGGAAATGGGGTCCTATTGGTAAAAGGGTACAAACTTTCAATTATAAAATGAATAAGCTCTGGAGATCTAATACACAACTATAACTGTAGCTAATAATATTGTGTTACAAACTTAAAGTAACCATGTGAGGTGATGAATATGTTAACCAATTTGATAGTGGCAATCCTTTTATGAGATATATATATATATATCAATCATATATTTGGCATATATATATGTGATGCCAAAGCATCACATTTTATACCTTAAATTAATAATATTGTCAGTTATACCTCAATAAAGCTAGAAAAAATAAGTTAGCTATCTCAAAATGATTGTTGTTTAAATCTCAAAATGATTTTTGTGTAAACCAATGCATAGGAGTATTGGTTTCATGCTTTCTCTCATGCTTACATTGAAGTTGCTGCCGATCTCACAATAATATCGGCATTACCCAAACTCTTCTGACCTTGGTTAGCAGTCCAAGTAGGGAGTACATTGCCTAATTTGAGCTATCATTCATCAAGCGTTTTTAAATAGCACTGGTAGTGAGGGCTCTTTTACCTAAAGTTGTGACACTGAAAGATTATACTAATTCCAGGGTTGCTTCCAATCTTATTCTTTACCAGTTGGAGAAAGCCTGACATCCACTAAGGGCTAAGAAGATAACAGAACGGAAATGAGAGATGGTTGGAGACAGAGAGGGAAGAACAGACAGTGAGAGGAGTAAGGAGCTGAAGACACAGAGTCCATTAGAGAAGGTGACTGTCCACTTGGAGAAAAAAGATCCCAGGACAAGTGGTCACTGGAGTCTAGATGGCTCCTGTTTCTTCTAAGTGCCCTCTCCAGGGGCAGCCTGACAACTGGACTGCTGAGTCCTGTTCACATCACACTTTGGATTCTTGATTTTCATGGACATCACTTTCACGAGGAAAGCTTTCCTTACCTTTTGGGCTCCCCACTGTAGTGGGCAGAGGAGCTTCTGTTGCTTTGTTAGTAACCTGGAGCTTTTGTGGCCCGGTTGGTCAAACCATTCACAGGGAGTCTGGCAACAATGCAGAAATTCAACACCAGGAAGGGTGTTCACATTAGGACAGAAGATGTCGTCTGTGAACTATGGAACAGGCAGGGCATGGAACTTGATGGTGGGACCTAAAAAGCAGCGAGTATTTACCTATTCTTCTCTTCTCTTTTGAAATTTGTCTCTGACATCTTGCCACAGATCCTTTCAATCAATTAACTTGGAGCTTCCTGAACTTTCCATGAGAGTATACCTAAAGTAAACATTTTTTTCTAATACCCAAGATTTCATTAAAAAATTCCCAGGAACCTTTTCCACATAACATGTCTACATTTGTTTTATTATGGAAAGACTGTTATTTTCTGTTATTTTTGAGTAAAATTGATGGGTCAACATTTACATTATGTTTACGTTGTGATTGGTGTGCCCCTGACAGGCCAAAGCTTAACCTGGAGATAGAATGGCCACTATTTAATATGCTCCATCTCCGTTAAAATGTTTCTGCAAGAGATGTCATAGTGAATCCTTAGCACCTTGGCCTAAATCTACCTTTTGTATTATCAAAATGTAAAATACAGAAAATTTATGTTTATGCACTTATGTGCATATCATTAAAATACTAAGAAAGTCCCCAGTCACTGTTTCTCAGGACCATCCTGTTAACTTTACTTAATAAAGTGACCTTAGAAATATTCCCCTTTAACAAGGGTGACGACATCCTGAGCAGTCTTGATTTATGTCTTTTCTCAGTACAAATTATTGTTATTATTATTTCAGTCCAAAAATCTCTTAGTTGAAATTTTAAATTACATGGTCACCATAGCTGTAGGTGCCACTTCTGATGCTTCAAATTTATGCTTATGTGCTTGTTTCTTGATATGGTATCTAATTTAGACATTTCCTATTGACTTCCTGCTATCACGACTAAGTACTTAGCTCACATAGTACTCTGATACATATTACTCTTTATTTCCTGCGTTGATTACCTTTATTATTTTATTCCTTGTTCCATTAATTATAGATATTTCTCTTGACTTTCTGCTTTATAAGATAAAAACATTAGCACCTCCATACCTCCCTTTACTGATTTTTCACCCTCACCTGAATCCTTCCTGTACTTTTTTTTTTTTACATTTTCAAAGTTGGTAACATTTACATTCTGTTCTATAACTAAACATTATCAACATGTTTAAGCTGTAAGATGACTCTAAACGTTGTCAATTAGTTTGACAATTAGTTGTATTAGGTCAATTAGTAGTATTTATGTTATTATGTCCATGCATTTATTTACTGGTGAAAAATTTGCTTTGATTTTTAGCCTTTTATTCGTAAAAATTTTTATCCTCTTCAGAATTTCTGTTCTTATACTCTTTGCCTTTATGATACTTCTAAGTTCTTTCAATGTCTCAGAGGCCTTACCTTTTCTATGAAATCATCCTTTTCCTCATCCTTGGTCTTTCTAGAACCATGCATCCTTTGCTACGGTATGGATTTTATGCTTTACTGCCATAAAATCCTTATCCTGCAACTCACCTTCTTTGCTTTCCTGCCTTGGACACACCATTCTGTGGATTCCATGTCTCCCTCCTTGGTTTGCTGTCTTGTATAGAACACTGTGATTGCTGCTCAGACATTTATTCTACCCACCCCCACTGTGTGGCAGCCATGCAGTTTGAGAGGGATTGACTTTAATCCCAAAGTCAGAAGTTGGTCCTGACCGATTAAAGTCAATGGAGAATATCCCATCCATTTTACTATAGTGTTAACTTTAGAATACACAGTTATGGAGTTAAAGTTAACCTTACCCAAATAGAGGTCTGGCCTTTGTGCTTGGTGACTGGGGAGTGATATCTAGTTCCCTGGAATATGTTGCCTGATAGCAGTGTCTTGGTTTGCTTTGGGGCTTTGGACACTGGACAGTCTAACAACATAAGTTATGGTGGGATATTTGGGACACCTGGTTCAGCTCCAAACTGTGAAGAGACTGGAGATCATCCTGACCTCTGGAAATGTTAGAAACTAGGAAACAGTTATGCAGGCTGTGTTTCCTAATAAAATATGACCAACGGGGTCAGATGAGCTTACCTGGTTGTAAACACCCGGTATCATCACATATTGTGGCCAAAAGGAGTTAACACTGTCCATAACTCTGTGGGAAGAGAATTGTTTCAAAAAGCCTCTATTTCCAGAATAACTGCAAAATTTCTCATCTCCTTATGGCCTTCTAACTTTATTAGCTATTTTTCCTTTATCATATGTGTGTTGGGTTCTCAAGAGGGATAAGAGAAAAATAAAGCTGCTCAGTTTACCGTCCAATTCTCATAAATATATTCAGAAGGTGGCATGCCAAGGGTGGGCTTTGTATGAGTACAGGAACATGAGGGAATGGTCCTGGGAGATTATCTTTGATGGAAAAAGTATTCAGGGCCAGGTCTGAAGAAAGAAGACTGTCCTTGGAAGGGTACAGAACTGTTTAAGGGGATTAATATTTCTCCAGGAACAAATGGCTATCAACTGAATTGTATCTCCACACCCCCACTTCACATTCATGTGTTGAAGCCCTTAACCTCCCATGTGACTGTATCTGGAAATAAGGTCCTTAGGAAGTGATTAAGGTTACATGAGGTCATAAGGGCAGGGTTCTCTAATTGATAGGATTGTGGTGTTATGAGACAAGGAAAAGAGAGAGAGATCTCTCTGGTCTTTTTCTACCACGGGGGTTTATGATGAGCAAGCAACTATCTTCAAGCCAGGGAAAGACCTCTCTCATCAGGAAGTGACAGCATTCCTGGATTCAACCTTGGACTTCCCAGCCTCCAGAACTGAGAGAAATTAGTTTCTATTATTTAAGTCACCCATTTCAGTCTCTTATATTTGGTTATGACAGCCCAAGCTGACTAAGAACTGCAGTGTGAAGTTCCAGGGAGGAGACACAGTAGTAGTCTTCAGATATGTCTGCTGAGGATCAGGGTGTCTTCCACAAATGCATCCTGTTTTTGATCCAAGACATCTGCTATTAACCCAAGTGACTTTGGGCATTTAACCCACTTGGGCCACAATTTTATCATCTGCAGAACAGAGCAAATAATTCTCATCTCCTGAGTACTGATGTATCAAATCAACTATATAATATTGTAATCACTTAATTATACTTAGTATTTTATTTATAACTGGTTTCCTTAACTGATCTATAATCCTGGAAGTTGAGTCTGTGAGCCACAAAAGCTAAACTAGTATTAACTAGCTTAGTCAGCATGGTACTTGGCACTCAGTAGGTGCTCACTAGATTTAAATGTAAAGTCTATGTGGAACCAGATGGTTGTAAAAGTCTATAGTTTTCTGATGGTGGTTTTCCAGGAGCCTGGGAGACTCATGCAGATCTTGGCAGCAGCCATTCTTTGGAAGGCGTGGGGTTCCTGTTGTTGGTTCAGTCTTGGCCATTACGAGGCCGTGCCCCGGAATCACTGCTGCTAGATGTCCTAACTCAACCTTCTGCATTTCTGGGAACCCCTGTCTCTGTCTGACATGGAGCATGTTTGATCAAAATGATTTGGCTAACATTTCTCAAGGGCATGCACTATCCTGTATCTGAATCATTTTTATTCCCAGCATTTAGCTCCATTGCTCATCTAACAGTAGGTATTTGTTTTTATGGGAATTCTTCTTATGCGGGAGCTATCAGTCTTCTGCCTTCCCTCTGCTTGCCCTTTACAACAGTTTGAGTGCTCGTGTCCTCTTCTGTCTTTCCTCACATGTCTAGGACAATGGGTCTCATTTGTAGTTGCTGTGACTTAAATGAGATCAGACTGTGTGACTCTAGGGCCGTGTTTCTGCCATTTCCAACTTTATATTTGATGTGTATTATGGCACAAAAGGGGCCTCTGAGAAGATGTTGAAAAAGATATACATCTCATGGGTGGTAGCAGCCAGTCCCATTGTCATAGACCAGGTTGAGTGCAACTTGTGAGCTGTTGACTTTTAGTCTAAGTCTGGAGATGACAGCTGAGTGGCCATTGTGCTTTGTCACCATTCTCCCAAAGGACATCCTGCCCTATTGATATGATTTTCTATTTTTTTTTTTAATTTTTTTATTAAATCATAAGTGTATACAATGATATGATTATGGGGCATCATACACTCACTTCATAAACCAATTCATGATTTTCTATTTTGATTGTAACACGTAGTCTGTCATTGCTCAAGGAAGTGAGAGCACTAATAATTTCAATTCTCTGTCTTCTTTAGTGCCAAATAAATCATGGTGTTAATTTCTTAGATAGACACTAGTGGACATTTTATAGACTCTACAATGTGGCTTAGACTTGACCAGTTTGTCTGTCATGTTGGTGGTTTCAGAACATTGCAGGTAACTGTGATAAACTAAACTCTTTACATTTATATTCCTTTATTCAACAATCAGGAGCCTTCTTGTCAGGTAAAATGTTCATCTCTGACCTTCTGCAGCTCATCTTTTAGCTGGTAATGATGTTCTCAAGCTATTATGCTAAAAAAACAGAGCAATATGCTCTGTTTCAAGACACTTTGCTATATAGTAATACTAATATATTAATATTTCATATAAGTATATGTACATATACATTCATAATTATATGAATATTTACATATTTATATAAGTGGATTATTATATAAGTACATATGTATTATATAACATATATTGTATGTATGAATGTGTTGCATTCACGTGTTGAAGAAAAACCACTTAAATACTTAGATAAGTATGTATACATATGTATATATATGAGATATATTAATAGTATTTATATCAGGTGTGTTCAACCTTTTTTTTCTATGCCATACATTGGAAGAGTACGAGTTGTCTTGGGCCATACATTAAATACACAAACACTAACAAAAGCTGATTAGCAAAAAATAAAAAAGGTAGTGGCTATTTTTTTAGTGGTGATATCCCGCACCACAGGTAAGCAAAAAAAGCCCTCACAAAATCAGCATGTGGCCTCAGGCTGCAGGTTGGATGCATCTGATCTACTTGTATATATAATAGGGTATATATTTATATATATATAATATATATTCATATGTGTATTTCTATAGCTAATGCTAATACCTCACAAAAGTTCATGATATTTTTTGGTTAATAAAATACCTTAACATTTTTTTTTTTTAAGCTAAGCTGATCCTCAGTAACTCAGAGAGGTCTTTAGGATGTGAGTGATACTTTTACGTGACTAAAATAGGTTTCAAGTAAATTGTTCCAGGGGAAAGCACAAGTAACTGGCAGAGCTAGGCTAGGCCAAGTACTAATGTGATTTTTTTTTAAGACATAGGTGCACACAGCAGCCAGTTAAACACTACTTAATAATGTAGCTATATGTTTGTTATAGTATAAATCCAACCAATTTTCAGAGCTAGACAGAGCAGTACTGGCTGGAATAGGTGAAGAGCCTCTTGGAGAAGAGCTAGATCTTAAAGAAAGGGTATATTCATGGGTGAGGAAAGAAAATTGGATAACTCCAATGAGAAAAGAAAGTTCACAGTCTCCAAGATAAGGCTGAGAACTATGGGGCTTTACTCTGTAATTAGCAGTAACATGTTAAAGGTATTTGAGTGGTTAAGAAGCTTGCTACAATAAGCAGGCTCTAGGGCAATTTGTAGAAAGGATTAGAGGGAGAAGATTCTGGAGATTGTGCATTTTATTGTACTGGGGAGTAGTGACAGTAATGTGCTGTCTAGTCCCAATCTCCCTATCCTCCCTTCATTCGTAATTGGGAGCATTTGGGGCCTGCTCTGTTTGCTGAGTCCTGCCCAGCCCTGGTGAGAGGCTGTGTCTGGGATCCCCACCCATTAGAATGCAGCAGTTCCAGGGCAGTAACCAGGCCAGCCTGTTTCTGTCCAACACATGACAGTGCATGGACTTTATCCATAAATGCCAAGACAGCATCAACTCTCAGAGTCTTGATGAGTTGCTGGGAGCATCCAGGCTAATTAACTAAATGGTAGATTCTAAACCCACCAGTACTGACAAATGAGACAAATGTATAAGCTCAAGCACATTTTATGGTGGATCTTAACAAAAATGAATCCAAGCAGGATCTTTTTAAAATTTAATATTGCAAGATTTTTCCAATTTTACTACAGTCAGCTTAATTTTTTTTCTTCTTAAAGATAGCAGTCTGATAATTCTCAAATACTGGACACATTTGTGTTGTATTCATTTGTTGAAGAAAAATTCAAGCATGTATTTAAGTAATCCCTCCCACTTTTTCTTCTAAACCTTGTTCAGCAGGGGTCATTTTGTGCATGTACCATACGGATGTGCGGCAAGAAGGGCATTCAAGTAAACAATTACAGTTCTACAGTCCTTGGTGATGAGCATTGAACTTGACTCATGTTAGGCTGTTGAGGGACCTCAGAAAAAGGAATGAGGTTTAATTTCCATGGGGGAAGGGAGTGTAGACTGTAGAGGTGACCGTGGACCACTGACAGATACTATGTGAGGCAATTGTGCTATCAAATTGTGTTTCTGACACCTACTCTCTCTGGGATGTGTGGGCGATGGAGGAGACAGGAGGAATACTTAGGGGCCCTATTAGTCAGGGTTCTACAGAGAAGCAGAACCAAATACACTGTGTGTCTAAGGAGGGATGTTGGGGGAGAGAGAGGGAGTAAGGTTGATTTACTTTGTGGAATTGGCTCATGTCACCATTGAGGCCAGCAAGTCTGAAGTCCATAGCATAAACCAGCAGGCTAAGACCTAGGAACAATCTGATGCTGAGTTCAAGTTCAAAGGTAGTCTGGAGTCAGAATTTTGTTTTCCTTAGGAAACCTCAGTCTTTGTTATTTTAAGGCCTTTAATTGTTTGGATGGGCCCATCTAGATTATGGAGGAAATTATCCTCTATTTCAAGTCTACTGATATAAACATTCATCTCACATAAAAAATACCTTCACAGCAACATCTAGACTGGTGTTTGACCAAACAACTGGGTACCGTGGCCTAGCCAAGATGATGCATACTGTGTAAAATTAATTATCACAGGGGCTGATGAAATTTGATCTCCCAGGTGGGAGAAGAGGAATCTGTCAGGATTTAATTTGTATCAAGTTGTTGAGTGATTGCATGAAGGTTGTAAAAGCGTGCGGTCTGAACATTTGGGTCAGGGATCCCTTCCCCCTTCCTCCTGAGTTCATTATTTTATCCTTTATTGAGTACTTTTGTGCTAGGCCCTCTACTGGAACTGGGAAGGAAAAGCTTACCAGAACATGTTTGGCTTAGAGTCTCACATTCTATTCATAACTCTATTTGCAGCTTTGTAGAAGAGTCTAAGAGCCACTTCATGCATTTAGTTGATTCTTTTACAAAAATTTAACTCTTTAAATTGACAAAAATTGTACATACTTATCATGCATAACTTGTTTGGAAATATTCATACATAGCGAAGTGGATATTTAGTTGATTCTTCAGATTACTCAGGCTTTCCTGGAAATGAGGGGCAAATATGTATAGCAAAAACAAACAAAGAAAAAAAATAAACGAAGCTCCTCATTTCTTCCTCAGTTCCCTGGAGGGTGGCTCTGGTTTTGCTCTGGGTAGCACTGTGCATGCCCATTCATTCACATAACTCAGAGCCCTGCAGAGAGAGGCCCAGGGTGGTGTCTGTTTGACCTTTGTCTCTCCTCCCCAACAGACACAAAGGCTCGCTCCCTTGAACAAGGGTCATGGTGCAGGAGTCTATAAATTTCCTGTAAAAAAGAGAATCTTCTCTAACTCTTTTGTCTTGGACCCTAAAAGGATTGCAGAAGTTGCAGTCAGAATAACAAGAATTGGAGCTAGGAATAAAAAAAAAAAAAAAAAGCTTCTTTGGGGAAAGATATATTTTAAAACGTTTAATATGATGTTATATGGGATTCCACATCTGGCTTTTCCACATTTATCATGCCAATAAAACAGGCACCTGTTACTTTTTCATCACAAGCCATATTTCTCATCTATCTTGCCTGACCTTGTCACAAGACATTTCCCTTTTAGCACTCACTTGGATTTTTGTACTGAGTGGAAGTTGGAAGTGATTGCAAAGGAAGGCAATTTCTTCTGAAATCTTCTGTATGACCCATTTATCTCCTTATGGAACACAGTGGAGTATTGGAAGGAAGCACCAGAGAATAAGAAATATTTCTATAAGTGTATAGGACTACAGTTTCCTCTCCTTGATTTTACGTAATAAATATATATATTCTGTCCACGTACACATATATAGAGTGAACGGTATAGGTATAATTATATGGCTGTTAGTTCAGTATGGAGATCTGGTATGCCTTGTGAGAAAGGCATGGTAAGAAGCAGAATATTTCCTCTTTTTATTGTTCCATTTATTTTTATTATAGAAAATCTCCCACATATAAGAAAGTATAAAATGCAGTCTCTTGTACTATTTTGTAGTTTTGACGATCACCAACAGAGGGACATTTTTCTTCTATACTCTTATTACTTCCCCAATCCTCTCTGGTTTATTTTGAAGCAAATCCTAGGGATCGTATAATTTCATCTGAAAATACTTCAATGTATATAGAAATACCCATCTGAGGCCAGGTGCGGTGGGTCACTCCTGTAATCCTAGCACTCTGGGAGGATGAGGTAGGTGGGTCCCTTGAACTCAGGCGCTAGAGACCAGCCTGAGCAAGAGCGAGACCCTGTCTCTACTAATAATAGAAAAATTAGCCTAGTATTGTGGTGGGCGCCTAGAGTCCCAGCTACTTGGAAGGCTGAGGCAAGATGATCACTTGAGCCCAAGAGTTTGAAGTTGCTGTGAACTAGAATGCTACAGCACTCTAGCCAGGGCACAGAGTAAGACTCTGTCTCAAAATGAATAAGTAAGTAAATAAAAATAAAAGTACTCATTCTAGGGCATAACATAAAATGCCATTATCACATTAAACCATAACACCTTAATACCATTCAATATTCAGATTTCTTTGATTGTATCATTTGTTCACATTAAGGTTCACACATTGTATATGGCTGATATTTCTTACATATCCTTATATCTACCCACCTGCCTTTTAAACCTCATAATTTGTATGTTAAAAGCACTGGGTCATTCATCCTGTAAAGCTATTTATAGTCTTGATTGTGATGATTCCACCCTACGTATGATGTCAGACAACACATTTCTCTGCCCCTTAGTCTCCTCATCAAACTGTATTTCCTATAAACTAGAGATCTGGAGGTTTGAGCAATTTGGATTTCTTTTTAGGAATGCTCCCATAGGTTGTGTGGTGAATGTTCTATTGCACAGATCAGAAGGCATGTACAGTCTCCATGCCTCTCTCTGGGTGATGTTAAGACTGATCAATGAGTTTAGGTATGTCAGACTAGTCCATGTTTATAAATTCCCCATTTGGCAACTATCAGTGACCTTTGCCAAGACCCACTCCCTTTTTTTCCCATTAGAAGTCTACAAAATGGTTATTTTCTACGTCTGTATTTCTTTCTTTGGACGGTGGGAGACTCTAGTTCATTCATAATTTTTTTGACATGACCAGACTTTTATTTTAATAAAAATAAAGGAGTAAATATTTGTCAAAGATGGAACATAATATTTTCACACTGAAAGGAAATTTCAACAACACTGGTGATTGCTTATAGCAATGGCTTAAGTTGTCAAGAAAATTATCATAGATGAATATTTAACCCAACAAATAAAATGAAGGAGAAATAATGGTGGCCACCCAGAGGAGTTAAACCTGGACCCTGACACTCAGGCAAAATGCTAGGGAATGCAGCAACTGAATTAAAAAAAAAATGCTACAACTTAAAATAACTTAACATGATAACCAGATTTCAAGATGTGAAGTCAAATTAGAAAGATGAAGACATAATAAAACCATCTTTACTGCTTTTCTTATGATTCACCATAGTATATGTCTGGATAACTTCAAAACAAAGGCAAATTTTGTTTTGGGTTTAAAAAAATGAGGGCTGACAAGCATATATTTAAGTGGTAGAATGTATGATATATACAATTCATTTGGAAATCACCTTCCTGAATGGTTTCAATGATTACGTTTTGTAAACATCTAATACACACTTTTGGGTGATTTCCCAAGTTTTGTTTTTCTGATCTTATAAATTTTCTTTGGATAAGGCAGCTGTTTGCAAGATCTGGCTGTGTCAACTTTTGTTAAAAGTGAGCTGAATCTTATCTAACCAAGCCTCTTCTCACTTGTACTTTCTCGGAGGTAGGATAACCCTTTAGACTGATATTTACCGTTTTGGACGCTGGTGTTCCATCATGTCTGTGGTGTTAGGAAGCTTGGATTGTTCACTCCAAGACTGCGCTCCTTCTGGAGCAAGAGAATGGAGGGCAGTAAATTCATTCAGTGCCTTTTACAGTCCATGCCTGTTACGTATTTTAGTGCATTTAATTTCCCCCTATTTAAGTGGTTGGAGGATGTATACAAGCAACTTCTAATACATTTCACTAGATTCCTACTACTCTTGGTAAATATTTTCACATAGTCTAAGCTTTTAAATCATCATAGAAACATATTTAGTAACTATCCCTAAAGTCAGTCTGGAGACAAGGAAACTGAGATTTGGAACATTAACCTATGCGATTTCAAGCAGCTAACAAGGAACAGAGCCAGAATCTGAACCCAAACATCTGTTCAAGTCACAAGGCTGGCTTTCCCCCCCCAGCTTACCTGTCTGCTAGCTATGGCGAAAAAAGGGGGGTAGCAAGTGAACTAGCTCAGTTTTCAGACAATGCGCTCTATCAGCCTCATTTAGCATAAGTTTTATAATGACTAGAGGTTACCATATGATTTTTCCTTTTTGAAGAATCCACCGTAGAGGAAATATGATCTGACAAAAAGTGCATACTGACCCATGTGTCCCTTTGCATGAAATATCATAGAATGTAGAATTATATAAAATAGGGGTTACCTGGCATGGTGCTATGTGAAGTGGAATTCTGTAAGCTCTGGCCCAAGCAGAAAGTCAATACATAAAGAGCCAGAAATCACCAAGGAGCAATGTGCTTGGAAATTCAATACAGTAATAAGTAACTCAGTCCTGTACTCGTGAAGGATCCCTTATTGTCCACCAAAAAAAAAATGTTAATGCGCTGCCCTTGGTGTCAGTTAGTCTTGCATTTAAAAAAATGCACATAAAAGAAATCAATGAGGGTTTTTTTTTCTTCCTTGTATTTTGCTACCCAGTCTTGATGATATTATCAAAGCAAAAACTCTATAGGATTATTTAACAACTCTGGACATTTTTGTACTGAATTAAATTCAGTACATTCTGAATATGCATTTTTGTATGAGGCTTATAATTACACACATATAATTAAAAATTAAATTAAAAGAAACTGGTTCTCTCTATACGAACTCTTTATTCTCTGTTGTCAAGTCTCTGTAATAGTGCTGATTATGAACACAGCCAATGATGACAGACCTTCTGTGCTGTTTTCATTACACAACTTTGTATAGACAGGTAGCAGCCTACCTTCATCATGACTCTTGATAATGTTCTGTGTATATTGTGTGCCTACTATGTGCTAGGCTCTTGTTGGACTGTAGGGAATAAAACAAATTTCTTCCTTGCTCTGAACCACATTTTACTGGTAAAGACAGACACATCAATCATTTATACTGGGTATTAAGTATTTGAACACCTCTTGAGGCATATGTGTATAGCAGAGCCTGGTGGAAGTGAAAAGGGGGTTCTGAGAAAATGACATTAAACTGAGAGAAGACAAATTTGGAGTTAGCCTAGAAGGTAGGATTGAAAGGGGGAGGGGATGTGGGGAGCCCACATGTGCTGAACAAAATGAAAGTGGCTATTCTAGCCCAGAAGCTGGAGAAAGCATGCAGCATGTCACAAACTCAAGGACAGTCAGGGAGGTAGAAGTGAGGGTGATGGGAACCCAAGGGCTCATTCTAGAATGGTGTTCGAGGAGCTAAGGGTAGAGAATCTGATGATTGTACTTGACCTATGTGGGCAATTTTTTTTTTAATTTTAGGTTAATATGAAGGTACATATAGGTTATATAGTTAGTGTTTGTAAGGTTAAAGTCTGAGTTGTAATTGTGTCCTTTGCCCAGAAATTGTGCCATATACCTGTGCAAGGTACCCATTGGGTGGGAACTTACCCAAGCCCTTCCCTCTTTGCCTCCTACTTGAGTTTAATTGAGCTTTTCTCTCATGTGAGCATGTAGTCGTTAATCTAATAGTTTCAAATTAGTACTATGATGCTTGTTTTTCCATTCTTGTGATACTTTGCTTAGGAGAAAGTTCTCCAAATATGTCCAGGTTGTTAGAACAGATATGAAATCTTGGTCCTTGGCTGAATGGTATTCCATGGGATGTATGTGTATTAATCCATTCAGGGGTTAAAGGGCACTAGGGGTTATTTCCACATCTATGTGATTGTGAATTGTGTTGCTATAAATATTCAAATGCAAATATCCATGTAGTGAAATGTCCTTTTTTCTTTAGGGTAGATACCTAGTAATGGGATTGCAAGATCAAATGGTAAGTTTACTTTTATTTCTTTGAGGAATGTTCATCCTTCTTTCCATGGAGGCTGTTCTAGTTTGTAGTCCCACCAACAGTGCTTGAGTGTTCTCTTCCCTCTGCACCCACGCCAGCATCTGCTGCTTTGGGACCTTGTGATGTGGGTATTCTCACTGGGGTTAGGTGATAACTCCAGGTGGCTTTGATTTGCATTTCTCTGATGATTAGAAATGATGAGCACTTTTTCATGTGTTTGTTGGCCATTCTTCTGTCTTTATGAGAAAAGTTTCTGCTCATGTCTCTTGCGCAGTTGTTAATGGGGTTGTGTATTCTTTTCTTATTGATTTGCTTGATTCTGGTTATTAGCCTTTTGTAGGATTCATGGCATGCAGATATCTTCTCCCATTCAGAAAGTTGTCTCTTTGCTTAGTGGCTTGTGTTCTTAGCTGTGTAGAAACTTTTTAACTTGATCAGGTCCCATTTATTTATTTTTGTTGTTACCACAATTGGCTGTGGAGTCTTCTTTATGAATTCTTTCCTTAGGCTGATAACAATAAGAGTTTTTTTTATCATACTTTCTTCTAGGCTTTTTATAGCTTTATGTCTTAGATTTTAATCTTTTATCTATTGTGAGTTAATTTTTATAAGTGGTGAGAGGTGCAGGTCCAGTCTCAGTCTTTCACATGTGATTAACCATTTATTAAGTAGGGATTCTTTTCTCTGGTGTAAGCTTTTGTTTGCTTTGTCAGAGATCAGATGGCAATATGAGGCTGGTTTCATTTCCAGACTTCCTGTTTTGTGCCATAGATCTCCGTCTCTATTTTTAGTTCAGTACCATGCTGTTTTAGTCCCTATAGACTTGTTTGTACAACCTGAAGTTTGGCAAAGCAATGCCTCCAGATTTGTTCTCATTTTGCAGAATGGCATTAGCTGTTCAGGTTTTTTCAAGTTCTGTACAAACTGTAGAACTATTTTTTTCAAGATCTTCCAAGTATGACATTGGTATTCTAATGGAATTGCATTAAATCTGTAGGTTGCTTTGGGTAGTATAGACATTTTAACAATGTTGATACTTCCAAGTCATGAGCATGATATATTCTTCGATCTGTTAATGTCCTTTGCTGTTTCTTTTCACAGTTTCACAGTTATTTCTGTAGAGATCCTTCACATCCTCTGTTAAATATATTCCAAGGTATTCATTTTCTTTGATGCTGCTGTGAAGAGTATTGTATCTGAGGGCAATTTCTGAAAGGGAACAAGGAAGAAGGTGAGACAATCCCACCTGTGTTTAGAAGGGAAACTCCTGCTGGGGGGGAAATGGATGGGAGCAGAGTAGAGCCAGCTGGGAGTCTTAGAAATCATCTTGGAGGATGATGCCAGGGTCTTATGTGGAGCAGACTTAAGAGGTGGCTTCCAGACTTCTGGAAGAGCAGACTTCCAGAAATGGCTGATGGAACTCAGTGATTGTTTGGATGAAGGCAGAACCTGGGGTCATGCCTGTTTTCTAGAGTGGCAGTTGGGTCAGGGGCAGGCAAAGAATATAGGAGGAGGAATGGGCCCCCAGAGGAGATGATGAGTTCATTTCTGGACATACTAGGTTTGAAGTTCCAGCAAATCTGTCTTCTTCATGTCCTAGCATTTGCCAAAGAGCAAGATGTAATGTTACCATGTGTTAACTGAGATAGATGAATTCACCTGTGTGTCTGCAACATAAGCAGCTGATGGTGAATGTTTATACCCATGACTGATATACATTGGAGGCTGTCAGTATCCATGGCATGGGGAATGCATTGTGATGGCCTCTGTGATCATCTATGTGGTGAAGGAAAATATAAATGGACACGCTGGGGAGGCAGTGACAGGGAAATCCATCCTGCCTCCTTTTTCTTATTTTCCAGGGACAATCAGGGACTTGGTTGGGAAAGAACTTTCGCTACACTAAGGCCGTGATGATTCACTCTCTAGGACAGGGAAGGCCACGTGAGCTCCCCAAAGACAGAGATAGTTTCTTTCTTTTTTTAAAGGTAGCTTTACATTCCATACAATTCACACATTTAAAGTATACAATTCAATGGTTTGTATTATAGATACAGATATGTGCACCCATCACCACAATTTTAGAACATTGTCATCACCTCTGGAAGAAACTCCATATGCTTAGCTGTCACCCCCTACCCTATCCCTAAGCAATCACTAATCTATTTTCTGTCTCCATAGATTTCTATATTCTGAACATTCATATGAATAGAATCACATAGTATTTAATATTTTGTGACTGTCTTCTCTGACTTAGCATGCTGTCAAAGTTCATTCGCGTTGTACATGTATTAGTAAGTCCTTGCTTTTAAAGCCACAAATAGCATATAGTGAGTCCTCAAAGTTGCCCCTAAAGTCTCCATACATAGGGGCAAATGGGAAATTGCAGCTAAATGTACCTTTATTTTCAAAATATTCATAAGAAATTTTACAAAGAGGTGGCCAATCTCTTGTAAAATTCCATAATGAGTATTTTGTAAATAAAGGTACATTTAGCTACAATTTCCCATTTTCCCCTATGTATGGTGACTTTAGGGGCAATTTTTGGACACTCTGTAAGGTTCCATAGTATGGACATGCCATATTTTGTTTATTGATTTGTCTGTTGATAGACAATTGAGCCGTTTCCAGCTCTTGGCTCTTATGAATAATACTGCTACGAATGTCTGCATATCCAGTGACTGTTCATTATTTATCCACGTGCCTCAAGGTCTAGCACAAAGAAGAATTAACTTTTCTTCTGCTGATATCATATCAGAGGGTGTATTAGTCTGCTTTGCATTGCTACAAAGGAAATACCTGAAGCTGGGTAATTCATGAAGAAAAGTGGTTTGTTTGGCTCATGGTTCTGCAGTCTGTATAAAAGCATAGCACCAAAAATTTGCTTCTGGTAAGGGCTTCAGGGAGCTTCCAATTGAGGTGGAAGGTGAAGGGCAAGCTGGTGTGTCCCATGGAGAGAGAGAGAGAAGATCAAGTACTAGGCTCTTTTAAACAACCAGGGTTTGTGTGACTAAGAACTCACTCATTATCTCCTGGAGGGCACCGAGCCATTCATGAGGGATCCTGAGGCCAGATCCCCTCCACTAGTTCCCATCTCCAACTTTGGGCATGAAATTCAACATGAAATTTGGACGGGTGGTACATCTAGACTATACCAGCGATCCCTATGAGTGGGAGGGTCAGTGGATCCCAGGCAGCCTCTAGGATCCAAGTGACAATTGCAAAGAACAAAGAGTTTCTGGTAGATTCCTTTTTCTAACCCCCTCCCTCCTTGCTTCCCTCTTCTGAAAGCTGGAGTACTGATCCCTTTCAAGGACTGCTCTAGGCTGCCTAAATTGCTATGGCAATTAAGCCACCATTACTTAAGTATGGCCAAAAAGCTAATAAATTCACAAGAAAGTATAAGGGAGGCCACAATCAAAGATTCCTTTACCTTTCCAAAGAGGAGTGTTGACCTAAATGAATCTCATTGTGAGGGGAAAAGTTTCTTTAAAATTTGAGTTTGAGAAGCTTCTGATGTCTCTAGACTCCTTCCAGAAATCCTCCAGTCCTCCTTCCCTTACTCTTCATCTCTCAGACTTCCTCCTTCCTGATTTTTGGAGTAAGTCAGTCCATCTTTGAAAAGTAAACCACAGGCACTAGTTGACGGAAATGCCTAAGTAAGTTTTACTGAACAAGTAAGTATTCAAAAGACACAAAACATGAGTTTGGGGATACAACTGCTATCTTGTACTTTTTCAAATAATTAGTAAAATTAAATGGGACAACTGGGGACTATGTTTCATTTGTTTGCAGTTTGAAAGTTATGATCTGCCTCACCTATAAAATATTCCATTTATAGAAAGGTCCCTTTCTATAAAAATCTGATTAACTTTGATTATAAAGGAAGACTTAGAAGTTTCCTTGAAGAGTGAGCCACTATATCCACACTTACTTTGGGTTCTGATTCCAGGGTCTTCATTGCAGCTACTGAAGTAAAATCTCTTAGGATGTGACTTAGGCATCTGTCCTTTGAGCAAGCTCTCCAGAAGATTCTTAATGCACATTCATGTATTAGGACTATTCAAAATTATCAGGGTTTTAATTTGACACATGCCAGATTAGTGGGGGTGACCATAATATTTTTTATCCAAACTTTGGAGAGTATAAAGAGGTTCCAACATCAGTTATCACTGGATTGAAATCAAGGTGTCAGCAAGGCTATTTTTCCTGTAGGCCAAGGGTGAGAATTTGTTCCTTAGTTCTTCCAACTTCCAAGGGGGTCAGCAACCCTTGGCTTGTGGCTGCACTACTTAAGACCAGCATCTTCAAATAAGAGAACATTTATATCTTCTAAGGACCAAGACCTGATATCTTTGAGGCCATTATCAGCCAATCACAATATTCAGTAACCCTTTGGGGATGGTGAGAGCAGACACACCTCATCATTTTCATTTCTCAGTTGATAAAGTTGAGGTTCCAAGAGTTTAAGTGACTCAAACAAAATCATGAGCCTGTGTGGTGGCAGACAAAGAACTTTAAGCTGTGTTGTTTCCTCAAGAGGGCCTGAGGACAGATGGTCTGTGGTACATCTCCTTGCTTCCCTGTGTACCATAGGATAGCGCAAAAGCACAATACAAACATTGATTCTTGGAATTGACTTACCTGTGGAGAACTTTGCCTGAGTAGGGCTTTCCTGGCAACATTAGGATCTAGGAAAAGGCCTGGGTAGGGAATCTGGATACAACTGTGCCATCATGAATTGTGTGAGGTTGGGCAAATTTCTCTGACTTTTTGCTCCTCAAATTGTTCGTGTTTAAGACAGGGATTGGGCAGGAAGATAATATGCTAAAATGTAGATACAAATACCAATGTCCACAGTGTTCTAAGGACATCCATGCTGGGCTAAGACTTGGTTTACATTGTTTTCTGCACTCTTCCCAAAAAAACTAATAAAAGAAGCACAAATTCTTGTCCCTGTTTTTCTGAGGAGAAAGACTGTGCAATTTGACCAAGGCCATACTATCAGAAGGTGGTGGACATAAATGTAACCCAGACTTGTCTGACTCCAGATTCCTTCTTGGACCTGCCCCTAATTCTCTCGACACTACTTGTCCATAGCACTGGTGATATCACAATGCTGGTGTGGCTCAGGGTTCTGGGTGACATACTGACTGGGCCAAATTTCTTATGACATGACCCACTTATCTCTACTGTCTTCTAAGGGGCATCCAGATGCATGCTAACTTTTGTCTGGGATATCACGTGAGAGAACTGTGATCGTGAGCAGCTTCTCAGGGCAGCCAACAGGTCTGCTCCCCATGCGGAATGGCTTTGTGATGTGTGTGAATCGGCCTGGGTTCTGTTCTTCATTTTGTTTCTTTTTCTAGCCTACAGCAAAGTCATGTCCCCCTGCCCAGCATGGAGGCCTCAAGTTGCACTGAGCTGCTGAGAGTATCTGGGACATCTGAGTGTGTTCATAGTTGAGAATGACTTCTGAAGAAAGTTATTGTTTTTTAATCACTAAAGTGAAACAACAGAAAATTCAGAGATCTAGGAATGTTGTTTTATATGGAAAGACATAATTCTCCCTCTCTGGATTTCAAGATTAATCCACTGCCCTTATTATCCCACTTCTGTTTTTCCTTCAGAACTCACTAATGAGTTGGTGCCCCATTGCCAGGGTAACTGATATACCTTTACAGACTGGCTGAACAGAACGATTGAAATGAAGGTGAAGAGTCACTGCTGCTACTGGTCCCATGACTTCTCCTAGTCCCATAAAACTGGTGGATCCAGCAGAATTCCTTCCATTAATTATAATAATGATAATAAGAAAAGCTTCTTTTGGGGTCTCCGCCCACCTTTACAATGCAGTGCTTTCTCTCTTGCATTACCCTGGGGACATTTTCTACTTAATGAGATGCAGTAAGTCTTACTCTTCTTTGCTGTTTCTCTTTTAGTTCAATGTGCTTTTTATACCTACAAAGGCCTCTAGTTTTGGTCCTGAATGGCAGAAAAAAATTCTTAAAGAAGAAGGGGCTGGGCACAGTGCCTCATCCCTGTAAGTCTAGTTCTCTGGGAGGCCGAGGCAGGAGGATCTCTTGAGGTCAGATCAGCAGTTTGAGACCAGTCTGAGCAAAGTGAGACCCCGTCTCTATTCAAAAAAAAAAAAAGAAAAGTTAGTTGGTCATTGTGGCAGACACCTACAGTCCCAGCTACTTGGGAGGCTGAGACAGGAGGTATACTTGATTGAGCCTAGGAGTATGAGGCTACTGTGAGCTAGGCTGAGGCCATGGCACTCTACCCAGGGCAACAGAGCAACAAACCGAGATTGATTGATTATCTCTCAATCAACCAATCAATCAAAAAATAAAATGGAAGGAAACAAAATGGTAAAAATAAAACTGTGAACTCTGGAGAAAAATTATTTTCTTCATTTAGCATTACTGATTGTGTACTATATGCTATGAGATATTTCTGAGGGCATAAAGAAAAGTCAGCTTATTCCAACAAGGAGGTGAGCGGTGTGCAGAAGACTCGTGAATGAACAGATAGTTGCGATGCAGAGTGAATAGGGTCAGATACATGGACACAGTGATGTGCACTGCTCTGGGGCTGGGAGTGTGAGAAGGAGGACCATGCAGCCTGCTGGGGGCTGGGAGCACCAAGGTGGTACATTTCCAGGCATGTGCTGAGTTGATTCTTAAAGAGTCGACTTGAATAGTATTGGGTGGAAAGTTGTGGAAGAAGGAGAGGAGAGAAAATGGAGAAAGGGGAATACAAAGCACAGTGGAAGGAAAGAAACACCACATACAAAGAATGGAGGCCAGAGACTGCATGACGTGCAGGAATGTGTGCAGAATAACACATCACGGAGAGGATGCAGATTGTAACTAATATTACAGAGCACCTACTGAATACCTTTTCATATGACAACATAACCTCGAAATGTTGGTTGAATAAATGACTCTGGTGATATTATTGTATCTACATACAAGTCTAGCCCAAGATGGTAAGTCGTTTTTCCAAGGCCTTGCAGAAGCCTAATAAGTCAAGGAGCTGGGATGGTCATTCCACTCATCTGGCTACTTGCAGCTGCCTTCTGTATGTTCACAGAAGCCTTTGTTAGGCATCCTTCTTTAAGATGAAGGTCCAGTAGCACTACCTAGATTAACAACTATACTCTGTAGGTCTTTGAGGACACCCTTGTAACGTGTGGATGTGACTGTGAAATCAAAGAAGGAGAAAAGTGGTTCTTTAAAAGGAGGCACCGGATGAGTTTAAAAAAAAAAAAGAAACCAAGGAGGAAGAATGTTAAGCAATGATGAACAAAAGGAGGAAAGTAATTGGAGTTCAGTGAGCTAAAGACACAATTTAAAGACCTCTCAGAAAGGAGCCAAGGTGGGAATGGAAGAAATTAGATCACAAGGTTTCTAAGGGCTGGCAAAAGGTTTAGGACAAATCAAAGGACTGTTACCAATTCAATAGAATTTTATATTACTTTAGGAAATCAAATAACAGTCCATTAGCTGCAAAGCCTAAGATCAAGGAGAAAATTCTAGAAGCCTCATGTATCTAAGGGTTTTGACCTAGCAACACATTGATGCTAGAAGGGTCTCCAGGGTCTTCTGCTATGATTTCATCACTTCATAGCTGAGGCCAGAGGGATGATGTTAATTCTACATGTGACTGAATCTACTGCAAACAGGGATTTGATTGTAAATTTCACAAACCCAATTCACAGCTCTTTGCCAAGAATGTGAATTTCAGATCAGGGCATGGGTTTCCAAAACTGGTTAGAATACCAATGCCGTCTTCCCCTTGGCCAATCGTGGGGCATGGGCTGTAGAACCCAGAACCTGAATTGCAAAGAACAATGGGAAGGGTAAGAAGTGTGATCTGGAGAGGCAAACACTCGGAGGAAATGACATTGTAATAGAAGATTGAGTGACCAAGAAAGTTCATGTGGTGGTCAGGAGGTGCTAGAGGAACACAGAGGGGAGAAAATCTATCAAAATATTGTCAGTGCATGTATCAGAAAGACTCTATTCTTATGGAGAGTAAATACTCATTTTTTTTTTGTTAAAATATTTTTTGAAAGGTTGAAAGGCAGAAGAGAGGAAAGGCAACCTGGTATCACAAGTTGGGTGGTCTGACTTAAAACCCTGACTCTGTGTGTGAGGATTCAGTCAAGAAAACATGAACCTACCAAGTCATTTTGGACAGAGGGAATTTGCTTCAGGAAAGCTTGTTATATAATCAGTGAAAGATGGAAAAACTAAAAAAGGAATGAATGTTGAGGAGACACAAAGCTGCAGGAAGCAGAGGCAAGTCTCCCAGACTTGGAGAGCCAAAGGAAAAGCTTGAGGGCTTTGGAAGTTAGATGCTTGAAAGAAGGGCCCTCAAGAAGATGTCTGAGGAGGGGGCTGTTCAGCAGGTGCGATGCTCAGCTCCACTGGGCCCTGCAAAGCCGGGAGCTCCAACCAAAGAAAAGAGAGTGGTACCCGGACTGCTCTGATGTTAAAAGGAATGAAGTTCATGCTGGTTTGAAGAGTGAAGCAAAGAAAATACAGAAATCAGAAGCGATTACTGCTGGCAGGACGAAGTCTTGCTGGGGAGGCACTGCTGAGAATTGGGGATACAGGATGCAACACAGGCTTCCCATCCGCCAGCCTCCCGGATCTTGCTGGAGTTGCAGGCCAGTCAGAAAAGAATAAAA
The DNA here is from genome assembly GCF_027406575.1 of Nycticebus coucang. NCBI lineage: Eukaryota > Metazoa > Chordata > Mammalia > Primates > Lorisidae > Nycticebus > Nycticebus coucang. The sequence goes on along the minus strand of NC_069784.1, from coordinate 15,483,804 downwards.
AGAAAATTGGAAAAACAAAGTTTGTAGAGTTTCTATCAACAGTTAAAAAGCAAAGTAGGGAAGGGTGGATTGGGGACTGAAGGGTTAGCTTAGACTGAACACAGCCTCATGTTAGCTCTGTGGTCTCCCGTTTGATAGACCTCTGATCTTAGGGCACATGGCCGCAGCATGGCCAGCCAGATGCCCCTACCCCCTTGAATCTTGAGCCAGTAATATGAAGATATGAGAGTCATCAGAGGTTTCTTATGGTGTGGAAGGAGGCAAGAATCTAGTGGTACAGCTAGAAAGACCCAGTGGTTGTTGGTCATGGTGCCCCAGCAGTGTCATTCTGCATGCTTCTGCTTTTCTTGACTGTAGAAGTTTCTATTGCCAAACTAACCTAACTTTTTTAGAATTTCCTTCTCTGTATGTCATGAGTTAGGGTTGGCAAGAGAGGAATGTGTGCAAGGCTGAGGACTTGGAAGGCAGAAGTGAAGTAGCACCATCATCCTTTGCGAGAACCTTTTGTGGTTAGATGCCGTGACAGACAGAATTAAAGGTGCTGATGGCTTCCAGTACCATTCACGTCCCTGCCTTCCACCTCTAGCTCATCTTCCCAATCAACCCTTGAACAGCCTGCGGCCAACACTGGTCATTCACAGGAACTCACTGTAGCAGTCACTTGACAGAAGCCCCACGTCCTTACATAGTCCACAAGCCTCCCCTCCAAAGCCCACTTGGGCAGCTGACAGTGCTTGGTGGATGACTCCTTTCTGACCCTCCTACTTCTGCCTGGATGCTCCCTTTTCCAGCAACTCTTAAATTGTGTTGGCCCTAATTTTTGTAATAAATCCCTCATTATATATTGCACAATGGTTCTGATTCTAACATTTCTCCATTTATCTCCTCAAATCTCATACTATTTGCCATGCAGTCAAGGCCTTCTGTGCCAAGGTCCTGGTTCTCCAACATCATCCCTTGTGTCTCTGTCCCTCAAGCTGAGTTTCACTCTAGAACATTCTAACACCTGCACATTTCATGCCAATTTACACCTCTGCACTTTTGGTTCTGTTTTCCCCTCAAAATTCCTCCTCTTGCCCTTTAATATAGTGAATTTCTGTTCATCCCTCAAGCTAAGAGCATGCATTATCTCCTCTTAATATCTGGCTGAGTGTGTTGAAACCCTTTGTTTCTCCTCCCTGAACTGTAAGCCTCTTAGAGACAGGGACTATGCCAAGTTAGTTTTTATATCCCAGTGTCAATATAGAACTTAGGACAGAATGAGTTTTGAAAAACTTGTTAAAGTAAGCAGAGGAAACTGTTCTAAATGAGTTCATATCCCCTTGACTCAGTACACTACATCTTGGGCTCCCCTACACATTCAATACCTGAACTAGCGTCGGTGGTTCAGCTAAGACCCCAAGTGCAGTCAAAACAAGAAGGGGCAGGAGAGTATAGTTGTGGTTTTTGAAAGAGAAAAAAGTAGATGGCCCCAAACTATAGATAGGTGAGTGTTATAGGAAGCATTTAGAACAGATTATTTAGATACTAGATTTCATGTACCGAATAGATAAAGAAGCAATGGTTACTGATAACCAGCATAGGCTCTCTAAGAAAATATTAGTGGATTCATAGTAATTTGTAGAACATATTGGATATTCCAGAGCACTGAAGTAGCCCTGAATAGATTTCAGGTCTAATGGGACAGCCGCCCATTAACAGCCTCTGAATAAAAGCGGTGTAAAAGATGCATTTACAACTGGCAGAAAACTCTTCCCTGGGGCTGGTGATCAATGGATCAGGTTTACTGATTAAAGTAAACTTACTGTTTAAAGTGATGCACATGAATATTTTTCCTTGTTTTATCTTTATCTACCTTTTTGTTTGTGGTCTGTATCATAATAATGGGGAGCTGGTTATCATTTTGATGACTGAATTCAAGTTGGGAGGGTTGGGAATATGGTAAACAAGACTTCAAGTATCTTTGTGGCCTTAATAACAAGCACAGTTCAATAAAATAAACATCAAGTCTGTCCTGAGCCTGAAAGCCCAGTGTTCCTAGGTGGAGGCAAAAGCAAGGCAGACTCCAAATTAACTCAAGAAAGAAGTTTCTAATAATCAGAGCCATTGTTCAGAAATGGAATAGGCTATCCTAGGAGATGGTTGTTGTCTTTGCTGGGGCTTCACAGCCCAAGCTGAGAGCCTACGTGGTAGGTTGAGTGTGGAGGGGACCCTCTAGCTTCCTGGCTTCCTGTCTTTGGATGCAGGCTGGAAGAGGGAACCTGCCAGAACTTGCTCCCAGCTGGTCCGTGACTCAGGGTCTTGAAGAGGAGGATTACAGTGGTGTGGAAACTGCTCAGCCCTGGGGTCAGAAGCAAAGCTGCATTCTCAATAGGCAAGATAAGCTTAGGCTCAGCAAGTTAGGGGGGTCTAAGTATAGGAGAAAATATTTCTGAAAGTATTAGGCATGAAATATTTCCAAAAAGACATTTTTAATGAATCCTTGTAGAAAAAATCAGACCACTGGAGTACCTCATTACACTTTACTTAATGTTTTGCACGGAATGACATCCGAGAAGTGCACCACAATCCTCACAGAGTTTACTAGAATCTCCAAAGGCCTTAATCTGGCTCTAATTAGGAAATGCAAATCCTGGTTCTGTCTTTGGCTCCCTATGTGCTTGGGTTTCACTTTCCTTTTCTTAAGAAAGTGAGTTTGACCAGATAATTGTTCAGAGGCTAAGATACCTGAGTTGCTTTGTGTTTCCTTTCCTCCCCGTGTCACCCGGCTGAGAGGCAGGGTGTCCCCTCCCAAGCCTCTCCTTCCCCTAGGTGCCCGTAGCTGGCAGGGCTGGGCCAGATGCACCCATCCAGCCTGCGGCGGGAGGGAGCAGGTTCGCCCAGTTCTGCCAAACCTCTAGGCTACACTAGACATTTTAATTCATATTAAAAAACAAATCTGGAGCTGTTTACCATTCTCGTGCTGGCTGTGCCTGCCTGTGTGTCTGTGCACAAAATGCAAAACTTGAAAGCACAGAGTTTTAGCTGGCCCAGAACCTGCCATGTCCATCCAGCTGCTGGCCTCGTGCCTCACAAGCTTACAGCCCACATGAATAACTCCTGTGAAATGCGCCCTGTTCCTCTACCCAGGCGGTCAGACTCCCAGGAGCTGTAGACAATATCTTTTGACTTAACAACAGACAACAGGAGTCTTCATCTGACTGGAAACCGGGAACTCAGGACTGAGAAGCAACACTGAGATCTTCCTTTTGAGAGTAATTAACTGTCACTAGGGAATTACTAGAAAAAAGTTAAGATTCCTACCAAGATTCTGCAAATATTTTTGTGTCTCCACGCTCCTCCCACATGACAGTCACAGATTTGCTCAAGTTGTGACTAGAAGGAAAGGCTAGCAAGGTTGTGTTGTCACACTCTTGAGTTTCTAAGATGTCATTTTAGGTAAACAAGGAAGGTTTTAAGCAGGATCGCTGTCCCCAAGCTTTTCGTTTCAAATGATTATTAGGAGCATGTGGGAAGCAGGAGAAAGGTGTAGTTTTTGTCTCTGCTGTTGTTTTTCTGTCTTCTCTGTGGTGTTAGGGAAGACACTTAATCAGCCCTGGCCTCTGCTTATCAGCTAGTCCAAGACAGACCATAGGATTTATTTTGTCAGGGAGCTTTGTCATATGTTAGCAGCACCTGCTCCAAGGGGATCATTTACTCCTCGGCTCTTTAAACAATGTCCGATGGGTAACTAACGCCTTGCAGCTTGTTATCTATATCCACATTTTCCACCTTACATTTTTGAAGACTTAGCAGGTGAAATGTTTGTACTTGCTGACGGTGTGAACTCAAACAGGGCATCAGGATTTACTGACTGGGACCAGAGACTGTCAAGCTAATTTGATAGGGTGCTGTTTGAAAAATCGAGATGCATTTGAACAGGTATTTTTAGATCGCCATTGGAGACTTGCCTCATCTTTCTTTAAGAGTCTTGATTCAATTAAAAGCAAAACCAAAAACACTCCCCCTGGCTCCTATTCTGTCAAAACCAGATTCATTGTTACTCTAAAATGGTATGGTACTTATCGGTTGTTCTTGGGTTTTTAAGCTGCTCAGTATATGAGAACAAAAATTCATTGTATGACCTGCATAAACTCTTTATATTTTGCAGACTCAAAGGCAACAAAATGAGCTTTTGTACTTTCAACTTAATTGTGTGTCCATTTTTGTCACTTTCAAAATAAGGTCACAGAAAATCTGAAGTGATATTAACAAGAGCTTGTTATTTGGAATCACATGCTATATTTCAGTAATTATGCAAATTGATAAGACAATCTTATGTAGAAGGAATTGACATGATAGATTGAAAATAAAACACAAGCATAGTTAAACTCAATTCTCATTTTTACAAGATGTGTCTTATCATGTTGCTGAACTGAAACCGTTTCGCTTTCATTGTGAAGTGCTGTGTTTGTAGCAAGCAAGTTTGTTATTAAAATTAAGCATTGAAGGGTATATGCTTTGCTCTTCCTTTAAGCAGCTCAGGAGTATAATGTGTTCCTCAAGTTGCTGCCACATTATTTCAGAAATGCTTATCAATGTGAAGTGTCATTCAATTTCATGGAGTCCTCTGTTCCCACTTTCTCGGTTGTAAACCAGACAAGAAAACAGATGCGTGAGTGCAGTACTTTTAAGTACTGTATCGACGTTCAAGAAGATGTGCCTTTCTCCCAAATTCCAAATAATTTTTCTTGTTATTATTGTATTTTAAAATTGCCCTCCTGATTCCAGTTAGCCGCTTTCTTTCACTGGAGAAGGTAATAGTTGAAACTGTGCAGTAACAATTTGCCTTTAGGGCTATATAAATCCTCTTGCCTTTGGGGGACTTTCTCCTTTTTTTTTTTTTGCTGTTATTGGCCAGGACTGGGTTTGACCCACCACCTTCCGCTTATGGGGCTGGTGTGGCCAGTGCCCTACTCCTTTGAGCCACAGGTGCCACCCTCTCCTTTTTTTCCTCCCAGCAGCTCTGGGCTCTCTCCTATCCCTTCCAATCTATTAAAGCTGGTACCTAGGAAAAAACTGCTATCACTTCTTCCTGTGTGATTCTGTATTTGTGACGCCAAGAGTATTTGTGTCCTGGCTCTGGAAACTCTCCATCGGAAGGGACCCCAGCAGCCTGTGCCATCTGGCTTTCATCACTTCAAAGACTGAGTTCACTCATACCCCACTGGTCCTTGGAGAGTTCTGGTGGTTTTGTAGTTTTTCTGTTTTGTTTTGTTTTTGTTTTTGTTTTTGTTTTTGGAATGCTCTTTAGGTGAGTTAAAATCTATTTCTCTCTACTTTTGCATTGTTGACCTTAAATTTGCCCTCTGGGGTAATCCAGAATAAATCTAACTACCTTTTCCACTTGAGAGCTTTTCCAATATCTGAAGAGAAGAGAGCGTGTCTTTCCTTTGCCTTCCTTTAGTCGAGTTAATCATTCCCAGTTCTTTCACTTGTTCCTTGTTTGTCATGGTTTTCAGATTCTGCTGAGCGTTTCTGCTCACTATCACCCATCTCATCTCCAGCAGGGACCACACCCAATTTCCCATTGCTCCACAATGAGGTGCCCAGGGCTGCTCACGAGGCTCTAAGATTCTCTAATTTACCTGGGGATGGTACGTGTAATCTGGTATCTACACTCCCCCTAAAGCAGTCCAGTGGACACCCCAGCTTCCTTTAGCTTAACATTTTTGAGATCTACTATTCATCAGGGATGGCGTTGGAATTGTTATAATGAAAAATGTCCAATTCTTACCTTTGAAGAAACCCGTAAGAGCCATTGAGTCATGTAAACAATTGCACTGTGCAGTGAACACCGATGATAACCCAGTGTGGAAGGTGCAGGATGCAGAGCTAACAGTGATGATCTCTGCGTGGGGCTGCAGAGGAAGGGATGTGAGTGCTGCTAAGTCTTCTTTCCTACCAATAATAGATTTTCAAATATGAGAGCACATTTTCTCTGCAGCTATGGAATGACAGGCTTTGTCAATTGTTAAAGGAATTTCAGGGCTGCCTCTTCAGGGACTCTCACATTTCAACTCCACCCTCTCTGTGGTATGCCGGGCACTGCCAAAGTGTCTGAAATTCCAAGGGTAACAGGAACAGATCTAGTAATTGATCTCATTTTGTTACTTACAAGCTCTAGAACTTGCACTTGAAATGATCTTTTTGGTAGGAACCAGCATCTTCCCAGTTAATATTAGTCTTATCTCTCCAAAAGATGATAGCGAAGATTTCAACCCACATATTTAACTATGTCCTTAAAAATACACATTCAGACCAGCCAAGGTGGCTCACACTTATCATCCTAGCACTCTGCGAGGTCGAGGTGGGTTCCTTGAGCTTAGGCGGTCAAGGCCAGCCAGAGCAAGAGTGAGACCCAGTCTCTAAAAATAGCCAGGCATGGTGGGGGGCACCTGTAATCCCAGCTACTTGTGATCACCAGATATGTTACCTGATGAAGAGGTCTGACATCGTCTATAGCCAATATTTAGAGATGGGGATAGTTAAGTCTCCAAACTTCGTCAGAAGGCCAGGATTTTAGGGAACAGTGAGAGTAGCCTCTCCAAGACTGTTTCATTTCTCCATTTTTAAAATTACAGTTTTATACATAAAAGTTTAAAGACCATACTAACCCTATTTTAAATAATAATCAGTATAACTCATTAATTTATTATAATATTTTAATTTAAAAGTTAATCTTTTAAATCAATCTGCTTAAACTACTTAAGACAGGCATCTTTAGGGTGGCAGGTAAATTTATAAAACAGTAAGAACAGGAGGTAGGGGGTAAAGGTCAGGCAGGACCTACCTTGACCAGACCAGCTGTGTCTTGTCTGCGCTAGCCAGCCTGCCTGACTCCATCTTATTTTTACTACAAGAATCATTTGAGCCTAAAAGTTTGAGGTTGTGAGCTGTGACACCACGGGCCCTCTACTGAGGACAACAAAGTAAGACTTTCTTTCAAAAAAAAAAAAATACAAAAACCAAACATACACACACACACACACACACACACACACACATTCAGATGCCACTTTGGGCAAAAATGCGCACATTAGGTTCATAGCACAGACTTTGTCACCAGATTCTGGCTTGGTTCTGGCTTGGCTTCTTACCTGGTGAATTGTGTGCCTTTCAGTAGTTCTTTTTTTTTTTTTTTTTTTTATTTATTTATTTTTATTAAACCATAGCTGTGTACATTAGTATGATCGTGGGGCACCATACACTTGGTTCATAGATCGTTTGACACATTTTCATCACATTAGTTAACATAGCTTTTGTAGCATTTTTTAGTTATTTTGCTAAGACCTTTACATTCCACATTTACTAGGATTCACATATACCCTTGTAAGATGCACCGCAGGTGTAATCCCATTAATCCCCCTCCTTCCGCCTCCCTCCCCCCCTCCCTCCCCTCCCTTAACCCTTTCTCCCTATTCTTAGGTTGTATCTGGGTTATAGCTTTCATGTGAAGGTCCTACATTAGTTTCATAATAAGGGTGAGTACATTGGGTACTTTTTCTTCCATTCTTGAGACACTTTACTAAGAAGAATATGTTCCAGCTCCATCCATGTAAACATGAAAGAGGTAAAGTCTCCATCTTTCTTTAAGGCTGCATAGTATTCCATGGTATACATATACCACAATTTATTAATCCATTCGTGGATCGATGGACACTTGGGCTTTTTCCATGACTTAGCTATTATGAATTGGGCTGCAATAAACATTCTGGTACAAATATCTTTGTTATGTTGTGATTTTTGGTCTTCTGGGTATATGCCCAGCAGAGGAATTACAGGATTGAATGGCAGATCTATTTTTAGATCTCTGAGTGTTCTCCATATATCTTTCCAAAAGGAATGTATTAATTTGCATTCCCACCAGCAGTGCAGAAGTGTTCCCTTTTCTCCGCATCCACGCCAACATCTCTGGTCTTGAGATTTTGTGATATAGGCTAGTCTCATTGGAGTTAGATGATATCTCAAAGTAGTTTTGATTTGCATTTCTCTGATGATTAAAGATGATGAGCATTTTTTCATATGTCTGAAGGCCGTGCGCCTGTCTTCTTCAGAGAAGTTTCTCTTCAAATCCCTTGCCCAGCCTGCGATGGGATCCCTTGTTTTTTTCTTGCTGATGCGTTTGAGTTCTCTGTGGATTCTGGTTATTAAACCTTTGTCAGAGTTATACCCTGCAAATATCTTCTCCCATTCTGAGGGCTGTCTGCTTGCTCTGCTTACTGTGTTCTTAGCTGTGCAGAAGCTTTTTAGTTTGATCAAGTCCCAGTAGTGTATTTTTGAAGCTGCTTCAATTGCCCGGGGGGTTCTCCTCATGAAATACTCACCCAGACCAATTTCTTCAAGGGTTTTCCCTGCATTCTCCTCTAGTATTTTTATAGTTTCATGTCTTAAGTTTAAATCTTTAATCCAATGAGAGTCTATCTTAGTTAATGGTGAAAGGTGTGGGTCCAATTTCAGTCTTCTGCAGGTTGCCAGCCAGTTCACCCAGCACCATTTGTTAAATAGGGAATCTTTTCCCCACTGAATGTTTTTAATTGGCTTGTCAAAAATCAAATAGCGGTAAGTAGCTGGATTCATCTCTTGGTTCTCTATTCTATTCCAGATATCTACTTCTCTGTTTTTGTGCCAATACCATGCTGTTTTGATCACTATCGATTTGTAGTAAAGTCTGAGGTCTGGTAGTGTGATTCCTCCTGTTTTGTTTTTATTTCTGAGTAATGTCTTGGCTATTCGAGGTTTTTTCTGATTCCATATAAAACGAAGTAATGTTTTTTCAAGATCTTTAAAATATGACAGTGGAGCTTTAATAGGGAGTGCGTTGAAATTATATATTGCTTTGGGTAGTATGGACATTTTGATAATGTTGATTCTTCCTAGCCATGAGCATGGTATGTTTTTCCATTTGTTAACATTTTCCGCTATTTCTTTTCTTAGAGTTTCATAGTTCTCTTTATAGAGATCTTTCACGTCTTTTGTTAGGTAAATTCCCAAATATTTCATCTTCTTTGGCATTACTGTGAATGGGATAGAGTCCTTAACTGCTTTTTCAATTTGACTGTTGTTGGTGTATATAAAGGCTACCGATTTATGAATGTTGATTTTGTAACCTGAGACGCTGCTGTACTCCTTGATCACTTCTAGGAGTTTTGTAGTAGAGTCCCTAGTGTTTTCCAGATACACAATCATATCATCTGCGAAGAGCGAGAGTTTGATCTCTTCTGACCCTATATGGATACCCTTGATTGCCTTTTCTTCCCTAATTGCGGTGGCTAAAACTTCCATTACAATGTTGAAAAGCAATGGAGACAATGGGCAGCCTTGTCTGGTTCCTGATCTGAGTGGAAATGATTCCAATTTAACTCCATTCAATATGATATTGGCTGTGGGTTTGCTGTAGATAGCCTCTATCAGTTTAAGAAAAGTCCCTTCTAGACCAATTTTCTTGAGTGTTCTGATCATGAAGGGATGCTGGATATTATCAAAAGCTTTTTCTGCATCAATTGAGAGAATCATATGGTCTTTGTTTTTTAATTTGTTTATGTGCTGAATTACATTTATAGATTTACGTATATTGAACCAGCCTTGAGACCCTGGGATAAAACCAACTTGGTCATGATGTATAATTTGTTTGATGTGTTGTTGGATTCTGTTTGTTAGGATCTTGTTGAATATTTTTGCATCTATATTCATTAGTGATATTGGTCTATAATTTTCTTTTCTTGTTGGGTCTTTTCCTGGTTTGGGGATCAGGGTGATGTTTGCTTCATAGAACGTGTTGGGTAGTCTTCCTTCTTTTTCTACCTTTTGGAACAGGTTGAGTAATATAGGTACTAATTCCTCTTTAAAGGTTTGGTAGAATTCTGACGTGAAACCATCTGGTCCCGGGCTTTTCTTTTTAGGGAGGTTTTGTATAGTTGATGCTATTTCTGAACTTGATATGGGTCTGTTCAACATTTCCACTTGATTCTGGTTAAGTCTTGGAAGGTGGCGTGCTTCCAAGTATCGGTCTATTTCCTTCAGATTTTCATATTTCTGAGAATAAAGTTTCTTGTAATATTCATTAAGGATTTTTTGGATTTCTGATGAGTCTGTGGTTATTTCGTCTTTGTTGTTTCTGATTGATGATATTAGAGATTTTACTCTTTTTTTCCTGATTAGGTTGGCCAGAGGTTTATCTATTTTATTGACCTTTTCAAAAAACCAGCTTTTTGATCTATTGATCTGTTGTATTATTCTTTTGTTTTCAATTTCATTTAATTCTGCTCTAATTTTGGTTATTTCTTTTCTTCTACTGGGTTTGGGGTTGGAATGTTCTTCCTTTTCCAGTTGCGTGAGATGTCCCATTAAGTTGTTAACTTCCTCTCTTTCCGTTCTCTTGAGGAAGGCTTGCAGTGCTATAAATTTCCCTCTTAGAACTGCCTTTGCAGTGTCCCAGAGGTTCTGATAGCTTGTGTCTTCATTGTCATTTTGTTCCAAAAAATTGGTGATTTCTTTCTTAATCTCATCTCTGACCCAGCTATCATTCAGCATAAGGTTATTTAACTTCCATGTTTTTGTATGGGTATGCAGATTCCTGTTGTTACTCAATTCAAGTTTTATTCCATGATGGTCCGAGAAGATGCATGGAATAATTTCTATTCCTTTAAATTTACTGAGGTTAGACTTGTGACCTAAAATGTGATCAATTTTGGAGTAAGTTCCGTGGGCTGATGAGAAGTATGTGTATTCAGTTTTGTTGGGATGAAATGTTCTGTAGATGTCTGCTAAATCTAAATATTGGATGGTTAGGTTTAAATCTAAGATTTCTTTGCTCAGCTTCTTTCTGGAGGATCAATCCAACACTGCCAAGGGAGTGTTGAAATCTCCAACGATTATGGAGCTGGAGGAAATCAAGTTACTCATGTCTGTTAGAGTTTCTCTTATAAATTGAGGTGCATTCTGGTTGGGTGCATAGATATTAATAATTGAGATCTCGTCATATTGAGTATTACCCTTAACAAATATGAAGTGACCATTCTTGTCCTTCCTTACTTTTGATGGTTTAAAGCCTACTGTATCTGCAAATAAAATTGCAACACCTGCTTTTTTCTGATTACCATTTGCCTGAAATATGGATGACCATCCTTTCACCCTGAGTCTGTATTTGTCTTTTAAGTTGAGATGTGACTCTTGTATGCAACAAATATCTGGCTTGAGTTTTTGTATCCAGTCAGCTAACCTATGCCTCTTTAGAGGACAGTTTAAGCCATTCACATTGATGGAGAGTATTGATAAGTCTGGTGGAATTTTGGGTATCGAGTTTTTCAAAGGTCCAGTGGACATTTTTAATCCTTTCGCCAGTGTGGAAGTTGGAGTTTGATCCGAAGATTCTGAGTGAGTTTACTTTTGTGGTATAGGATTGGGTTGGTCATTGTGGAGGATAGGTCTGAGAACATCCTGAAGAGCTGGTTTACTTATGGCAAATTTTTTCAACATATGAATGTCATTGAAGTATTTAATTTCTCCATCATAGATGAAACTCAGTTTAGCTGGATACAAGATCCTGGGTTGAAAGTTTTTTTGCTTTAGGAGATTAAAAGTTGATGACCAGCCTCTTCTTGCTTGAAAAGTTTCAGCAGAGAGATCTGCAGTTATTCTAATATTCTTACCTTTGTACGTTATAGTTTTCTTTCGCCGGGCTGCTTTGAGAATCTTCTCTTTCATGTTAACTTTAGTGAAGCTAATTATGATATGTCTGGGAGATGGCTTATTGGGGTTGAATCGTGCTGGGGTTCTGAAGCTGTCTGCTATCTGAATTTCAGATTCTCTAGGCATGTCTGGAAAATTTTCTTTCATAATTTCATGTAGAAGGGCCTCTGTGTCCTTGGCAGCTACTTCATCATTCTCCGAAATTCCTATAACCCTTATGTTGTTTTTTTTCGAATTATCTGAGAGCTCTCTGAGTGAGTGATCCGTTTTTGCTCTCCATTTCTCTTCCTCTTTGAGAGATTGGGAGCGTTCGAAGACTTTATCTTCAATGTCAGAAATCCTTTCTTCTGCTTGCTCCATTCTGTTACTGAGGGATTCTACTGTATTTTTCATATCTTTGAGGGCTGTAAGTTCTTGTTTCAGTGTGTCTAAGTCTTTGGTGGTTTTGTCTTTAAATTCGTTAAATTCTTGAGACAATTTTTGAATTTCTCCTCGAATTCCTAATTCCATTTTATTAATCTTGTCTGCAAACCAAATTCTGAATTCGACTTCTGACATCTCAGCCAGTTGTTTATGAATGGGATCTTCAATCACATCTGCCGTATCTTTTCTTGGGGGGGTTGATCTATTCTGGTTATTCATGTTACCAGAGTTTTTCCTCTGATTCCGCCCCATGGTTTACTCCCTTTGGTTTTTCCCCTGGGGTTTTATCGAGGGCCCGTACAGTGTTGTGGCCTGAGAAACTGGGGCCCTGTCTGGTGTGGTGGAGCAAAGTGGTTCTGTCTTGTTTTCAGCTGGTTTCTGTTCGATCCTATTGCAACTTCTACTCTGGCTTGAAGTCTCAGCTGTGTGGAAAAATCAGCAATTAAGTCACCCCGCCTGCCCACCTCTGGCCCCAGTTGGAAAAGGAGAATCAAACCTTCCTACAATCGCACACCCAGGGCACCGCCTGAAGAGTCCTCAGTCTATTAGCCCAGTTCAAAAGGTCCGAATCAACTGTCTCAATCGGCACTTGTCTCGGGTGGAAGGGTTCAAGAGGTCTCTGGGAACTGGATCACAGGGGCCTGGTGACTCCTCTGACACAGCTCACCCCAGTGCAGCGTGGAGTCAGGAGGAGCCACCCAGCAAACAGAGCAGTCTGGGAAGGTTGACGTCTCCTTCCCCACTTTGCCCCTCCGTCGGACCCAGTCACTGGTATCTCTGCAGATGGCTAACCCAGTTGCCTGCAGTGAACAGACACTCCAGGGGTTTGCACCTGCCTGAATCGCAAGGAAGTCTGCCAGGCCCCCGCAGACTGCCGCTATCTAGCAGGAGGAGATGGGGCCTGACATCTTTGAGTGTTTGATGCAGGTGATGGGAAGGAGGTGTTCACTCAGGCTTAGCCCTGTCCCTGATGCATGCTGCTAACAGAACAGAACAGAACAGACAACTTTGTGAGGTTCTGTCTCTGTTCCTGTCGTCGCCTACAGGAGACGGGCTGTTTTGAGTTCAAACGTCTTTGCTGCTGGAGAATTGCGTCTGAACACCTCTCTGGGTCGCCCCGCCCTGGAGGCTTCCGGGTTTGTGAGCCGTGTCACTGGTGGCCTCCTCTGGTTGCCCAGGGAGACAGGGGGTGTGGCCTCAGAATATCCAGAAGTGAGCGTTCTGCCGTTAAAGAAAAAACGGCTGTTGATCTACCTCCAGGGAACTGCTGCTCTGGTGTGGGCACTCAGGCGACCCTTTTCTCCTCTGTCCCGCGCCCCAGAGTCAGCACTGAGCGGCCGCAGTTTGTGCTGGGTCCACACCCCTTAAGAGATCCCCCAAGAATCAGAACTCTTGGGGGATGGGCCCCCAGACCCCGATTGGGAGTGGGGCGGGGGGAAGCTAGAGTTTCATTCAGTTTCACGCAATACTACGGTCCGGGGAGGGCTCCTGCACTGCACCGCAGGGAAGTGCCGCCAAGGCTTGATTTCCCCTCAGCAGAGTGCCCTCTCCTCGCTCACGTGTCCCAGAGTCAGCGCTGACCTGACGCAGCTCAGGCACTGTGCACTCCCCTCGAGAAATCACCCAAGGAGCCGAACTCCTGGGGGATAGGCCCTCAGACCCCGAGTGAGAGTAGGGGTTCTCAGCTCTCAGCGGGGAGGCCAGAGTCTGATTCAGTCTTGGGCCCCGTATGCCTGGGGAGGGTTGCTGCACTGCACCGCAGGGAAGTGCCGCGAGGCGTGACTCCCCCTCAGCCCGGTGCCCTCTCCTCACTCGCGCGCCTCAGAGTCAATGCTGACCAGTCGCAACTCGGGGACTGTCCACTCCCCTTGAGAAATCACCCAAGGATCCGAACTCCTGGGGGATAGGCCCTCAGACCCCGAGTGAGAGTAGGGGTTCTCAGCTCTCAACGGGGAGGCCAGAGTCTGATTCAGTCTCGGGCCCCGTATGCCTGGGGAGGGTTGGTGCACTGCACCGCAGGGAAGTGCCGCGAGGCGTGACTCCCCCTCAGCCCGGTGCCCTCTCCTCACTCGGCGCGCCTCAGAGTCAATGCTGACCAGTCGCACTCAAGGGGACTGTCCACTCCCCTTGAGAAATCACCCAAGGATCCGAAGTCCTGGGGGACAGGCCTCCAGACCTCAGTGGGCGGGAGGGGAGCGCCAGGGATTCAGGGTTGCCGGCAAAGGATTCCCAAAGTTTTATTCAGCCCTATGTCCGGCAGGAGAACGCCACGGCACCCCAGTAGGGGAGGTAGGTCCAGTTTTTAGAAGGTCTCTCCCGTGGAGTGTAGTGGGAGGGCCTTTAATTTCTGCCCGCTTGTTGAATTATGGGGCTCTCGAGCCGGTCTCATGGGGGAGGGGGACTCCCGTCCGCTTGGTGGTGGATTTTGTACCTTTTGTTTGCGTCCTTGTGATCACAACTTGCCTCAGCGGTGTTGATGTGCGTTCTTCAGCCTTCTCTCTTGGTGAGGCTCAAGTCCACCAGGATACTTACTAAATTCCTGTCCCTTAACTCTCCTTCTGGACGGGAGCCTTTGTTGAAAGCTGGCTTCAGTCCGCCATCTTGTCTCCCCCTCCTTTCAGTAGTTCTTTATCCTTTCTTACCTAAGGGTAATAGAGTAGATAAAAAGATACCCCCATCTTCCCTTGGGTGGGTCTTTCATAGAAAGTAGAAATCAGTTCTACTCTTATCTTACCATATTTCTTCTATTGATTTTCAGCTACTTTATTCTTCCCATTAACTTTCCAGCCTCATCCACAGTGATGCATTTTGTTCTTGGTCCCTACATAGTTCTTCCTGGTTAGTGAATGGCCGTGTGAGGGACTAGAGGGAGGGTTGCTGGGAGATGGAGTGAAGAGGGTGTGGGGAATGGGAAGAAGGTGGGGAGGTGGAGAGAGGCCCTAAGATTTCCTGGAGGGTAAATGTCATAACTAACAACATCTTTGTGGGTCACAGCTCAGCTTATTTCCCAGGGAGCTGGAAAATTTTGCTTATCCTGCTCCACAAAGCCCTACTTAGCCCTTATGAGGCACCAGGGGAGAAAATCCTAGTTAGCTGGCTTTCACATGTATGGTTTAAAGCCCCTTTTGCTTTTATTGCTGCTGATAAAGTGTAGACAACCATAGGATCAAAAAATGGGGAAATAAAGAAATAAAAACTCAAGGAAATGCCTTATTTACATGGCCATTTGCTTCTCTGCAGATGGGAGCATAGATCGTACCTTCCATGAGGTTGAAATACAACTTCATCTTCTGTTGTTAATCTCTGAGAGATCATAGTTTTATGGTTTCTGGGTTTAATTCTTTAGCTTCTGAGGTGACCTTGAGAGTGCCAAGTTCTTTTTATGATAATGCCTTAAATTTGTGCAGCACTTTACAGTTTAATAAAATCTCAATACGTATTATCCCCCTTTGAGCTAAATAGGAGGGTGTTATCTCTACTTCTCAAGAGAGGAAAGTGAGGGTTGGAGGAGATCACAGTTGCTTCAAGGTCAAGGGGAGTAAGCTATGGTAGTATACTGGGTTTTTGCATTGTGGCTTCATAACTTTCTGACCAGACAGCAATCCCTCTTGGAGGTTAGGGTTCATCATGGAGAGACCATCTCAATGGCCCTTCAAGGTAGACCAGGCAGGCATTATCATGTATATTTCTTCCTTTTCTCTAGCAATTCATAGGCTAAATTGGAAGAGAATCATGCTTAATTGAGAGCCAAAGAAACCTTTAGGTAGCCATGATTTTTCTTGTTTTTTTTTTTTCTTTTGAATCTCTAAGTTTCTTTCATGCCATCATTCAGACAGAGCACTTACTAGGATTTAGAGAAGCTTTTGTTGTTGAGGGTAGCCCAGCAATTATAACTATTATTGGCTTTAATCAAAAGAAAGAAGTGTTAATAAATAATAATTGACACTGGCTGCTGGGCATGACTCCTGGTTGAACTGGCTGACAAAGTATGAAGTTACATTATTAATTTTCTCTCTTTTATCTTTCTCTGTCATGTCTATATTCTTGTATCTCCAAATGTCTCTTCAACTCAGTCACCAATAGCACTTGTCTATTCTTTGAGCCCATCACTCATGGCCAGAACACACCACCTACCCATGGATTCTTCCCACTCTCACTTCCAGCTGCCCCTGCCAGACAAAGCCTTCCACAGATCAGCTTCAAGGGCATGAACCTGGGTAGTTACATGGGACACCAGGCTTGGTTTAATGCTCTGTTATCACCAACTTGAAATTCTTACTAATTTTTGAACAAGAGCCCTGCATTTTCATTTTGGCCCAGGCCCCAGAGATCTAGTACCTAGTCTTGACTTCCTAACCAAACTCACCACAACACATGTAGAAGTTCACATTTTCATTCCTTTCATTTATTTGGGGGGAAGAGACCTCTGTATTGCAGAATATAACTAGCGTTTGTCTAAATTTTATCCCAAGCTAAAAAAATACAGGGACTTGAGGCCATTATCTTCTCTAAGAAAAATAATTATGCAGATGACTAAACGAAAGTTCTTACACTATAACTCAGGTTTCTGTTTTATAAGAAAATGCTTTGGGTGGTGGTGGGGGCAGGGGGGAGGGCGGGAAGAGAATGAGTTGTCTCCAGATAGTTACAAGTAAGTTCCACACAGGCTTTACTCTCATAGACTGAAGAGCTGAGAAAACTTAAAAATTTGTATAGGATGAGAAGGGAAATGCCTATTCATCAG
The DNA here is from genome assembly GCF_027406575.1 of Nycticebus coucang. Lineage (NCBI taxonomy): Eukaryota > Metazoa > Chordata > Mammalia > Primates > Lorisidae > Nycticebus > Nycticebus coucang. The sequence goes on along the minus strand of NC_069784.1, from coordinate 15,466,907 downwards.
GGTGGATAGCAGAAGAAATTTTATATGGCGCTGAGTTTAGAATTCTATAGAGATGGTAGCTGAGAATGGGGATTCTTAAGAGGTTAAGAAATGAGGTCCTTCTTCTCCTCACACCATCTCCTTGTTCTGGGGCTGATTTCGACAATAACTCCTTTACATTGTTTTTTCTTTTCCTATTTTCTAATGTGAACTAAAATAAAATCTTAAGCCCCCCCCCCCCAGCAACTAACTGATTATACCTCCTCTTGGTGAAGAGTTGTTGGCCATGAGAAAGGTGATCAGACAGGCCTCCTCACAGTCCTGCCCTTCTTTTTTTTTTTTTTTTTTTTTTTTTTTTTAATTTTTTTATTAAATCATAAGTGTATACAATGATATGATTATGGGGCATCATACACTCACTTCATAAACCATTTGACACATTTTTATCCCAGTGGTTAACATAGCCTTTCCGGCGTTATCTCAGTTACTGTGCCAAAACATTTATATTCTACATTTACCAAGTTTCGCAAATACCCCTGTAATATGCACCACAGGTGTGATCCCACCGATTCCCCTCCCTCTACCCACCCCCCCCTTTCCCACTTCCCCCTATTGTTAAGTTGTAGCTGGGTTATAGCTTTCATGTGAGAGTCCCAAATTAGTTTCATAGTAGGGCTGTGTACATTGGATATTTTTTCTTCCATTCTTGGGATACTTTACTAAGAAGAATATGTTCCAGCTCCATCCATGTAAACATGAAAGAGGTAAAGTCTCCATCTTTCTTTAAGGCTGCATAGTATTCCATGGTATACATATACCACAATTTATTAATCCATTCGTGGATCGATGGGCACTTCGGCTTTTTCCATGACTTAGCAATTATGAATTGGGCTGCAATAAACATTCTGGTACAAATATCTTTGTTATGTTGTGATTTTTGGTCTTCTGGGTATATGCCCAGCAGAGGAATTACAGGATTGAATGGCAGATCTATTTTTAGATCTCTGAGTGTTCTCCATATATCCCTCCAAAAGGAATGTATTAATTTGCATTCCCACCAGCAGTGCAGAAGTGTTCCCTTTTCTCCGCATCCACGCCAACATCTCTGGTCTTGAGATTTTGTGATATAGGCTAGTCTCATTGGAGTTAGATGATATCTCAAAGTAGTTTTGATTTGCATTTCTCTGATGATTAAAGATGATGAGCATTTTTTCATATGTCTGAAGGCCGTGCGCCTGTCTTCTTCAGAGAAGTTTCTCTTCAAATCCCTTGCCCAGCCTGCGATGGGATCCCTTGTTTTTTTCTTGCTGATGCGTTTGAGTTCTCTGTGGATTCTGGTTATTAAACCTTTGTCAGAGTTATACCCTGCAAATATCTTCTCCCATTCTGAGGGCTGTCTGCTTGCTCTGCTTACTGTGTTCTTAGCTGTGCAGAAGCTTTTTAGTTTGATCAAGTCCCAGTAGTGTATTTTTGAAGCTGCTTCAATTGCCCGGGGGGTTCTCCTCATGAAATACTCACCCAGACCAATTTCTTCAAGGGTTTTCCCTGCATTCTCCTCTAGTATTTTTATAGTTTCATGTCTTAAGTTTAAATCTTTAATCCAATGAGAGTCTATCTTGGTTAATGGTGAAAGGTGTGGGTCTAATTTCAGTCTTCTGCAGGTTGCCAGCCAGTTCACCCAGCACCATTTGTTAAATAGGGAATCTTTTCCCCACTGAATGTTTTTGGGCTTTGTGATTCGCTAACAGGCCTAAGGCTAAGGAGACAGACCTGCAGGTCCTCAATATGCATAACAAACCACTTGAGTCTTCCTGGTACTTTGTCTCTAATTAACAGACCCCTTATCTTAAGCATTCCTTTTCACTGACTCCTGGTTGTTAACTCTTTCACCCAATAGTCAGGAGTCAGGTGAAGAATCTGTTTTTGTTTTTTTTTTTTGCAGTTTTTGGCCAGGGCTGAGTTTGAACTCTCCACCTCCGGCATATGGCTGTGAAGAATGTTTTAACTCACTTGTAACCTGTAAACCCCCCTCCTCTTTCCAGATGTCCCATCTTTTTTAACCAAACCAATGCATATTTTCCATGCATTGCTTCATAACCTCACCTGTAATCCGTCTCCCTGAAATACATAAATCCAAACCATAACCCCACCACAGTGAGTCCACTTACTCAAGGCTTCTTGGGTGTGGTTCTGGGTCATGGATCTCAAATTTAGCTCAGCACAAACCTCCTTAAATTATTTTTTACAGAGCATGGCTTCTTTTGTGTCTACATTAATCGTCCAGGCTAGAGTGCAGTGGTGTCATCATAGCCCACTGCAATGCCAAACAGGGGGGCTCAAGTCATCCTCTTGCCTCAGCCTCCCAAGTAGCTTAGTTCTTAATTTAAAAAACAATTGAAATTTTTATATGGTTTCATACTGTTGGCTCTTTTTTTTTTTTTTTTAATGCTCACGAAGTATGTGGGAGGGACTTGAATTGACACTGGGAAAAATATACTTACAAGGCTGATTAGTTGAAGAGTGCGATTTTCTTTGTTTCCTCTTGAGATAATTACCAAAAAAACTGAAATCATTAGTAGGATTATTCTGTATGACCCTTCTTTTTTTCTCCTGTTTATCAGTTTTCCCTGATTAATTACAAAGTTCTCCAACCCAAGTTTATTTAATGACCATACAGGAGTATTTTTACAAAATTAGACTGCATTGTTTGGTTACAGAATTAGTTTCCATACCTTCAACTTAGTGACTTATCCAGATTCTCTATTTATTTTTTTCAGTTGGAATTTATTCTTCCCCATCTTTTTTAAAGGTACAAAAAGAGGCTCTGGAGTACAAAAGATGAAAAGGCATGTTTCCTCCCTCCAAAAATGTACAGAGTGGAGTGGGGGGAGAGATACACCAAGTATTCATGATATGGTCATTGTAAACCGAGGTGAAACAGAACCAGCAAAGATGTGGCATCTCTGAAGGGCTGACTGAGAACAGAGAATGCTCTCAACCAGAACGTGGGGGAAACACTGAGGGGTACGACTTTCACTCTAATTTTTAAAGTTATAAAAAATGGTAAAAAAAAAATTTATAAACGTATGCTTGAACTCTGATAAAAATGGGTATTTTCTTTTGCTAGGAGTTTAGAGAGATTTGATTAGCATTGGTTTATAAGATATCTTTGGGAAAGACCTGGAGAGAAGCATAGCCAATCGGGTTTCCTTGACTTGGCGACACATCCAAATCACTAATACAATCAAGGATAAGTTACCTAACCTCCCTCTGCATTACCTTCTTACCTGTAAAATGGGCATACAGGTACCCATTCATCTCATGTACAGTTATTATTAGGAGAATTTGCATGCTTAGCATAATAAAAAGAAAGGAGCAGGCACAAACATCATTTTCTTGATAGCGTCAGGGGAAAAAAAAATGTCCACACTTAGAAGGATTTTCTTAACAGGCAATCGAGCCAGATACAGATTTTTCCCTCATGCATCTTGTAAAGCTAAGTGTCAAACTGGCAAATGAGAGGACACTTTCTTAATCAGTGGCATTGATTTTCAATTTCTCAACATATCATTGCCTATTTGTAATGAGACTTAACAGTGAATGCTAAAACATGTCAACCACCAACGTTGGTTGCAGAGAGACTTGTGGAACGAGGGCCAGTAACTGCAGAGGTGCTGAGCTTCTTGAGGGTGAACTGGGCAACAGAAAGAATCTTTTTCCAAGGTCTACACGGGACTGGAAATGCATGGGTTTGGAGCTAGGAGCACTCTGCTACTAACTGTGTGACCTTGGCACTCATTTAACAGCTGTCAGCTTCAGTTACTGATCTCTACATGGGAAATACAATTAAAAAAAAAAAGTCTTTAATGTCTTCCCAGGGTTATGTTGAGCTTCTCATGGAAAAATGTACGTAAAAGTAGGATATAATTTGGTGTTCAAAGTATAGTTTTTATTTCTTTCTTTGATCAAGACTACACCTGTGTTAGAATTATATTTACCTTTTATTTAGGGTAATGTTTCATTCTCCCTCTGCTTATTTCTTTGTATGGGGAATCCAGGTCAAGGTCCAGCAACCCTGGCAGCACACGGAATCCCTGACGGACGTGGTGCATCTTACAGGGGTATTTGCGAAACTTGGTAAATGTAGAATGTAAATGTTTTGGCACAGTAACTGAGATAACGCCAGAAAGGCTATGTTAACCACTGTGATAAAAATGTGTCAAATGGTTTATGAAGCGAGTGTATGATGCCCCATGATCATATCAATGTATACAGTTATGATTTAATAAAAAAAAAAAAAAAAAAAGAACCCCAGTGGTGGAAGGACCCACCCCAGGCAACCTGAGTTCTGGGTTTGACTCAATCACTAGCAATTACAGTACAGCAGGAAGACTAAAAGACACATTTGCAAACCGTTTATGAAAGAGGCCTTCGAAAATGGCTCAGACTTTTGACTAAACCTGAACAATCCACTCTGTCTTAATTTTCTGAAGCACCTTTTCCTTTTCGGAAACATGATACGTTAATTATGGCAGGTCGGTGCTGAACAGTCCCTCTAAGAAAGCCTCACTCTGCTTTCTCTAGTTTCACTGTTCACAGCAGCAAAGAGAAAAGTACTCATTTTTTCTATATAATTAATTTACACAGATGAATTCAACAAAACCTATATTATCTATTTGTTTGCCATAAAGTTCTTTTTTCCTTTTTTTGTCATTTTACTATTTGTTTTGATTTAAACTCCTTCCATCTCACTCTACTGACAGGAATTTTCCCCTCTGGGATCCCCTCGTGCGACTCTATTTTAACCTCTGTTGGCAAAACTCTTTAGTACCCTACATATTCTCTGTTCTTTGAACCAGGCCCTGTTCTCAGCTGTTCAGAGGGTAGAACACATGGCATTTCCTCTGGGCCCATGTATAGTTTACAGTATATACTTTATACTTCTTGGAGGAAAGTGAGCACTTTGTAGGGTCACATTGAGAAACATATATCCATATGTTATATACATACATTAGAAAGAACCAGAATGTGCACATTTCTTTATAGTTGGTACCATGAAAGGGACTTTAGCCGTATCCCTCCCTTTCTTCTGTCATGTAAGTGGGTCCATATATAATATATCTCTTTTCCTCAACAGAGTTCTGAACCAGTTGTGATTTAATAAAAAAAAAAAAAGAATCGGCAGAGAGCAGAATATCACTTTATTTTTGATAAAGAATGTGTTGGAGGATTCATAATAGGCATGAGGCATCACGGGTTTGCCAAGAATGAAACGGAATGAGCTGAATGAACCCAACCACCTGCTCTCCCCTGCAAGACGGCCGTGGACTGAACCACGAAGGTTCCTGATGCTTTCAACAGACCAGCCAGGGCCTGAACATAGTGACAGGCAGGGGCTGAGCACTGATCACAGAAGTACGGGGTGCAAGAGAGAATGACCTTTCCTATGGAAACAGGATATACAGAGAAGATGAACGTCTTCCTCATCACTGGCTTTTGTTTTATGAAGGAGAAAAGTGAGACCAAGAAAATTGTACCCACTTCGTCAGAATCACACAGGTGGTGAATGGCAGAGTTAGTATTAGATATTTTTTTCCTCTTACCTTGATATTTTTCAGAGGCAAGTGGCAAGTAGACCAACGAGACAATCTATGCTAAAAGATTCAGTCATTCAACAAATATTTACTGGACACACACAGCTGCCAGCCATGCGCCAGCCACTGTCTGGTTTCTGGGAATAACGATGAACAACACAGAAAAAGTCCTTGCTTTTTTTTTTTTTTGAGACAGAGTTTCACTCTGTCACCCTGGGTAGAGTGCCTTGACATCATTATAGGTCATGGCAACCTCAAATTCTTGGGCTCAAGTGATCTTCTTGCCTCAGCCTCCCATGTAGCTGAGACTATGGGTGCCTGCTACAACACCCAGCTAGATTTTCTATTTTTATTTTATTTTATTATTATTATTTTTTTAGATTTTCTATTTTTAATAGAGCCAGGGTCTTAGTCTTGCTCAGGCTGGTCTCCGACTCCTGAACGCAAGTGATCTACCCACTTAGGCCTCCCTAAGTGCTAGGATTACAGGTGTGAACCACCATGCCTGGCCAATACCTGCCTTCTTGAAATTTGCTTTCCAGTTGGGAAGACAGATAATAAACAAGTGGGTAAGAGGAGGCAGATGAATAGTACACAGCCAAGGGAAACGGAGGGCAGGTGCCAGAGGCTGCCCTCTTAGGGTAACCAGGGGAGGATTTCAACAGGGAGGAACTCACCCCAGCATTTCTGGAGGAAAAACATTTGGGTTGAGGGAATGGCCAGTGCAGAGGCCCACCAAGTCCCAGCATGTTTGGTTCTGAACGGTGCCTTGAGAATTCAAAGAAAGGAAGATGGTCAGTGAGAGCAGCTGGGAAATGAATGAACATTTTGGGTCACACAGAGGAGATGGCTACTTCTTACTATTCTAATGAAGGTTTCCAATATTAAAAGCCTGAAGGAACATGGCTAGAAGACTGTGCCAACTCTCTGTTTTAATTCTCAGCAGCATTATCCTAGGTTACTCATCTGGAAGAACGCCTTGGAATGATCTTTGTTGTGCTTTGATTCTCCCAGGCTAATCATGCAGCACCATTTCCAAGCAAGGACTGCCAGGCACATTAGGGGCTAAGAGTGTCTAAAAATCCTGCAGCCTGTTTTATTGCTGTTCACTGTCGTCCCTTATTAGTGATGGTGTCACAGACCTGACTTGGGTATGTTTCTAGTGGGTGTTTGTATTCCATTGATTTTGAATCGCCAACGGTATTCCCTGTGTAAACAGCACAGCATTAAAAGAAATTCTCTGAGCTTTTGGATATTCAGATATTCTTAACCTTTGCTCTATTTTTGTGAAAGGAGAGTCTCTGGTAAATTCGGAAGGATTGGAGAGCATGGTTCATCATTAGACTCAGGATCCATAAAACTTAACGTTTTGGCTTGTTACTGCCTTCACTGCAGAGCTGCGCGGTACAGACCTACACGCAGCATCGCCTGTGATTTCAGCAAAAACTGCATGAAGAGCCCATCCGTGCGGTTCTCCTGAAAGAAAAGTCTCACAGGGCAAGAAGTGGGAGGGTAGCAGTGCCTGGGACCATTAACTCGCTCAGCATGCGGCCGAGCTGGCGTCCAACAGCGGGGCTGCGTAATTAAGGCAGGCGGACTGGCTGGCTGTGGGCGGGGAGGGGAGGTAGGGGCGCTGGGACCCATCTGCAGAAGCCTGGCTGCGTCGGCGCGTTAGTGTCTTTAACAAGCACAGCCCAGGGAAATGCATTTCGGAAGTAAGGACAGAGAGGGGCTGGCTAATCACATTTCTCCCTCCTTCCCATTGCTCCGGGAAAGGCTGGGGGTAGAAACACGAAGGGCGCTGCGCGCGCCGGGACCTGAAGCAGAGAGGGGCAGACCTCGGTCCGAGGGCGCCTCGCGCTCTGCCGCCTTCTCCCTACCTCTGGGGTCTCCCCGCCAGCAGCGTCCGAGCACCCCACGGGGCTTATTTCCCATTTGGCGACAGCATTACTAAATAAGTGTGTAAATGAATGTGGTGTGGGTTCGGTCCCTGCATTCAAAGCCTAGTCCTGTTTTCAAGGCCTACCTGATGGGTTGGACTTCAGATAAAAATAAGTTGTATAAAGAGAGAGTAGTTGAGTGGACTCCATTCAAAGTCACCTTGTGCTTGACAAGATGACCTTGAATGGACTCACCTCGTGCTTTTTTAGAACATTTAAAAAGGAATGTGACCATGAGGCAAAAGAATAAATATGAACCTTTCCTTAGACTTAATACACAAGGAAGTAGTTATAGAAGACTTTGGCTGTGAGGTTTGTCATCCCAGTCCATTTGCTATGGCAAAACTTTGCTATTTAGGTGTGCAATTCACTCCTGCTGGCTTCAGTCTACCCTCAGCTCCTCTCTGGCTAGTGTATTGCATAATCGTACTCAATTATCTGGGTATTTTGCCTTAGTTATTCACACCCCTTTACTGAGCCTTTTGTCTTTCTACCCGTCTATCCAGACACATCCTCTGTCCTTGCACTATCCCCTTGCTCTTAGTTTGTCCATCATGCCTTCACCTGCACACCCATTCATTCACCTGCACACCCATCATTCATCTACACACCCATTCATTCACCTGCACACCCATTCTTTCATTATCTGTCCAATTCATGTTTTTAAACAGGTGCTTTGTGGCAGGTTGTGTGTTTTGGAAATAGACCCCAAGAAGACCTGACTCTTTGTCCCAGTACCTTGTAGCCATCCTAATTACTGTATTTTTCTGGGTATAATGCATATTTTTGAGGGAAAATTAAGGATGTGCATTATTCATGGTGTAATATGACTTGGAAGCCAGGGAGCCTAGCAGACCTTCTGGGGCCCTGGGTTCTCAAATGGTGTGTATCTGGGACAAAGACCGAAGCAGAGTGTAGACACTGTGGGTAGTCTAAAGCTCTGGCTTCAGCTATTGTTCAGGAAGATTCTCTAAGCCTTGGGAACCTAGAGCGACAATAGAGTCCTCACCAAGTCAAAAGAGATCAGTGTTTCTCTGTCTTTTAATTTCTCAAAGAATATTTATAATGTACCATTAGAGGCCTTCAAGCCTCCACAAAACACTGCATTTACAGATGACACCCACTTCAGGAAGAGCCTAAGGGGGACTCATTAGCAGACAATTAGTTATACAACTTGTTAAGCATTAATTCCTCTTATGCCTCTTATCTGTCTGGTGCAAGGGAAAAAAATAGCAAATTAGAGTTTGAGGAAGTTGCCCAGTCCTTGTCAGTGGTGCCGGGATCCTAAGTATTGCTTTGGTATCTTTTTCAACATTCTGGGACCCATGGAGGAGGAGAACTTTTAAAGGGTGGGACTGGTGTTCCCACTAAAATTATTTTTGAAGTTATGAGCGGCTGATCTTTGGCACACAAGGAACATGGCTATCTCAGGCTCCCACCATATAGGACGGTCCACAGATGTCTTGGATTCTAAAGCTTTCAAGGTAGCAGGCATTGGTACAGATATGATGGCCACACTGTGGGAGGGAATGTGGGACTTTGGCAAAGGAAGTGTGGGGTAGAGAAAGGGAACAATGGCACAGATTCTGGATTCCCCACAACTGGGAGTCTTGGACAAGAGAAGGAGAGGATAGCCATGTTGGGGCGGGGTGAGAGGCAGGAAGCAGGCAGACTGAAAGCCTCTGTTTCAGAATGGAGAGCTCCAGCACCCCTCTGGGTACACCAGTGGTCATGAACACAGCTCCTCCAAAGGGTGATCCTAGGGTGGGGCTGACATGAGTCAGAGAGGGTGTCAGGGCTTTGACCCATGTGGATTTGGAGCGAGGCTTCAGAATCATCATTCCCTGCCATCATGCTGATGGGTTAACACCTTTTAGAGAAAGTCAAGATGGAGGTGGGCAGGGAAAGGCTACAACTTGCAGGGCCTGTACCTGCCTGCACCTATCCTTGGGTCTACAGTAACAAGGTGGTCTGCAGGGTGACAATGTTCTGGTCAGAAATGGGTCATGCCCTGGGTAGGAAGGACAATGCCACTGTGGCTTCTTGTCCCCATCTTTTTTGATCACATGAAAGAAGCCAACATCTTTGGGATAGGAGGATATTGATACCTAAAGGAAATGGGGCAAGGACTGGCAAAAGGGGGAGTAGCCCCAGTAATATCACTGGAGCCCCTGGACCTGGCCTCTGCTCCTGGACTCCCTCTCTTGTTCCACTTCAGTGACTCTGGCTAATTTCGTAGCATGAGAACATGTCCTGAACTAGCTGGTTTTAGCTCTGTAGAATAGGGCTTGCCTTGAGTCAAATTTCCAGTGATGATTGCTGTCAACCCCAGGGCACCTTTCCCCCAAGAGTACATGTCATCCAACTCCTCAAGGTAGAGACACTCGTCATTTAGCAAATGGAAACACTGATGCTCAGAAAGGTGAAATCTCTTGCCCAAGGCTATAATCCTGGTAAATTTGAAAATCTGAATGGTCCAACTCTGTTGTTTCTCTATTTCCCTCTGGTCCCCTGTTGCCCCTGGGTGGTGAGTTTCATCCCCAGATTCTCCCTGACCCCTCCCCCCCCGCCGCTTGGAAGGGTCCTTTCGTTGTCCTCTGCACCCCTGGGCTTCCTTCCCGCCTTCCTGTGTGGAGGCCGGTGAGCTTTATTCCTCTCCCTTTCTCTATACCCGTCAACATACATGGGTCTCTGAATAGGTCCCCAGGGCTGGAGATAGCCTACTAATTCTCTGCGTACAGCCGCTAATGAGCAAAGACACACATATTATCTATATTTACTGAGCTATTGCTCAGTAAATGTTCATGCGGCAACTCAGGAGGTTATATATTTTCTCTTCGCAGACATTAACTTAATCCAAAGGAGTGATGCTGACACAGGAAGGTTGACCGGGCCAAGAAGGTTTGGAGGAGGGCTCCATTTCTCCTGCCCCTTCTTAGGTAGCTGTGCTGTGCCCTGCAGGCCTGTCTGCCAGCCTGCCAGGCGGGTCTTCCCTGTTAGTGCCAGCCTGCTGCTTTATGCGGCACTGCGTGACTGATTTGATGACCTGTGACCCAACTGTCCATCTGGCCACTCAAGAATTTGCCTGGCTGATTACCTTATTTTTTTTGCTGTGACTGAATTTCCACTGCCTGTCTCAGCATCTGACTTGCAAACCACTCTGCTCTGTCTGCTAAATAAATGAGAAGCGAGCGCGACCTCCTGCTGCCAGTTTTGCCCTGTGTCCTCCCTGGTTTCAGCAGGAATGCCCCTGTGTGTCAGACGCCTCTTTCTCCTGAACTTGCAGTCAGAGCCGTAGCGGCCGCCCCAGCTTACCATGTGTGTGATGCTCTGTGAAAGGGGAGACTTTTCATTTTGCAGTTGGCAGGTGCTGAGCTCAACTGGACAGTCAGACCTGGGAAATATGACACCATCTGCTTCCTGCCATGTTCTGGCTCCATTGCTTGATGCCAGGACATCAGCTGTAACCTGCACGAGCTGGTCTTGTGAAGAGAGCCATTCAGGGAACGCCTCTAGCACTTCCTCAGCTGCACAGTTCAGACTGGCCAGGGCTCCAGGCCGAGCACTTTTGTTTGTTTGTTTTTGACTCCCAATTTTAAAAAACAACAACAAAAATATCCTCCTGCTTCCTATTCTGACTTTTCCAAATATGCATGGGTCATTATGAATATCCCGAGATCCATAAAAGTCAAGAAACAAAATCTACATGGACAGAGACAAAGGAAGCCCTCCCAGCACCACGGACAGGCAGTTGGAACTGGCACAGGCGAGTCAGAATGGGCGCTGTCCACTGTGTTTCTTGGAAGTAAAATAACGGACCATGACACAGTCTATCTGAAAACTTTTGTAGTGACATACACACACATAAATTCAGACGTCAGCTTATCTGGCCATCCTTTTCTTTCATGAGCTTTTTTCTGTTATAGAGTGTCCCTGTTTCCTTAGATCTGTGGCTGACCACCTTGAACTATATCAAGTGCTCTGTGCCTTGGTTTCTCCTCATTCCAAGCAGAGGCAATCCTTACCTCGAGGTGAAGTGAGGATTAGTTAGCCCAAAGAGAGGATTTAGCAAACAATGGTGTCGTAGAAGACAGGGAAGACCAGCTGGGCCTCTTCTGTCCTGAGTGCCTGATGGAGCTGGCAGCAGTCAGGGCTACAGGAGAGAATAGGAGTGTTTTCTCTCTTTCTATGGCTGCAAAAATCTCAAATTTCTCTAGACCTGTGACCTGCCTCTCTCTAGTTCTAGCAGTGACCGGGCAGGTGGCATGGGAGCTGCAGTGAAGGCTAATTCCTTTCCTGACTCACTGGTTGTCATTCCTTCATAGACTGGCAAAGCGAGCTACCTGTGGGTAGTATTCAAATTGAAACAACATATACACAGACAACAACAACAACAACTTTGCAGATCTGTTAATGAATGTTTAGACTCAAAGTATGCCATCTGGACCAGACACCGCAGCGTCTGGAATCTGTGTTGTTCTTTTCTCTTTCTTATTACATTGAGAAGGTTTGGGTCAGTTATTTCTATTCTGATGCCTAAATAGTGACGTTAAACAAAATCTCAATCTTTACTGGAAAACTAAAGTTTTCTTATCTAAATCTGTCAGCTCTTGGAAGAGTTATGGCATTGCAAAGTTTGCTGGTAGAGTCCCTGGGAAAATTCTTCTTGGTCACCAGATTGGCTTAGGAGACCAGATTGTTTCCTAAATTAGTTGAAGCCTTTCTGTCCTTGGTCATAAGGAAGATGAAACAATGTGTTATGATACTGGAATATGGCTTTAAAGCAAAGGCTGTGTTTGAATTGGAAGCATGGCACTGATTTTAGTGAAAGACTGAGAGGAATTGGTGCACTTTTTATGCACCCAGGCCCCAGCCCACGACAGTCTGCCCATTAGCAATGACAGCTGTGACTGTACTCAGCCCACTGGGGGGGTGTTCTATTGGTTGAGATTCCAGACTACTGGAGGAAAACAAACCTTTCTTCATTTCACCTCTGAACTAAGAAATGAGCCAGCATAAAACAAAAATTAGAAGGTTATTCAATAACAGAAAACTCCTAGAATAGGAAGGGAAGGACCAGGGCACAGAGGTGAAGTACCTGGACAACATCAGGGCTCCTTGTCATTTACAGGAACCCCTATGTGAAAAACCTGGTGGTTCTCAGTTCTTTTCATTCTTCCTCCTTCTTGATAGGCATAGGGCTACAATGATGGCCCATTCAGACCTCTACAGGATCAAGAAGACTGATCTCCACTAAGCATATCCTGGCTTGCACCTGGCTCTGGCCTGTGCTGGACAACCTGCAGCAAAGGCCTCAGAGGCTGGACTGTTTGTAGTAGTTGCTACTTTGTTGGCCATGAATGGTAACGATCTTGGGTGTCTTAGAAGGTGCCACATTCTCTTTTAAGAGCCTACCACCTACAGAGACCAAAGGATTAGAAGTCCTGTAATGGAAATCCATTAAACACTGCAGTGTTAGTAATAATTAAGTAGCATTTTATGACAGCACCAGTAAGCTAGTCAAGTGAATAATTCTTTTCTGGGTTTGCTCTCTTTCTCTCTCCACAGGTAAAGGATTTAGATAGATTTATGACATTGGCTAAAACAAATCAGAGGATGAGTGGTTATAGGATTTGAAGGTGGTTAAGCCAAGATTAATGCCACTAATTCCTGAGAACAAAGGAGATGACTGTCACCCAAGTGCTGGAACTTGCAGTTCAAGATGTGCTGGCTTCTACCCAGCAGTTGGAATTCTCCAGGCACACACACGCATGTGCACACGCTATCTCAACTCAAAGCCAGCATATTCGTGTCACACTGTGAAGGGTGGTAAGCAAACAACAATAATGAAAGAGGGCTCGAGATATGGTGAATAAAATACTCAATGTGAGTAAACTGCTGCTTACTAACATTCTCAGGCCACCAGGGTCCCATTGAGGCCGAGGCCTTAACGAGGTCATTTGCCTTTACCTACACCAGAACCATTACCTTAATTGCTGCTCAGCCTTCATGAAAGTGTTTATGGGTAAACAGTTTTCACCAAGGGAGTTATTAACTACCCCCTGGATCACCATAGGATCAGGAATCATAAAAATGGTAGCAATTGTAGTCATAATAACCTATGTTGAGTAAGTATCTGCTATAAATACCTTACATTTTCATCGCCACCACCAGCTGCACCACCCAGAGCAGCTTTAGGGTGAAGCGCAGCACAGACACTCAACACTGGTCGTTAGGAAATGTGGATGAATAAGCGGGCCCTCCTCATTTATCAAGTCTAGAAAGCATAAAAGAGTGAAAATAACCCACCCATTATCTATGCTATTTCATATTTGTGCTGAGAAACTAGTATTAGACATGTGAATTGTTATTACCTTATTAGGGAGAAAATGCGGTAATAAATATATTTTGTGTTTATGCCCAAGGTCAAGGAAGAGCAATGGTTTTGGAAACAGTGCCAGTACAGCTCCATTGGCTTACTCTGTGGCTACACAACACCCAAATAAGTTAAAAGCACATATTTTAATCAATGCTCTGAAATTTAACAGAGTTAAACAGAGTTTTGGGTCGTGGAGACCTAGTTATTCTGGGGACTAATTTCCACTCCCTGGCCATGTGCCTATCTAATAATAGGCCCATGGCAGAAATACCCAGACTGAATTCTCGGTTGAGGCTGCTTGAAAATGCCTGTCACATCAGTCCTGTGGTGTCTTGAGCTGACTTCCTCCATCCACATGTCCAATAAAGTCCTTCCTGATTCTAGCTATTGCAGTATGCATCCTGTTTCTCCTTAGGTGTTTGCATTGTCCACAAAATAAGATTCCATCTGAGAGATCCCACTGTTGGGCTTTCTGCTCATTTAGCGTTATTACCTTTTTAGTTTTCTCTCACATCTTCCCTACACTTTGGATGCAGCACTTTGGATCAGTCACATCCCCCACTTTATGCCCACCCAGCCAGCAGAAAACAGGATGGTATTTCTCAACTTGGGCTATGAAGAGATCAGCTTCAAATGCAATAAATTATTATGGATTTCCACACTGACTTATGATTTAATAAATACAAGTGAAAAACTAGGTTGTGAACTTCTTTAGAGAGCCTATATGACGTCTCTTTCGTAATCAGTAGAGAAAATAATGTTCTTCTTCAAGAAAGGGGTCTTTGGAACATTTAAGAAGAGCAATCATAGACCCTTTGAGTCTTTTCTTCATCGGGGTGACACTTCATGTTTCTTCAGTTGACATTACTTGAAGGCAATGGCTTAAAATTTCCTCCCATTTAGATCACTTCTCAGAGGAGGTAGAGTTGAGTAATGTCTCTCTTAAAGGTTAAATAGTATGCCATATACACAGATTCTTCTCTTGATCTAGTTTCCAAACTTCTGGATTTGTCACCTTGAATGGTTAAAATAATTTTTTTTGTAGCCTTATCTTATACTGTTGAGTCATGTTGAGCTTGCTGGCAACTAAAAAGCCTGTATCCTTTAAAACATATACATGGTTATCATCATTATTTTTTTGAGAGACTAATGAGATTTATTTCTGCAAGGTGAGGATAGAATTGGTTGGTTTTTTTTTTCTGAGAGCTAAGATTTTTATTTATTTATTTATTTGTTTATTTATTTAATTAATTAAATCATAGCTGTGTACATTAATGGGATCATGGGGCACCATACACTGGTTTTATATACCATTTGACATATTTTCATCACCCTGGTTAACATAGCCTTCCTGGCATTTTCTTAGTTATTGTGTTAAGACATTTGTATTCTACATTTACTAAGTTTCATATGTACCCTTGTAAGATTCCTCTACTAGGTATATACCCAGAAGACCAAAAATCACATCATAACAAAGATAATTTGTACCAGAATGTTTATTTCAGCCCAATTCATAATTGCTAAGTCATGGAAAAAGCCCAAGAGCTCATCGATCCATGAATAGATTAATAAATTGCAGTATATGTACACCCTGGAATATTATGCAGCCTTAAATAAAGATGGAGACTTTACCTCTTTCATGTTTCCAGTTGTTTTCTGTAGTGGCTGTTACTAATTTACCTTCCTAATGCCATTGTAGACATGTTCTTTTTGCTCTGCATCTTCTCCAGAATTTGTTATTTTTGGCCATTTTAAGAACAGCCATTCTAACTGGGGTAAGATGATATCTTATTGTGGTTTTGATTTGCAGTTCCCTCCCTGATGATCAGTGAGGTCAACCCTTTTTTTAAATAAACTTCTTGGTCATTTGTGTAACTTCTTTTGAGTAACCTCTGTTCATGTCCTTCGACCACTTTTTCATGAGATTATTTGCTTCTTTACTGTTGAGTTGTTTGAGTCCTTTGTGTGTTTTGTTTATTAACTCCTTGTTGAATGAACAGTTTGCAGATTTTTTTTTCTCCCATTCAACAGACGGTCTCTTCTCTCTATTGATGGTTACCTTTGCGATGTAGAACTTTTTAGTTTGACATAGTACTATTTGTCTATTTTTTGTTTTCATTATCTATGCTTTTGAGGTTTTAGCTATAAAATCTTTGCCTAGCACCAATATCTTGAAGTGTTTCAGCTACTTTTCTTCTAGTGGTTTTATAGTTTTGGATCCTACATTTAAAACGTCATATTTGGCTTGGCACCCATAGCACAGTGGTTACAGTGCCAGCCACATGCACTGAGGCTGGCAGGTTCGAGCCTGGCCTGGGTCTGCTAAACAGCAATGACAACTGCAACAAAAAAATAGCTGAGTATGTGGTGGATGCCTGTAGTCCCAGCTACTTGGGAGGCTGAGGCCAGAGAATCGCTTAAGCCCAAGAGTTGAAGGTTGCTGTGAGCTGTGACGCCACTGCACTCTACTGAGGGCAACATAGTGAGATTCTGTCTCAAAATAAATAAATAAATAAATAAATGTTCATATTTATCCCTATTAAAATCCATCTTGTTAGCCTAATATTTCAACCTCTCAGAGTTTTCGTTGAGCCTTATTCAGTATTTTAATCTACTAACTAGTCCTCTCAGCTGGAGCTTTAGTCTATAGACCACTCTCATACATATTTTAAATGTTCCTGTTGTTGTCCTGCATATTAACACAAGGAGAACTGCCTGTGCGATTATGAGGGTGAAGAGGTGAATAGGGAGTAGTGGGACCGCTGAACTACAGTGCGTTAAGGTGCTTCAGTTCACATCAGTTAAAAAAATTAATAACAATAATGACATGCTGGCCAAATAACACAAAGTGAACCTTGCAAGTGGTATAACTGTGTTGCCAAAGTAGTGTCATGCTGCAGTGGTGTTCAAATACGTTTAAACTGCCTAAGGCGAAATAGAACCTTCTGCTTTTGACATCTCAAGCTGCAACAATATGTGTTCTATTTTTCATCCTAAGACAGTGCTCAAGATACAAACCAATCAAAATGGGGTGCAATAAAACCGTCAAACGAATCTCCTTATAATCAAGGTCACACATCTGCTGTTGTCTCCATGAAATTCTGCCCTGCAACAACAAAGAAATCATAAGAAAGAATCCCTTTTGAGGCCATAGCCAAAATTCCTCTCTGAACTGATGGGTGATAAATGTGGCCTGGAGAAGGTGGAGAGAAATTCACTTACGCATTACCAACTAGGCAATCGTCCAGCACAAGAAAGGGGGGACTTTGCAGGAAAACAAAACAATTATAACTGATGTACATTTTTAAACATTTCCTTCATGGTATGTGTGTGTGTATGCGTTTACATATAGCTATACATATATACATACGTAGATAGACCTTTTGTATATTATGAAAGTAATAAATATTTGAATGAGTATGGAAAGGGCCCCTCCAAAATGATCTGGGACAACCTCTTTGCTGTTTTCCCAGGTAATGAGGATGGCTATCTTTGTGCTGAACAGATGCTATGAGATCATGTCTCTGTGAGATGAACTAAGAATGAATTCACTTAAATTATGGTGCTCACAAAGAGGATTTTAGCTTGAACATTTGTTCATATGATTTATGGCACCCTCCATCCGGTGGAGTCAATGCAAAAAAATGAAACTTAATTACAGCATACAGACAGCAGTTTGCTTTAAAGAGAGCTGAAAGTTTGTGAGGATTTTTATTCTTTTTCATGAGACAGGAAACTTGTCCTAAAGGAAAAAAAAAAAAAAGCTTTATAAAACATTTGCAACTCATCTAAAGTATAAGTGTGGCCCTTAGCATGTGGAGTGGGTTTGCTGCTGGACGTGACTCCAGTGGGCTCCAAACAAATTACCCCAACCCCAGGTCCCTTCTGCCCCCTCCAAGACTAGCCTCTTCCAGATTCCCTTTTATTTTAGCCTAACCTTTCCCTTTAGGGAAGAAAGCATTATTAATGTCCTTTCTCCTTGGCAACTCAAGTCTGGAATTTTAAATTTATAGTCTAAGAGCTGTTCTGGTGTTTATATGGCTCAGGGGGTGTTATTATCAAATCCAATTAAAAACATTCGTTCTGCTAATAAAAAAGTCAACACCTTCCCATTAAACTAGGACCTACCCTTATGTTAATTAATGGCTGTTAGCACCTTATTTGCTTTCAAGGGTCTCTTGGGGACTGAGGTTCTGAGACAAAGAAGAATCTATTTGGTCAGTGGCTTTGTTCCATGCACTTCCCTGACCTCTAGCTTATTCTACATATGAACCTGCATCTCTTAACCTTTCTCTGCCTTGAGATCTACACTGTTGATCCTCCCAGGGGCCCAGGTAACGGTATGTGTTTGGCAAATATTTTTAAGATCTGCAGATGAACCTGCCTAATGACTAGTACCAAAGCTGACGATACTCATTGAAGGATAATTGGCCCTCTTTGGACCAGTTAGGATTCAAATGCTCTCACCCATATCATTACATAAATGGCAAACAGTCTCTGAGGGTTAGATTTAACTTTTGCTTTAAATTTGCAGATTAGCACTGTGTTCATCAAGAAAGAAAAGAACAATGAATTGATCCTACCTAACATTTAGATATCACTTTGTATTTTTAAGCTTACTTTCAGATAATGCATTATGTCACTTTCAGGCAAACAGCATTTTATCTCTTTCAGGCATTCAACGACAGAAAGATTCCAGAATCCTCAAACACTAATCATGAGCCCCCATCTGAGACAGACTGTTGGGTCTATTTTCCATAGATTTTGTGGTTAAAGAAGTGATCGATGATTCTATTTCCTCTCTCAGAGTCAAGTGAATTTATCAGCTTCTGGGTCTTACATCCACCTAAAATAAGGTGCCTGGCCTGAGCATCCAAACTCAGATTTGGGGGACAGTGACTCAATTCATTCTCTCTTCCTTATGACTCACCTAACAGTGCTTTCCCGCTGTTGCTGTTTCTGCAGCTTTAACGGTGGGTACTAGCACTGGGAGCAGCTCCTGAAATGAAAGTGTCTTCCCTGAGCAGAGAAAAGAGGATGCTCTGTCACTGAGGCCTCACCTACAGACAGTGTATCTAACAAACTCCATTTCCTGCATGCTGTTTGCTGGTATTTATCTTGCGCGTGGTCTCCCAGGGAGGTTTGTCAGGGTTCCGTTAGAACCCTGAGTCGTATTTTTCCATCTAAATAATTTATGGGCTTCAGCTCCATTTCCCTTTCCTTTCCTACTGCCTAGATCAGATATCCATAATCAGAATGCCTTATTAATATGAAGGTGCCACCTGTTTTTGCTTAGGGAAGGGACTCTCTTTGTACTTTACTTAAAAAAAAGGTCTGTTGAACTTGACCAGTCCTTCTCTCCTCTCCTGCCCTGTCTCCCCCTCCCTCTTTCCTCTTCTCTTCTCTTCCGTCTTTTATTAGATGTGAATAGAAAGTTTTTTGCACATCACACTGCAGTTCTTTAGAGATATAAAATAGTAATGGAATGCCATCCACAGAATCACTTGACAGGTAAACGGTGCTTTGTCTGACAATGTTTTAAATTAACAGCAACCAAAATAGCACAAGAGGACTCCACATACAGTAAGTTCCTTGTTCTTTCCTCTTTTCTTAAATCCCCCGCTTGTGAGCCATTCATGTTTTACGGTTCCATGTTTAACATCAGACCCTAAGACGGTATTACCTTAATAATCAATAACTCAGTGGGAGGTCCTAGTGGAGAGAATTCTCTGGAAGCTACATTCCAGTTGTAGTAGCAAAGGCCCACCGTAGGCCTTGGGGCTATAATTAGACAACCATAAAACTAGGAGGTAAAGGGGGGCAGACCACATTAGCAGTAAAACGCTAACTTACAAGTAATAAGTCTCGAATCTTTCATGTCTACTCAAGTGTCACTTATACTGGAACAAGGAAAATGTTATGTTAAAGAGCAAATTTACATTTAGGATCCCTAAAGCTTAGGGACTGGTGAAGGTTAGTGTGGCAATGAGAAAACAAATGAATACAAATCTGCACACTTACCCATTTTCACTGGGTACCCCCCTCGCCCGCTCCTCTTTTTTCCACCCAACCATTTTTCATCCCCCTCCAGGGTTTGAGAAACATCACAGAATTTAAACACAGGAAACCAATATAAAACCCTCTCATGCAAAGAAACAGTGTGGCCGACTTTACATTGTTTCTATTCATGGCTGGCTAGTTTTACATTTTCTGATCAGTTACTGTCACTGAGACCAGGAAACGGGTTTCTGCAGGAGCATCCATGAACTGTCTCAAGGCCTTGCATTGTTGATTTTCTGCTCATAGATCCCAGTTGCTCTGTCAATCAAGGGCCAGAAATACAAGATGGCAGTTGATAGGCCCCCCTGAAGACGGCAAAAATAATTCAGGAGATCTGACTGAGACAGAAAATGCCAAAATCCTCAAGAGAAAACGAATCAGACAAGCCTTCCTGGCACTAAAAGTCCATGGGCCCCCCAAAAGTCACATTATCTTTGTAAAGGAGTGCATATGTCTTCCTGCCAAGTCAGTCAGAAATTTGTTCACCAAATTAATTGATGAAAACATCTACTGTCGGTGAGGCAGCATTATAGACAGTGATGACATGGTGAAGAATGTAGTTGGATAGAAATGTATAGTGGAAACACGTCATTATAAGCACATGTGCTCAGCACTGCAATATAGGTAAGTACAGATGGCTTGGTGGGTACAGAGGGGGATTCAACGGTGGGGGTGCAGCAGGTCAGGGAAGATTTTACAAGTGACAGTTGAGCTGCATCTTGAAGAATGCTTTGGAGTGCTACAAACAAAGGGGCTTGGGGACACTACAGGCTGAGGACCTAGCATTTGGCAAATACCCACCACTTGCTCACTCTTACTAATACAAACATAATAGGCATATAAATTAGTGTAGAAGGCATTCTTTAAACTAGAAATATGAACTGAACGCCCCGCTATGTTGCTTTTCCACTATTTAATGATTTTTTGCCTCCTCCTGTATCAGATATAATTCCACAGTGTCTTACTTGTGCTTTGCGAAGAGAAACTGCTCAATAAATATTTGTTAATGGATTGGTTAGCAAGGGGAAGGCTGAGCAGGAACTGAAGGAGGTAGTAAAATGCCTTTAAGGAGTTATTAGCTGCCTTTAGCACCTCCTAATGTGATCTTCAAAATCTTAAAATTATTAAATGAAAAAATTTAAAAACTATGAATTAGGCAGTAAAGCATGCGTTACAAATCCAATGTTTGATAACAGGATTTTCTGGATGATACAATTTTCTGGTTAAAGAAAAACTATCCTAAATTCCTTACTGTCACGAATCTTTGCAAGTTGTTACTTATTCAAATTATTTATTCAAATGATTGCTGTTGCTTTTTGGAAGGGCACTAACACTCTCCATTGCTTCCCCAAGATCAGGTAGACTCCTTCCTCTGCCTCTGCCCCTTCCCTTATCACTGCATTCCAGCCACAGTGCCTCTTCCCAGCATGGCCAAGTGTCTTCCCACTTCAGGGCCTTCTAACAGTTTATTTTAAATTCCAAAAACATTTTTTCCCCTACAGTTATACTAGAGGTTTACACAACTACCAAGAGGAATAGGGACTCAGCCTCACTGAGCTCCGCCTTTAGCATGAATCTCAAACTGCGTATTGCACTGGAGCAAATGACTTGCACACCCTCACCGCAAGTTCCCTGCAGACCTCCTCTCTGCACGCTGGCCCCCACTAACATTTGCAGCTGCCACTGGACAACGACACCTTCTCCTTGTTTTTGTCTTATTCTTATTGTCAGACTTGGAGCAGGGGAAGAGGATTCTGGGAAATGTAGTTCTTCCCATAGACTGAAGAGCCTGCAGTAAAGGAGGGTGCGAGGCTGGGTTGATTACAGACAACCCAGCACCCCGGATAACTCCTATGCCTTTCATTTGCACTGAGTGTTGCTTGGCCCCTTGACAATGTGGCACTCTTGTCATAGTATTTTCTTTCTAACACTTAGCACAAGTGAAATATTATATATGTAATTACAGGTTAAATATTTTTCTCAACCACTCCCACCAGGAGCATTAGTTCCTTATGTTTACCAAAGTAGTTTCTCACTCTCTGGCACCTATTAGGTCTTCAATAAATACTGTATCAGCTACAGGAATACATGAAGTACCTCTGATTCTTTTTTCAATGATTTGGGCTCTTTCGATACCTGGGAGAATCATTTTCTCTGATATTTTGCTCAACGATGAGACAGTGATGTGGATATAACAAGTGGAAGAGATTGGATTAAATCAACGAGCGCAGGGCTAACTTGGAAATTGTTTTAGGAGGTAATAGCAGGGAGGACAATTTGGCATTCTCTACCAAAAGTTTTTTAACTATGTTTAACATTGACCCAGAAATTCTAAGGATGTGTTCTAATGACATTTTAAGCTGTGAAAGGGATTGATGTATAAGGATTATTTACTGCATTATTCATTGCATCTTCTAGAGAAAGATGCCTTTATACTTCCTTACCTCCCACTTCTTAAACCACAGTTACGTGCCTCACTCTCCATAAACCCGCTGAAAATCTCTGTCCGAGGTCGTTAATGGCCCTTCTTCTCATTAATAAGCTCCAAGGATACTTTACTTGACCTCTCACAGCACTTGACCTGCGGATTGTTCTCTCTTTCTTTAAAGGACCCTTTGACTTGTAGCATCTGACTTTTTTCCTGCCCCCGTGGCCACTCTTTCTCACTCCCTTCTGTGAACACTTTTTTTCTTCCCCTTTGTGGTTCTGCAATAGCATCTCTTCCCATCCTGCTCTTCCTGGGAAAATTTACCTTCACCCATCATTTCAAATGCCTTTCATATGCTGAAAAGCTCAGGTCTTTACCTCTAGATGAAAAGGATCACAATATATGTTATAAGCTACTGGACATCTCAACTCAGCACAACCTCAAATATATCTAAATCTGAATGCACTAACAGTTCCCAGCAAATGTGCATCATTCAGTTATTTGTTCAGTCAAAAGTGCAAGAATTCTTTTATTTACTTTCAAGCAGGCCAGACTAAGCAGTATCAGAATAAGTGGTCTAGTGAGTGACTGATTAACCTTTAAAATCTAGTTCTATTTTCCTCATATAATGCATTCCAGATTTTGTCAATGAAGTTACTATTAACTCCTAAAGGTATTTTGGATTTTAGCCCCCCTCCCCTTTTCTTAATATTTTTAGATATGTTAGTATAGGTCTGTGAGAAGGATGTGCCGTTCAAGCCAGAATCCATTTACATCACATTTAATGGTTGCAGAATTCCATCCTATCAAGATACCAGACTTTATTTAACCATTTTCTGATTCTTCCTTTCTAATAAAAGATGAGTGGATTGAAAGTCCAAGTTCATTAGGCTGCAGTGAGTAAAGTCATTGCTATATACGAAAGGTTATGAATTGGAAAATATTTGATTTGAAACAGAAATTCTTAGCAGGAGTGTATTTACCTATATTTCTATTTTTTTTTAAATATTTGCTTCCATTTTGTGAAAAAAATCTGTCAGAAATAGAATACTTTCTTTTAGGAATTGGAGGATTATTTTGTGCCCTATAAAAGCAGGACTTCACATATTATATAATTATGGCCCTGTTTTACTCTGCTTTGGTTGAAGATTAGGAAAAAAACAGCTTTTTTTTGCAGTTTTGGCTGGGGTTGAGTTTGAACCCGCTACCTCCGGCATATGGGGCTGGCACCTTACTCCTTTGAGCCGCAGGCGCCACCCAGAGGAAACAGCTTTTAAGATACTTTAGCTTATTGACCTTTTATAAACCAGGTCAAAGAAGAATAAATCTCTGAATAAAAAAGAAAAACAAACAAAAAGAATAAATCTCTGTAAGTCTGAGGATAAAAGGAAAATGGTAACTTATTTTCTAAACAGTAGGACTTCAGTTTGATTCATTCAAATAATAAGTGACATTTTGGGATTGTTTTTAGCATGTGGCTTGCCTCCATGCAGAATAAGAAAACACTGAATATCTACGTTAGTTTTAAAGTGCTCTAAACTCTTACTGCCCGCCACGTCCCCACCTCAGCCTGCTAGTCACATGTCCTTCTCAGCAACCTTTCCTCTGTCTTGTCATAGCTCCTTCTACAATTAGCATGTGGATACTGAAAGATTATTCTCTTCCGCAGGTTAGGAAGTGTTCTAGTGGATTGAAGGTCCAAGTTCATTAGGCGGCAAGTTCATTAGGTCTCTATAAAATAGGGACCATTCTTTTTGTTGTTGTTGTTGTTAATATTAAATCATAGCTGTGTACATTAATGCGACCATGGGGCACCATACATTGGTTTTATAAACAGTTGGACACATTTTCATCATACTGGTTTATATAGCCTTCCTGGCATTTTCTTAGTTATTGTGTTAAGACAATTATATTCTGCATTTACTAAGTTTCACATGTACCCTTGTAAGATGCACCACAGGTGTAATCCCACCAATCACCCTCCCTCCGCCCATCCTCCCCCTCCCTCTTCTCCCTCTCTCTCCTCCTTCCCCATATTCTTAGGTTATAACTGGGTTCAAGGTGAAAATAGTCTTACTGAGAAGAGAAAACAAGAGAATGAAATAAATGGAAATAAGTTATATTAATTGGAGAACTTAAGCCTGGATAAGGAAAGAGCTAAGTGGCAGAGAGTTGGGAGGGTTTGTTGTAACAAACGTTGCAGCGTTGTTCATGTTGAAGGAGCTCTCAGCTTACTTTGTTGAACCAGAGGAAAGGTCGTATGAAGGGATCCTGGACTTTTAAATTATACCTGACCTGAGAGCAGAATGGCCTGTGTTGAGAAAGAGTGTTTCCTGTCACCAAAATCATTCAAGGGGACACTGGATCAATACCAGTTGATGCTGTTATGGGACAGATCCACAGCAGAAGGGGCGGAGAGATGGGCAAGGGAATCCCTCAGGGTCATTCTGAGATGAGGCAATTTCCCTAATAATTTGATAATCTATTACATGTGTCCAGATAATGCAGAATGGGGACATTGTTTAACAGATATGTGGAGCATGTCCTCTCAACGTCATATTGGGAGCCTGACGGAGTCAGCATTTTCTGGGATAGTATCTCCTGCCGTGAGATTCTATACATCATGACCACAGCAACAGAGAGAGGGTCCTGGTTAGAAGCACATACTCTCATGGATCTTTCTGTTTCAGGCGAGGTAGCTATTGCCTAACAAAGAACAAGGTCTAAGGGACAAAAAGTTTTAAGGTGGGAAGAAAGACCAGAAGGGAAATTGGGAGTCTTACAAATTTCAGGGGGTGGGGGACAAGACATGAAGGGGTTGTGATTTTCTTGCATTGGTTCAAAATGAAAATCAACTTCTTCCTTCTCCAGAGCAGCACCCTTCCCATTCTTGCGAATTGTACCACTGTGTCAGTAATGTTCTCTGGAGAAACAGAACTAAAAAGACACATAAACACACACCACACACATATATCCTTATACATACATGTGTAAATATTTTATACTTAATCCTTAAAAGAAATATCTTAGTACATATTGACATATTAACACATAATTAATAATTAAATACAACATTGACAGTTATAACGTACATGATACCTTGATGACTATTAAGGGATTTATTTTAAGGAATTTTCTCACGTGATTTTGGGGGCTGGCAAATATCGAATACACAGGGCAGACCAGCAGCTGGGCTCCACACAGTACTGAATGCTGTTGTACTTATAGGCAGAATTTCTAGTTCTCTGGAAAACCCTTGTGTTTTCCGTTTAGGCCATAAACTGATTGAATGAGACCCATATACATTGTCAAGGCTAATATTTTTATTTAAAGTCACCTGACTGTAGCTGTGAACCACGTCTATTACAGCTACACTTACATCATGGCTGATTAAATAACTGGGTACTGTAGCCTAGGCAAATTGACGTGAAATAAACCATCACAACCACAATGCTAAAATCTTTCTGGTCAGGAAACTTAAAATCATCGCATCTTCTTTCTCATGAAATTTTGTTATGCTTCTGTTCTAGAAAGGAGCACAGGGAACATCTGTATGTCAAGGAGGTGGAATGAACGTAAATGGAGAACCACAAAAACACACATAGCCTCCTCTGTCATTTTCTCCAGGGTTGGTTTTAGTAAATGGAATTGGCAATTCCATTTGCACCACTTTCTGGATAGCAGCGATTGATGGATTTGTTCTTATTCATTCTATTATTAATTTTATTTTTATTTTTTGGTGGCATGTATGGCTCAGGTAGGTTCTCACTAAGCTGTCTAGAGGGATAGTCAATATTAGCAAAAAGCTGCTATGTTCGTGTGTTTAATATATTAGGTCAGTATCATAATTATAATTGGAATAGCCAGTTATTGCTGCATAGCAAACAATTATGAAATCACTCATTTTCACTCACATGCACCTTGCCTGAGGGTGACTGTGGTTCTGGGTTCATCTCATGGGGGCTCAGGGCTCCGTGTGGTTCTGCTACCAGCAGACTGTGTGGAGTATGGCTATCTCATAGTCATGCCCAAAGCAGAAGAAAGAGCAAGGAAGAAAAGCAGAAAAATAGGGTGGGTCTGGAGGCCTAGGTTTGGAGTCAATACACTGTTACCTCCGGCCACATTTTATTGGCAAACCAATGAGATGAGGATACTCTGCCTCTGGTGGGGGAAACTTCAAAGCAGCGTGGCAAAGATCACATTTACAGGGAGTGGTGAGGAGTTGGGAAAATCATTTAATCTACTACATTTATGATAGTTTTCTATGACTGCTATATCAAATTACCAGGCATTTGGTGGCTTAAAAGAACAGAAATGTATTCTCTTGTTTTGGAGGCCAAAAGTCTGAAATCTGTTTCACTGGGCTGAAATTGAGACATCGCAGTGTTGAGCTCCCTCCAGAAACTTTGGAAAAATCCAGGCTCCCCCCATCTTCTGGTGGCTGTTGTGCCCAGTCTTTGTCTCAGTGGTCACACTGCCATCTTCTCTTGTGTGTCTGTCTTCCGCTCTTCTGTATAAATCTCCCTTTTGCCCCTCTCTATAAGGACACACTTGTTTTCATTTACATCCCATATGGATAATCTGAGATAACCTCCCCATCTCAAAATCCTTAACTTAATCATATCTTTTGCATATAAGGCAATATTCAAAGGTTCCAGCACGAAGGCATCATGTATTTCAGCACTAATAGCATTCATAAAGGCTTACTGTGTACTAGACTCTAATCTAAGCTTTTACCTATATTAACTCGTTTAATTCTCAGAACAGCCCTCTGTTGATGTTTTCTCCCTTGTTATCCTCACTTTTTGGATAAGGAAACTAGAACAAGGAGAAGTTAAAAAACAACTTGTCCAACTAGTATTGCCAGGATTTGGCTGCAGAGTCTCTCTTAATGACTGCATTTTTCTACTTCCCCACTTTGCTTGTAAATCAACAGATACAGAGATGGAGAGAAACTATAGCCTCTAATGTGGGACTTTAACTGGTGGGCTTTCAATACCATTATGCAGTTGGTTTCTCACATAGGGAAATAAGGAAGAGGATTCTGCAAATTTCAGGGAGTGGCCAAAAAGAGTATCTCTGATTCTATCATGAACTGTATCAAAACTGACAGAGTAGATTCAGTGGGCATTGGGTGACATTCTAGTGACCAAATTCTCACCGGGGCATCGCAGTCTACAACATTTTTGTTTTACAAGGCTTTTTCTCTTCAAAATTACTGAGACATTGTGCCCGGAGTTTGATGGCGTTTGTGTTTCTGTTTCCTGCAGAAAGCCGCGGCCAAGAAGTCTAAAGTGCACAATCTAACAGGCAGCAAAGTCTGAGTGATAATGATGGTTGGATTATTTTGAACCAATCATTTAATAGACTGTGATGTGTTTCTTTAAATGCACAGGCATTTTTCGTGACTCAGATGCTGAGCTTTCTCAGCTTAGCTTGTGATCTACCCTCCAAAAGAGGTATGTTAGCTACACGTGTCATTATGTTTGCAATTTTGGTTCAAATACTGACAAAATCTATTTTATTATATTACTAAGAATCCTAACATCGCACATGGAGGGATAAATCCCACCCCATTTGGTATGAGCTAAATGTCTCAAGGGATTTTTCTAAGTATTTTTTACATGCTTTACCAAGACTTTCCTCTTTTCAGTCTTTAGCCCACGTGTTTTTAGAAGAACATTAATTGGCATGTAGTTTAATCTTTCATCCCTAATCAATCAAAAATATTTATGTATGGATATTTTATTTCCAAATGGCTTTGTTGGTTCTTTACTTGTGCCAAAGATTTTCTATTACACATTAAAAGCCACTATCATTTTTTTCTAAGAATAAATACACTTAGATTTATGATCTTTAAATGGATGAACATTCTCAAGCCTGCCAAACTGACAGAACAGTAAAACACACATTCTCACTTAGGCTTCTGGAAGTTTGGACTAAAACCAATTTCCAAGGTACATACAACTAGTAAACTCAAAACAGGAACCTTTCCTGCAAGTTTTCACTGTCACTTTGCGGGAGAATTGTCATTTGGATTAATCCTAAAGAAAAGTAGGAAGGAAAATCAAGGCTTATAATTAGATTTTTGCATGGATGACATTTCCAAAAATTAAAACAATGTGTTTGAAATAAGAAATTATGGAAAGTTTTTGTCCATTGATTCCCTGAATCTAGTGCATGCATCTAGAAAAAAGGTAAAATATTGGGGAATTTACAGGATGTGTGTGTGGTGGAAAGGTAATATTTGAGAGTTTCAGGAGAGCTGGCTGCCCTACCAGTGATGAGTGTGTGAATCCATAAAATGATGATGTACTAAGCTAAGCCTCTTCCTATCTCAGGCTGTCACGACCCTACTCTCCTTCCCGCACCTGTAATGATTGTATCTTAGTCACATGGCCCCATCCTTTCTTCAAGTCTTCATTCAAATCCTGTCTCTGCAAAGAGTTTTGCCTTTTATTTTTTAAGAAAATATAAACTTTGATTTGATTTGATTTTTAATTGACAAATAATAATTATATATATGTATGGGGTACAATGTGAAGTTTTTTTTAAGAAAGGAAAAAACTGTATGAAAATTATAATATTCAATATATATCGGTAACAAAAGATGGATACAAGTCATGTCTGACTTCTGCATGAGGAGCTCCCATCTCACAGACACACTTTGTGGCACACTCTGTGAGGCCCGCAGTCTTCCCGGTGCACGCCACACAATGCACCACCCGTCTCAGACCAGTCCCCAGTGCGTGCAGTTGTCAGGCCTGTTGGAAGCTCTGTTACAACAAGGGAGGGGTGAGTGTGCACTTCCAAACCTTCCTGAATTTCAAACACCACCTCAAAATGGTCTTGTGCTCCTCCAACGACAACTGTGCTTCTGCCCTTTTCTTTTGACTGTCCTGCCTATCACGTGGTGACACTAAGCAGCCATCTGATTCATGCCAGAACTCAATGCAGCTTTGCCAAGTAATGCATAGATGACATTGCTTAAAACGTATATACGTTTTTTTTTTTTTTTTTTTTTGTAGAGACAGTTTCACTTTATTGCCCTCGGTAGAGTGCCGTGGCGTCACACAGCTCACAGCAACCTCCAACTCCTGGGCTTAGGTGATCCTCCTGCCTCAGCCTCCCGAGTAGCTGGGACTACAGGCGCCCGCCACAACGCCCGGCTATTTTTTTGTTGCAGTTTGGCCAGGGCTGGGTTTGAACCCACCACCCTCGGCATATGGGGCCGACGCCTTGCTCACTGAGCCACAGGCGCCGCCCCGTATATACGTTTTTTTGACATTCTTGGTATGTTATGGGATGAGATCCATTAGGGGTTTGGACTCCAGAGTCAAGGACATGATATATTTCTGCCTTGGGGGTGGCCCCAATACAGGGTACCTCCTGATTGGGTGATTTTAAAAGGAACCATTTCCGTAAAAGCATTCTCTTGGGTCCATTTTGGAATTTTTCATTTATAGTGAAGGTACAAATACACAGAACACAGTATGCAGCCATTGACCCCAAGAGTAATTATTTCTTCAAAATCCAGAACTTCAAAAGTAATTCAAACGTTGATACATGATGGTACCACAGCAATCATGGGATCTCAGAGGAAGTAGAGGGCAGCAGGTGACATTTTCTCAGGCTTCTGGGGCACAAAAAATATTAAGTCTCTAGAGGGCTGGGAACCCCTCACTTCCAGGAAGGACCTGGTGCTGAACAGAGAACACAGGAGCACAGGAGCTTGTGGAAAATGATGAAAACAGACCTAAGAGGCCACTGCGATGGAGGTTCTGATCCTGCACACCTGTCCTGGCGTCACCCAATGCAGCAGTGCAAAGAACCCCTAGGTTCTCTTCAGGATCCTCCTGGAGGATTTCCCGGCAGGGGACAGAGGATGGGTGGCTCCCAAGGCCACAGCTCATTCCTCTCCAGGGTCTTTGGGAAATCAACAGGTTCTACCTCAAAGGAGAAACAGGAGCAAGGAAGGGGATGAGGGCTTTGGTTTTGGATGGTCTTAGATCTTTCAAAGGGCTCCGGGGATGGCACCCGAGGTGAAGGCCAGGGGAACACCCCGGATATTCTTTGGGAAACAGGAGAGGAGGTCTCAGACTACCACCTGCCCCCTGCCCCGGGACCCTTCTCTCCCTAGGCCAGTGCTAGGCTCAGCCCAGTGGCCAGAGGACGGGAGGGGAGGGAAGGTACAATTTCACATGGAGTGGAGACAACAGGCTTCTAGGGCACAAGGGGACATGACAAAAATGGCCAGCACTGTGAGAACCAGGGCCCAGCAGGGGGCCCCCTGCTGAGAAAGGCTACACAGACAGGGTCTCAGGGACCACCCTGAGCTCCTGGGACTCTAAAGTCTGGTAGTTCACAGCAATCTGCTGGGACAGAGGTTTGCCTGTGTAAAGCATGCCATGGGACAGTAGAGAGAAGACAAGAGTTGCTGGGGGACCATGAAGTCCTTTTGGAGCCACCACCTTTCCCCAGAGGCCTACCAAGAGTATCTGTCCTCGCTGTGAGAGCCAGAAAAAGCATCAATACCATGGTCCCAGGATCCCCCAGCTGCTGGTACCAGTGTCCTTGTATAACCCCCACTTCTAACAAGCAGAATAGGGATGCCACTTCTGAGATGGTTTCCATCATGGGCATGCTCTCTCACTCGCTGACAACGCCAGCTGCCATCTTGTAAGCTGCCCTGAGAAGTTTGATATACATTTGCAACACAGAATGATTCATTCAGAATAATGAACAAATCTGTCACCTCACATATTTATCTTTTGTGATGAAAACATTTAAAATCTACTTGTTTAGCAATTTTGAAAAATACATCATTATTTATTATAGCCGTCATTTTGTGCCATAGTTGCTAAAGCTTATTTCTTCCGTCTAAATGATATTTTGTACTTGTTGATCATTTCACCCTGTCCCTGACTACCCCCCACCCTACTCCAGCCTCTAGGGATCATCACTCTACTCTCTACTTCTATAGTAAAATGTAAATTAATACAGACACTATGAGGAACAGTATGGAGGTTCCTCAGAAAACTAAAAATACATTACCATGTGATCCAATAATCCCACTGCTGGGCATATATCCAAAGAAATTGAAATCAGTACACCAAAGAGATACCTGCAATTTCATGTTCATTTGAGCACAATAGCTAAGAGGTGAAATCAACCTAGGTGTCTATTATTGGATAAATGCATAGAGAAGATATGGTATATGTCTGTGCAATGAAATACTATTCAGCCTTCAAAAGGGGGAAAACTTTGTCATTTACAGCAGCATGGATGAATCTGAAGGACATTGTGCTAAGTGAAATAAGCCAGGCACAGACAGGCAATACTACATAATGTCATCTGTGGAATCTAAAAAGGAGTCCTTGATTGACTATCCTGCCTCCAGGAGCAACCTACACTTTATTGCTGCCTGTGCTTGTTTGATCTTCCTGACCTTCATTACTACCTCATTTAATTTTATGTGTTCATTTTTAATTGTTTCTTTATTTTCTCTCCCACCACACCTAGACCAGGGCCTGGTAAAGAGTGGGTGCTCAATACAGACTTGTTGTTCCTATGGAAACTCCATCCCTTTTACTTCTTTGTTTTTATTAAGTACTTATGCACAGATACTTTAATAAAGAAATGTCCACTGGAACTATTTTAAAAAATGCAAAAGTAAATAACCAGGGAAATAAAGAATATGAGCCGTCACTTTATAAATAATGAAAATGAAGCTCAAAAAGATAAAATGAATTGTTCCAGGTCACATAGCTATCAAGACTTGTGGAGGGTCTTTCACTCTATTCTCAAGCTAAAAAGGTAACCTGTCATAATGCTAGAAGACGTGAGACTCTTGGGTCAGAAACAAGGGACTTTATTTTCATAGCAAGCAGCCTGAGCCTCGGGTTTGCATCCGTTCCGATTGTTCTCTCCATGGATCCCCCAGACTCATGGGAGTGATCCAACTCATGGGAATTGTCCACGTGGGTGCCAAATGCACACAAAGTGAGTTTGTGTCACACTCACACAAACTTGGTGAGGAATCCTGAGCTTAAAAAATTTGAATTATTTACAAGGATATCTGTTCCATAAGGGTCACTATCTATCATCCATTTGCTGTCCAACATCCCTGAAAAAAAGAGCCATAGAGAACTGCCTTCCAACATCGTCCAATTAGTGAAAAATTTGGGTAGCATTTCTGTTATTTTTATTACTGCTTTAACTAAATTACTCAAAACTTGTATAATGTTTAGTATAACATCTGGAACATGGTGAATAGTTGATGAAAGTTAACTATTCTTATTTTTTATATATTGCCATTTCATCTTTGGGTTAAATGGGTTTTTTTTCTTTATTTTTGATTTTTGTGTTTTTATGGCTTACATTATGGATATATTAAGATAGGCTTGTCTTGGTGGAAGGGGTGTGCTAGAAAACAAATCAGTCATAATTTAGTTAATGTTGAATTCTATTCTGAACACTGTAACAGAGGAAGCCAATTACAAAAAAATCGCTAAATGAATACAGATACATGATGAGCATTTCATACCTTGTAAAACATAAAAAATACATAGAATCATAGAGGGGGGACTTTAAAGGTAATCTCCTCAGTGTGCTCTTCTTCCCCAGATTCTCCAGTTTACTGGTGAGGAAACAACAAGCTGAAGAACTTGTGTAAAGTTCTATGGAGCTAATAGCAAAGTGGGGAGCGTGCCGGTCATGACCCAGTAGGATGGCTATAAGGATGACTTGAGTCTTATCTTCTCGCTGCATTTAAAAAGCCATTCATAGTGTGAATGGTTTGATTTAATTTTCTCTTTAAGTACTTATCCAGGAGAGTAAAGGGCTGCCCAGACCTGAAGGCATGAACTTGGGATGTATTGCAAGGAAAGCCAGTAGCTGCGGGAGGTTAAGAGTACAGATGAAATGCTATGGGAAATCTTAACAGCATCAATTAATTGGTACTTACCTACTGAGTGGGAAATAGTACATCATAGCAGGTATGAGCTCTGGCGTGAGATATGGATGTGAATTCCTACTTTATTTAGCTTTCAAAAATTATTTAATATTACATTGCTTCAGATCCTTCATCATTAGAGGTAATAATTGTATCTTTCTTAAGGGATTAAATGATAGAATGCATACAGACTACTTAGCGAAGTTCATACACAGCAAGCCCTGATTGTTGGGATCATTTGTACTGAAATCTACCCTAGATTTCATAGATAATTTAGGTAGGATATCAGCTGTTGGTCCTTTTCGATGCTTTCTTTGGCCTTCTTCATCCTGCTTTGTTCAGTTGGAGAGCAAGCCCTTTATGTCACTTTAATGGGTGACCTTGGGATTCAGCCAGTGGAACACCAGAGTTCTGGTAACTGCCTCCAACTCCCTGCCTTCCCCCACAGGGAGGCCTAATACCGGTCATGGGGTACTGCATTGCTCTGTGTGTTCTTATATCTTGTTCCCACTTTTATAAAGAGTCCTTTTATTAAACATTTCTCAAATTATCCTAATATGAATGTGGCTTCTAATTCTTGTTGAATTGTCATTTTCCTATTTGATCTTTAACTTTATGATTTATGTCTCATTTCCATTTACCATATGAAGCTGATGGAACTTGGACAAATTAATTTCCCAAAGTCAATTGGCTAATGAATAGCAATGTCAGACCAGAAGCCAGTTTTTCTGGCTCCACAGTCCGTGGCCATTCTAAGATGCCATGTTTGTGTCCTTCTATCACATTCCCTAGATCCTATTCCTCAAGAATAGGACCTTGTATTATTAATCTTAGTATCTAGTCTCATTATGTTCCAAGTACATGACAGATACTCAATAAATATTTTTTAGAAATTTCTGGTCAAATACAACTTAAATTGGAAGTTATTTTTAGGAAGACATAAATACCACTTAACCTGTATTATATTTCACATCACATAATTTGAACATATTGTTTTGTTTTATGACCATAATCTTAACACGTATGCATTGGCTGCCAAAATTAGCACACAGTTAATGAGGGAATTCTGTTGGTGAGTGATAGTGACAGAGAAGGATGAATTCATGAATAAGTCTGGGGAATTATCCTGGCTTTTTTATTTAAAATAAATTTTATGTATATATTTAAGGTATACAAGAAGTTGTGATAAGATACATAATATATATTGAAATGGTTACCATCTCAAAACATCATGTAAATTACCATATTATTATATCACGTAGTTACCTACTTCCCCCCATACAAAAGCAGCTATAGTCTGCTCACGTACCAAAAATCCTGAATACAGTATATTATTATTAACTGTAATCCTCATGTTGTATACTAGACCTTTGTACTTACTCATCCTATGTGTTTCCTATTTTGTACTCTTTGACCTTTACTTCCCCATTTTCCCCCAATCCTGACCCTGATAATCTCTGTTTTATTCTGCATCTCTATCTAGTTGACATTATTGTAGATTACACTTAGGTAAGGTCATGCAATATTTTTCTTTCTCTATTTGCCTTATTTTACTTAGCATACCTTCAGATCCATACATTTTGTGGCAAGATATCCTTGTTTGTTAGGGTTGAATAAAGTTCTTTTGTGTATATATACCACTGTTTATCTATTTATCTATTGGTGGACATCTAAGTTGTTTCTATGTCTTAACTATTATGAATAATGTTACAATGAATATGGAAGTACATGAAACACTCACCTAATAAATGATTTGCAAATATTTTCCCCAATTTACAGGTTAACTTTTTATTTTGTTGATTGTTTGCTTTGCAAAAGCTTTCTAGTTTAATGCAGACCCATTTATTTAGTTTTGATTTTGTAGCCTGAGCTTTTGGTGTAATACACAAGAAATTGTCTCTGAGGCCAATGTCAGACGTTTCACAAGTTTCATTGTTTTAGGTCCCATATTCATTATATCCGTTTTGAGCTGATTTTTTTTTTTTGGTGCAGTAGAACATGAAGGTCCATTTTCATTCTTTTGGATGTATAAATCTAGTTTTCCTAGCACAATTTATATTTTTCCTCCATGTGCCTTTGTGGTGCCCTCATCAAAAATTAGTTCATCATCTGTGTTTGGATTTATTTCTGGATTTATTCTATTCCACAAGTCCACATGTGTGTTTTTATGCTAGTACCATACTGTTTTGATTAAAATAGCTTTGTAATGTAATTTTAATTCAGGAAGTGTGGTGCTTCCAATTTTTTTTTTTTTTCCCCTTCTCAGGATTGCTTTGACTTTCAAGGTCATTTGTAGTTCCATTCAAATTTCAGGATTGTTTAATCTATTTCTGAGAATAATATCATTGGGATTTTTATAGAAGTTCCATTGAATATATATATATATATATTGCTTTAGATACTATGGATACATTTTCAAAATATTCATTCTTCCCAACTATGAACATGGAATATCTTTCCATTCATTCATGTCTTTTTCATTTTTTCAATAATATTTTATAGCTTTCAGTATATTGGTTTTTTTACCTTAGTGTTTAAATTCATTTCTAAGTATTTTTTTATGCTATTGTAAATGGGATTGTTTTCTCAGTTTCTTTTTTCAGCTAAGTTATTATTATGTACAGAAACACCATACATTTTCTATGCTAATTTTATATCTTACAACTTTACTGAATTTGTTTAGTAGATCTAACAGTTTTTGGTTGAGTCTTTGTGGCTTTCTACATATAGGATTATGTCATCTGCAAATAGAGATGATTTTACTTCTTCCTTCCTGATTTAGATAGCTTCTTTTCTTTTCCTCATCTTACTGGTCTTGATAGTATTTTCTGTACTATATTGAATGGTAAGAGTGAGCTTATTTGCCTTGTACTAGAC
This sequence comes from Nycticebus coucang, assembly GCF_027406575.1. NCBI lineage: Eukaryota > Metazoa > Chordata > Mammalia > Primates > Lorisidae > Nycticebus > Nycticebus coucang. Next base: position 15,430,696 of record NC_069784.1, on the reverse strand, counting down.
CATAGAGGAAAAGCTTTCAGTTTCTCCCATTGATTATGCTCTTAGCTGTGGGTTTTTCATAAATGCCTTTTATTATGTTGAGGAACTGTCCTTCTATAACAAAATTATTAAGAGTTTTTATCAAGAAAGGATTTTGAACTTTGTGGAATGCTTTTTCTGCATCAGTTGATACAATCATGTGGTTTTCATCTTCCAGTCTGTTAATGTGAGGTACCACATTGATTGATTTGTGTGTTTTAAACTGGCTCATGTGCTAGGGGTAAATCCCAATGCTCAGGATGTATATATTTTTGATATGTTGTTAAATTAGATGTGCTTATATTTTATTGAGGATTTTTGTATCAATTTTCATCAGCGATATTAGCCTGTAGTTTTTTTTTTTTTAATTGCCTTAGTTATCATGGTGATGCTGGCTTTGTGAAGTATGTGAGGAATTACTCCCTCAAGCGTATTTTTTAAGAAACACACAGCTTGACATCAATTCTCTGAATATTTGGTAGAAATCAGCTGTCAATCCATGTGGTCCTGGGCTTTTACATTTGGGAGTTTTATTTTATTTTATTATTTATTTTATTTCATATTTTATTAAAATATTTCTTATTTTAATATACAATATATTTATATAATTATTTTAATATACAATATACAATATTGTATACAATATTTTAATATACAATATATTTATATATTTATTTATTTATATTTATATATTATACTATATATTATTTTGATATATATTTTATATTTCATTAAACTATTTATTATTTTATTTATTATTTATTTTATATTTTCTTTTATTTTAATTTTGAGATATGGTCTAGTTCTGTTGACGAGGCTATAGTGCAGTGGCATGGTCATAGCTCACTGTAACTTTGAACTCCTGCGTTCAAGTGATCCTTCTGCCTCAGTCTCCTGAATAATTATGATTACAGGCATGCACCAGCGTGCTCAGCTAATTTTTAAATTTTTATAGAGATGAGGTCTTGCTATGTTGCCCAGGCTAGTTTCTAACTCTGAGCAGCAAGCAATCCTCCTACCTCAGTCTCCCAAAGTGTTGGCATTACAGGCATAAGCCATCACACCTGGACTGTTGAGAGTTTTAAAATTACTACTTCACAATCCCTTTGTTCATTATTTTCTGTTCATTATTTCTGTTTCTTCCTGATCAACCTTGTTATGTTGTATTTTAATAAAATTTATACATTTTCTCTAGGTTATCAAATTTGATGACATATGATTATGTATCATAGTCCTTTTGATCTCTTTTGTTTGTGAGGCATATTGTATATTTAAATCTTTTTTTCATAGTCTAGCTAAGGCTTTGTTGATTTTGTTTAAACCTCACTTTTAGTTCTAGTGATTTTTTTCCTTATGTTTTTTCTGTACTCTATTTTATTTATTTTTGTTCTGATCTTTATTGTTTCCTCCCTTCTGCTGACTTTAGATTTTGTTAGTTCTTTTTTTTTGGCTTCTTGAAGCATTATGGTTTTCTTGGTTTCTATAATTTTTTGAGGCATAATGTCAGGCTATGTATGTGAGATCTTTTTTCTTCTTTATTATAGGCATTTATTACTATAAGCTTTGTTCTTAGAACTGCTTTTTTTACATCTCATAAGTTCGGGTATGTTGTGCTTTCACTGTTGTTTTCTCAAGATGTTTTTTAATTTCCCTCTTGATCTCTTCTTTAACCCATTGGCTGTTCAGAGCATGTTATTTAATTTCTGCATATTTGTGAGTTTTCCAAAATATTTCCTGTTATTGATTTCTAGTTTCATACCATTATGGTTGGAAATAATATTTGATATCGTTTGACCTTTTTACATTTGTTAAGACTTGTTTTGTGGCTTATCCTATGGTCTATCCTGGAAAACGTTCCATGTGCACTAGAGAAAAATGCATATTTTGCTTCTGTTGAATAGAAAGTGAGATTATCTATATATCTATATATATATATATATATATACATTTAAAGTTTGGTACATTTTGCCTAAAGTAAAGTTCAATTCCAGTATTCCCTTATTAGTTTTTTGTCTGGTTAATTTGTCTATTGTAGAAAGTTGTGTATTGAAGTCCCCTACTATTATGGCAATGTTATTTCTCCCTTAACCTCCACTAATATTTGCTTTATATATGTAGGTATTCTAATATTGGGTACATATATATTTATAATTCTTAGGTGGTCTTGATGAATTGTGTCTTTTATCATTAAATAATGACCTTTTTTGTTTCTTGTGACACTTTTTTTTTTTTTTTTTTTTGTAGAGACAGAGTCTCACTTTATGGCCCTGGGTAGAGTGCCATGGCATCACACAGCTCACAGCAACCTCCAACTCCTGGGCTTAAGCGATTCTCTTGCCTCAGCCTCCCGAGTAGCTGGGACTACAGGCACCCGTCACAACGCCCGGCTATTTTTTGGTTGCAGTTTGGCCGGGGCCGGGTTTGAACCCGCCACCCTCGGTATATGGGGCTGGTGCCCTACCGACTGAGCCACAGGCGCCACCCTAGAGTTTTGAGTTTTAAACTTCCCTCCTCAATTTATATTTTTGGTTTCACAACTTACTTTTATATTATGCATTTTTTAACACTGCATAGTAACTGTTGTTATTTTTGACCATTTTGACTTTTCATTTTCATACTAGAGATATATTTGATTTATAGAGCAACATAAAAATATTGGAATATTCTAAATTTGACTATATATTTACTTTTACCAGTGAATTTTATATTTTGATATATTTTTATGTTATTAAGTACTATCTTTTTGTTTCCACTGAAGAACTCCCTTAAACATTTCTTGTAAGGAGATAAATTTCCTCAATTTTTGCTTGTCTGGGAGGCAGACAAGCTGAAGTACTGCTTTGCTGGTATTCTTGGCTAATTCTTTTAGAATTTTGAATAGAATCTGTTTGGGACTTTTGAGCTTCATGTATCTGGATGTTCAAATCTCTTCTAAGATTCGAGAAGTTTTTAACAAGTATTTAATTGAATAAGCTTTCTTTCCTTATCATTGTGTTTTCTCCTTCTGAAACTTCCATAATGTGAAAACTTGTTCACTTAAAAAATGTCCCGTAAACACTGTAGACAACATTCGCTCTTTTCTATTCTTCTCTCCCCACTCCTCCAGCTGCTGATTGAGTGATTTTAAAAGGCCTATCTTCAAATGGAGAGATTATTTCTTCTGCTTGATCTAATTTGCTGTTGAAGCTCTCATTTGTATTTTTTATTTTATTTATTAAATTCTTTAGCTCCAAGATTTCTTTTTGTTTCTTTTATGTGATATCTATTGAATTTCTTATTCAGATTATAAATTGTTTTCCTGATTTCATTGAATTATCTCTGTGTATTCTCTTTATCTTACTGAGTTTTCTTAAAGTCCCTATTTTGCTTTCTTTAGGGGGGCGATTTATAAATTTTCTTTTCTTTGGGTTAGTTACTGGAGAATTATTGTGTGCTTTGATAGTGACATGTTTTCTTGTTTTTTCATGTTCTTGTGTCCCAGCATTGTTGTCTGTGCATCTAGTGGAACAATCACCTCTTCCAAACTTTGCAGAGAAATATTTCAGTTTGAAGATCGATCTTAGTGAGCCAGTTGGGAAGAATGTGGTGGTATAGCAATGATATAGCCTCTGTGCAGCTTCTTCAGGTGTGATCAATGCCAGCAGTGACTCTAGGTGCCTCAGGAGCCAAGGATGAACGATTTTGTTATAGCAGTAGGAGCAGTATAAATTGTTAAAGTCCTCAGGTGATAAGAGCTTTTGCAGTCCTCCTGCTATCATTTTCCTAACAGTGACGAAACTTAGCTGAGGACATCCCTCTTGCTGTCCGGTATGATATGCCCAAAAGTAGCACTTTGGAACCTCAGGGTCAGGGAGTAGCATAGTCATGACTCCACCCCTTAGGGAGGAGTATGTCTCAGCAGCTCAGACTCTAGGGTGCTAGTCCAGCTCTAGCAAAGCAAGATGTATAATTGTTTGGCCTGTGGAATTGGGGATTTCATCTCAACCAATGCTTTGTTTCCCTAGGAAATGAGGTAATATGTCAGCTAAGCTCTGGGATCCACAGATGTTTGGCTTGGCTAAGATATAGATATCCTTGAAGGTAGTGCAGCTTGGTGCAGCTTGTCTGGGTGGAAAGGCACCAAGAGACTGGAACTACTTTAGCATAAGCCTGAGGTATATGACTTGACTGGGTGGCCAAGGTACTGATTCCCAGGAGGCATGGTGATATTTCAGGCTAGGCCCTTGGGGGAGGGAATGGCAATGACTGGGGAAGGGAAGTAAAGCAGCTCTATGGCAGCTTGGCCCCACAGGGCGGGGTTTGCTAGCAGCCCATCTCAAGGATGGTGGGCTAGCTGGTAGGGGTGATTCAACAGTGGCAAAGCCTCAGGATGGAAGGGTGCCTTGGCCACTCACCCCTGGAGCAGGACATACTCCAGTAGTGGTTCTCGTTCCAAGATGGCATAACACAGTAGCCCTCTAGGCCATAGAAGGTTAAGTATACTATTTCTTCTCTTATGGGAGAGCTGTGTGGACTCCAGGCAGCTCTCTAAGCTGGGCTTAGCACCTATGAATACAGTAGGAGACCACAATAGTGAGGACTGTAGGTATCCAAGGTAGTGAGGGGGTCTTTTGGGGGCCTCCTTCTTTACCTTTTACATAGGGGGACAAGTCTTTCCTGGTTCTGAGCTGATCCTGATTGGGGAATGGGGTGGCAAAGTCAAGGTGGTTCCTTCCATCTTCTATGTGACCATTTGGGTTTCTGTGCCCTATAGGGTTGTAGCTACTCTTTTGGTATCAACAGTCTCTTTTAGTTATTTTTTTAAAAATCCAAATGTAGTTGTTAACTAATTTTTTTGTCTATTTTTTCTGTGGAAAGAACAGTGCTAAGGTTTTCTAGTTGGCCATCTTACTGATGTCATGCTCCTAGTCAATTTCTTTAGTGTTTTCTCTTTTTCTGGGTATGATATGATGAAAAATATATTTGGTCTTTGACCTCGATTCCTGGCACACAACTCCTAAAATCCTTAGAATCTTTGAAGTGATGTCTTTTTCTACAGCTGATATCTTCTGGATATCTTCTGGATAGGTACTGGTCACAGAAAAGACAAAGGCATGATTACAGGGTTGAGAATTTTAGCTCCATGTTCCGAATTCTGGAGAGATGAGAGGGGCTGACATTAAAGTTGATCACTAATGACCTGTGGTTTAATCCAATCATGCTTACCTAAAACGACTGAGTTCAGGTGCTTCCAGGTAGCTGAATACAGGCAGGTTTACAGGAAGATGAACAGAGTTCATTCATATGCTGGGAGGGTGGTACACTCTACCTCCATGGGGACAGAAACTCCTGCCCGTGGGACTCTTCTGGACCTTATGTTATATAGCTCTTCATCTGGCTATTTATTCATATCCTTTAAAATATCCTTTGTAATAAACTGGTAAATATAAGTAAATGTTTCCTTGAGTTTGTGAGCCACTCTAGCAAATCAGTTAAACCTGAAGAGGAATTGTAGGAACTCCAATTTATAGCTGGTTGGTCAGAAGCAGAGATAAAATAACCTGGGGCTTGTTACTGGCCTTAGAAGCAAGGGGCAGTCTTGGGGACCTAGCCTTCAACCTGTGGGATCTCAAACTGTCTGCAGGTAGATAGAGCCAGAATTGAATTGGAGGACACTCATTTGTGTCTGCTTCAGAACTGATTGCTTATTGGGTGGTGAGGAGAAAGACCCCTGCATACATTTGCATATTTAATCACAGAAGTCTTCTGTGCTGAGATCATTGTTGAGTGAAAGACCAGAAAAAGTACTTGGACTTTGTATGTGAGTTTTTTTCCTTAACTGGGTCTCCCTCTGAAATATAAAGAATTCTGAGACTCTGGATATAGATGAAAGAGGTGGATTTTTGTTTTGAGAGAGACTGAGGGTATGTTTTGCTATGTTTTAAATCTAGGACTTTTCCTGCATTATAGAAACTGATTTCCTACAGAAAAAGTTCACATCTGTTTTGTGATTTGATGAATGGCTTTGAGCTGTTAATTTAATTGCTTCCTAGTAAGACACTAATGACCTTTTTGTTCCACTAAATACTAGTATGTTTAGTTATAAATTAACCATAACTAAACACTTGGAGCTCCAATACTTACAATTCATACTCCTCAGTTTCAGGTACTAGCAAGATGAGTTGGTTTCATGTGTGGCCCGTGGATTTTGCTACCAAAATGTGTTGTAGGTGGGAAGGACATTAAATATCTCATAATAGCAAACTCAGAGAACAATTCTATTACAATATGAGCAAAGAACAAAATAGAAAAATATCTCAACACATTTCTAGGTCTGAGAAATGTCATTTGATGTTTTCAGCTTAGGAGCTAGAAGCCTGGAGTTTGGATATTTCCAGTTGCTTGTTCTCTGTGTGGCCACCAAGCATGAGGGAAAGGCAGGGGAAGTTAAACTAAAAGTCTAGGCTCTTAACATTTGTCTATTGATGACCAGGTTTCAAATGTTCCTTCAAGAGTGAGAACATCTTTATATATTTCATGGGAATAACTATTAATTTGCCATTTCTCCAGCACTTCTGGCGTGTCTACTGAGTGTTGATTTGATTGGTTATTGAAATTAGGGCATTGCAGCTCCCACTGAACTTTAATTGGCTTCCTCTTGGAATACTGCCAAGTAAGATCTTCTCCCAGAGGCAGCCAAATAAACAGGGAGGCCACAGAAGGTCTGGGTCTGCCTTTGGCAACTGGAGTAGTGCAATTGCTTGGGACGTCTACATCATCGGGAGATTTATTCCCTGCCTTCTTTGAAATAGCACTTTCTCACCAACTAGGAATTCTATTAAAGCTCCAAGATAAATATTTTTGGAAACCTAATGATATTTGATTTTCTCAAAACTGAGACAAAGATAAGGTACATATTCAGGAAGGAAAAAGGCAGGAATCTCATTCTCTTCTCCTAGCTGAGGCATATTTGTTTTCCAAATTGTCTACAAATGGAGCAGCTGCAAGAAATAGAAAGTGAGCTAAAGCTGGAGAAAAAGAGCCAGGCTGCTCCTTCATTTCCAGGACCAGGGAAGGCTGGGGCACAGAATGTGGACCTCCCACATGCAGACTTGATTTGATGTCAAACTGGTATGAGGAGTCAGGGGACACCTTTACCAGAAGGAGCAAAGATTCTATGAAATTTAATTTTGTGATGGTGATGTTAAAGAGGCCAAAGGAATAAGTGTGTAAGCTAAATTTTGAGTTCTTTCTTTTTTCTTGATCACCCCTACCCAGAGGAAAAAAAATTGTATCTGGTATTTCGTTTTCTGTATTATATATGGTTTATGAAGTGATTCCTTATTATTGAGATGAAATTTGAATCTTTTTAAAGGAAGCCTATAAGGGTTGATAATGTTTTTTTTTGAGACAGAATCTCACTTTATCATCCTCGGTAGAGTGCTGTGGCATCACAGCTCACAGCAACCTCCAGCTCTTGGGCTTAGACAATTCTCTTGCCTCAGCCTCCCAAGTAGCTGGGACTATAGGCAAGGGTTGATAATGTTAAACCTCAGGTTCTCTATCTCTTTCAATTTTAGGAAAGGATATATAACCACATTAAAAAACAATGATTTAAATTTTTCATTTTTCTGGAAAGATTCATTTCTAACATTAGAACCCACTCATAGCTCTTCATGTTAAGCAGGCCCAGGAAGTTCATATTAAGAATGGATTTGAACGTCTCTCAAAGTGAAACTCTATATTGAACATGCAAGTCACTGGCATCAAATCCATCTGCCAAGATTGTTAGCTCAACCTTCAAAATAAATCCATAATTGACTGTTTTTCTCCTACCTCACTACTGCTATTCTGGTCTGAGCTAACATTACCTCTCACACTCACTTCTCAGCTGTTCTCCCTGGTATCAATTCTTATTCCCTTCAGTCTTTTTCTCCACATCTCAAGTCAGGTGACATTGCTTCTCTGTTCAAAACTTCCGAAGGGCTTGTTATTCCACTCAAAGCCAAAGTCTTACAATGGCCCCCAGGGTCCTACACGATCTTCTCTCTACACTTTTCTCACTTTTCCGTCTTCTACTAATTTCTGTTCAGCTGCTCTAGCCTTCTTGTTACTCATCAGATGTGTTGGGGACATCGTAGCACTACTTATTTCCCCTGTCTGAAACTCTCTTCCTTTGTAACTCCCTCCTTTATCTCTTTCAACTCTTTACAAATGTTACTCTTTTAGTGAGGTCTTTTGTGATCAATCTATTAAAAATTGCAGTTCTCCCCATAATTGTTTCTATCGCCTTTGACTCACTTGCTTTATTCATAACATTGCCACTTAACATTATTATTGTTTTTACTTTGTTTGTTTATTGCCTGCCTATCCTCACTAGAAGATAAGATCAATGAGAGGTTTTTTTTTTTTGTGAGACAGTCTCACTATGTTGCCCTTGGTAGAGTGCCATGGTGTCACAGCTCACAGCAACCTCAAACTCTTGGGCTTAAGTGATTCTCTTGCCTCAGCCTCCCAAGTAGCTAGGACTACAGGCACCTGCCACAACATCCGACTATGTTTTGTTGCAGTTGTTATTTTTGTTTAGCTGGCCCGGGCCGGGTTTGAACCTGCCAGCCTTGGTGTATATGGCTGGCACCGTAACCACTATGCTATGGGCCCCGAGCCTCAATGAGAGTATTCTAAAACATTTCTGTGTTCATAGTAGTCATTCAAAATATTTTTGAATGAGTGAACAAGACACTATATTTTCGTCTTTGTAACCTTGTGTGTGTTCCAGGTGTAGTCTAAAGAGGAGTAAAAAATTATTGAGTATATGGGGTAAATAATAATAGCATGACATAGCAATTATCCAATAACCAGCACTCACCTGGGAGAACTGCTGGGAACCCATGATACGATAAGATATTGCTGTGGGTTCTAACATTACTACCTTTTCCTGAATGTAAATGAATTTTCAAGCTCCTTGCTTTTGTTTTAGTACCTATCTTAGCAAACTGCAATATCTCAAGACAAGTCACAACTACAAATCCAGATTCTTTAAAGAATAGATATTTTATAGAAGATTTCATAGAAATACTGAAAAATATTACATTGCTTATTACAAGAAAACAAACTTTTCAAGACTTGTTTAAAGTTATATTTTTCTCTATTACTCTAGTCTGAGGACTTTCCATATACTCTTTCATCTAGCTCTATTTTCTTCTGTGGTTCTTAGCAATTCTGTGCATTAGTTCAGAACTTTAACTAGTACTTGGATCTAATTCACCTGATCCAGATTCTGAATTATCATGTAATTTCTCTGTAATATTTGTTTATTCAGATCTAGATGTTGTATTCTGCTGATTAAAACTTATTAATGTCTTTCTTTTGCGCAGACAGAATAGGAGCCCTGAAAAATTGCAAAAGATGCCTCCTGATTACTTCTTCAGAGTACTGATGAGTGCATGTGTGTGAGGAATCTATCTAAGCTGAGGAAAGGACCTTCCAAAGATACTAGACAGATTGGTCTCTACTACTCACAAAAATTTAGAAATAGCCAGAGTGGAAAACTTCATTTTTCATGAAGCATTGGATAGAGTTCACTGATAGAAAAGTCCTACATCAGTAGTAGGGAATAATTAGCTTCTAACAAAATGCTACTCTTGTCCCACCCCCAAAATTTTCAAAGCAAAACCTGAAAAAATTAAGTGATTTAAAGTGTATTGAATAATATGTATAAGAATATTTATAGGAATAAAAAAATATCCAGCAGACAAGGTAAAAGCATAATGTCTAGCACTAATCAAAGATTACTAGACATAAAAGAAGTGGTAAAATATGACTCGTAATGAGAAAACTCACCTAAAATTGAAACGGCTACTAGAATTGAAGACAAAGACCATAAAACCACCGTAATAATTGCATTCCATTTATTCAAAAAGCAAAATAGAAAACTAGAAGGTATGAGATAGACTCCAATCTAAGTTCTGGGGAAAAAACTACATCTAATCTAGATATGAAAAAGAACTTGTATGTTATTAACAGTAGATTATATGAGCATTCTCAACTTTTTAAAAATTATTATCCCTAAGAAGACTTTTTGGACTTTTTTTCTGTTTCTTTCTTATTTTTTGAGAGTGTTTTTTTTTTAATTTTAATTTTCTTTTTACATATACATGTGTTTCTATTTTTTTTGCCTTCACAAAATTAAAAAGGCTTAAAATTTAATAAGAATAACAATGTTTAAGATAAGGACTAGAAACAAAAACCTCAAAGAATGAAAGAACATAAATACATTCAAAAAAGGAATCAGACAATTGCTACATAAAATATTAAGCAATAATAATAATAATGATGATGCAAAGAAAGTAACATTCACATTGTCAAATAAGGAGGGTGGATTTTTTTCTAATCATTCCCACTCCCCATAAAATTTATAACCACATACATACTGTATAATATTTTTTTCCTCTAAAGAACTAATTTTTGCCCTGTTAGTAGAGATGTTTCTCCACTGAAAATACATGGATTAGATATTGTGGATGGAGTATGTTTTTATAAGGACACCAGTCTCATTGGATAAGGGCCCCTTATAATTATATTTATTATCTTTCTAAACATGCTGTCCCCAAACATAATCACATTTGGGGAAAGGGCTTTGACATATGAATTTTGGTGGTGGGGTGAGGTAGGGCACAAAAAGTTAGCCCATAACATCTTATACGATTTGCAAAATTTAACTCAAAATGGTTTAAAAATCTAAATAACTACAAACCCCAAGAAGAAAACATAAAGAAAATCTTCTTCTTGAATTTGGCAGTGGTTTTTAGGATATGATGCTAAAAATCTAATCGATGGAAGAGAAAACAGACAAATAGGACCACATCAAACTTAAAACTTATCTATATTAAAGGAAACAACAGGTGAAAAAGGATCTGACAGCATGGGGAGAAAATATTTGCACATCATATATCTAATAAAGAGGTTCCTGTCTAGAGTTTATAAAGAACTTCTACAAGTCAATAACAAAACCCCAGATAATCTGAATAAAAAATGGGAAAAATGTTTGAATGGACATTTCTTCAAGGAAGTTATACAAATGGGCAACAAGCATATATAACACTTAAAACCACTCATCATTGGGCGGTGCCTGTGGCTCAGTGAATAGGGCGCCGGCCCCATATGCTGAGGGTGGTGGGTTCAAACCCAGCCCCGGCCAAACTGCAACAACAAAAAAAATAGCCAGGCGTTGTGGCGGGTGCCTGTAGTCCCAGCTGCTTGGGAGGCTGAGGCAAGAGAATCACATAAGCCCAAGAGCTGGAGGTTGCTGTGAGCTGTGTGACGCCACGGCACTCTACCGAGGGTGGTAAAGTGAGACTCTGTCTCTACAAAAAAAACAAAACAAAACACTCATCATTAGAGAAATGCAAATCAAAACCACAATAAGATATTATCTATCATCCCTTAGAATGGTCACAATCAAAAAATGGAAAATGACAATTATTGGACAGGATATGGAGAAATCAATACTCTTGTCATTATTGTTGACTAGTTTATCAAATAGTTTATGTAAAATATTGCAGCACCTATGGAAAATGGTATGAAGAGGTTTCTCAAAAGATTAAAAATAGAATTGCTATGCAATACAACATACTGAATGTTTATATTCCTTCGAAGTTTATATCTTGAAGCCCTACTCCCCAATGTAATAGTATTTGAAGGTGGAGTATTTGGGAGATAATTAGGTTTAGAGGGATCATGAGTGTAAAGGCTACATGTTGGGATTATTGGCCTTATTGTAAGAAGAAATATGAGTCCTCTCTAGAGCCTTCTCTATCTCTACCATGTGAGGATAAAGCAACAAGTTGGCCTTTTGCAACCAGGAAGAGAACTCTCATCAGACTCTGAATCTCCTAAAAGCTTGATCTTGAACCTCCTAGACTGTAGAAATGTGAGAAACAAAAGGTTCTCATTTAAGCCATTAGTCTATGGTATTTTGTTATAGCATCCTGAACCAACCAAGACACTAAGACATCCATTTCATGGTGGTATAATTCTTATATCTACAGGAATTGAAAGCAGTATCTTAAAGAGATATTTACATACCCATTTTCATTGCAGCATTATTCATAAAGGGTAAGAGGCAAAAGCAACCTAAATATCCATCTGGGGATGAATAAAGAAAATGTGTTATATATGTACACTGGAATGCTATTTAACCTTAACAAAGAAAGGAGTTCTGTCATATGGTATAACGTGGATGAAACTTGAGGATGTTATGCAAAGTGAAATAATTAAGTCACAAAAAGACAAATCCTATATGATATAAATTACATCCGGTATCTAAAGTAGCTAAACTCATAGGAACAGAAACTGAAACGTTGGTTCCCAGGCTCTAGGGAAAGGAGGAGGTGCAGAGTTGGTGTTCGGTGGGTACAGGGTTTTAATTTTATGAAATAAAAAGGTTGTAGAGATCTGCACAGCAATGTGAACACAAATAACATTACTGCACTGTATACTTAAGAATCATTAAGATGAGGTTAAAAACATAAAACAAACAAAATACTGAAGGACTTCTTTGTCTGCAGACCTACTATTCTATAGGAAATGTTAAGGAGCTCCTTCAAGCAGAAAGACTATAACACCAGATGGGAATATAGACTAAAACAAAGAAATACAAAGAACCAGGAATGGTAACTACATGGTTAAATGAATGAAATTTCTGTATTATTTAAATTTCTTTAGAATATAACTGGCTATTTAAACAATAATCATGACAGTGCATTTGACGTTTATAACGTATGAGTAAGCATAGCACGTAATAATGATAGCTTAAATGCCATTTTTCATCATGATACCAAAACCAGAAAAAGACGTTACAAAAAGAAAAATTACAGGCCACTTTTCTTATGAATATAGATGGTAAAATTCTGAACAGAATTTGGCAAATGGTGTCCAACAATATGTAGATAATATTACATACATCATTACTAAGTTGGATTTGTTCAACAATATCTAGAGAACATTACATCATTACTAAGTCTAAGGCATATGACTTTAGATTTAACATTAGAAAATCAATCAGTGCAATTCATCATATTAATAAACTAAAAAAAGTAAGAAAAGAATCATCTTAATATATGGAGAAAAGCATTGACAAAATTCAATATGAATTCCTTAATAAGAAAACTCTCAGTAAACTAGGAGAAGAAGGGAACTGCCCAATTAAAAGGTATATACCACAAACCTACATGTTATGTTATACTTACGAAAGACTAAGTGTTTTCCTTTAATATGAGAAGGAAGACAGGGATGCAATTACTACTTCTGTTCAATATTGGACCAGAGGTTCTAGCCAGCAATTTAAGGTAAGAAAGAGAAATAAAAGGCAGTCATATTGAAAAAGATGAAATGAAAATGACTTTCCATAATAAGTATCATTGTTTGTAGAGAAACACAAATTAAATCACAGTGAGACACCATGACAAACTTAGAAGAATAACAAAAATTAAAAAAAAAAAAATTGATCATACAAGGTGTTGGGAAGGATCTAGAGAAACTGGAACTCTCATATATTCCTATCAAAAATATAAAAAGGCACAAATAGTTTATCAGTCTCTTAGAAATTTAAACACATACCTACTTACTAGCCTCTTAGAAAGTTATCGACACTTTATCAGAGCCAAAACTAGGAAACAACTCAAACATCCATTAGTAGTGAAAGGACAAAGTTTTGTATAGCCACACAATGGGGTACTAGTTAGCAACGAAAAAAATATGAAGTAGTGGTAAATGCAAAGATATTGATAAATCTCAAATGAATTGTTTTTATTGAAAGAAGCCAGAGAAGAAAAAGTACCTACTGTATGATTGCATTTATATAAAACTCATGAAAATGGAAACTAATCATCTATAGTGAGAAAAAGCAGGTCATTGATGAGGGACAGGAAGGGGAGATTACAAATGTTTTAAAGGACATGTGGTGGGTGATGGATGTGGTACACATAGTGTACAGATACATCAGAATTGTGATTTGTGCAGTTAATCACAGGTCTTGTACTTCAATAAGGAAAAATAAAAATGCAAAAAATAACTTTGGCTTAACTTATTAGAAGGCTGGAGTTGCCAGTAAGAGATGGAGAGCAGGTTTGGGGGAAGATCAAGAGTGCAGTTTTGGATATGTCATGCACACATTTGAGATGCTTATTCAACATCTAAGTGAACAGTTGACAATACAAGTCTGCAGTTCAAAGAAGAGTGCTGGGCTAGAGATAAAAGTCAGAGTCATCGGCACAGAAATAGTATTTAAAGCCTTGGTAGTTACTCAATGACTGTGATTGCCTCCGGAAACACATTCCTGAATCATCCAACATTCACTGACCACCTAGTGCACTTAAGCAGATAGGGTTGAAGAGATAGTGGTGCATATGGCTGTATTATGCAACATATACTGTTATATAAATGATTCATGCAGGATGCATCCTTTTATTTCTCAGTGAGTACTTTTTTATTTTAATATGACTTTGTTTTGGATATCCACTAAAGCTCCCAAGGACTGCACTTGAAAGGGAAGCTGAGGGTCTATCAAAGAGCTTTCTTTAGTTAGGGAGTTTGAAAGTGCTTAAAAGTCTGTGCTAATGACCTGGTAATTGTCTTAATGGATTTTCAATGAAGTGTGAAGTTCTCTGCTGACTTCTCAACAAAGTGTAAAGTATGGTAAAGTATGTGAGAGAGTTATTCTCACTCCTGTGAATTTGTCTCTATCTGTTTGTGAAATCAAGAAACATTTCCAAGTATAGCATCAGCTGCTTTATCAGTACAAATCCACTTTGGAGTGTGAGCATTCAGATTTGTTTAGCTAGTGGGCTCAGACAAAAGTCAGGCTGCCTTTGGAAGGGCTATCAGCTGATTTCACCAAAAGACCCCAGCAGATCTAGGAACAAGGGCTCTCAAGAAGCCATGTGGATTCCTGGCTATCTTTTGCCTCTCTCCTGGAAGGGAACAAATTCCTCTCTAGGCTTTCTCCCTTCCTGTTTCTAATGCATTTTGTCTAGAGCAGCAGTTCCCTACCTTTTTGGTACCAGGGCCCAGTTTCATGGCAGATGGAGTGAAGTGGGTAGGCAGAGCTCAGATGGTAATCCTGCCGTAGGGAGTGAGTAGAAGCTGTGAATACAAATGAAGCTGCTGTGCTCATCACCCCATCTCTTGCTGGATTGGGGTGGTTTGGGTTCCTAAGTTTCATGAAAGGCAATTTTTCCATGGATGGGGTGGGACGAATGAGGGGAGGTGGAGCTCTGCTGCCTAGCTCCTGATGGGTCTCCCACTGATACCTTTCTGCTGCCTGAGGGTTGGCCACCACAGCTCTAGAGAACCAAATGTTCTAAAAGTGGCCTCCCAAACCTTGTAAAAGGACATTTCCATGTAATTGAAGTTAGTGCTTTCTTTGAGGTTTACTGTTGTCATTTTGGGGTGTGTCTGCACATTAACTGAGAAATGATTCAGGACCAGACACCTTTCCTCATGGTGCTGAAGGACAGCAGGTGTCCTCACACTTTTTAAACAGGGGGCCAGTTCACTGTCCCTCAGACCATTGGAGGGCCGGACTATAGTTTTAAAAAAAAAAAGAACTATGAACAAATTCCTACGCACACTGCACACATCTTCTTTTGAAGTAAAAAAACAAAACAGAAACGAATACAATCACACCTCCTCATGTGGCCCGCAGGCTGCAGTTTGAGGACCCCTGGGCTAGAGAATGCATGGTTTTGTGTGTTATGAAACCTGCTTTCTTTTGCCTTTGTTTGGTGGCATCTAATAGATTTTGAGGGCACAGAATTGTCAGATGTTATTTCATGTTTAAGTCTCTAAGGCTTGAAATCTACCCTCTATGTCAGCACTTTAGTAGAAATACTAAGAGTATTCTAAGGCAACTGAAAACTCTATTCTAGGGTGGAATTTAGCCCAGGGCAAGGCAGTTGTCCCTTAGGCCATACTCAATAAGTTTGAAGGTTATACTATGAATGAATCAGTCTCATAGATATGAACTCTATTGAGATTCTTAGCATTGCAGTGAATTAACAGATCATGACTACCTTGGGTCAGGCTCCTTGAAAACAGAGGCTGAGACAGAGATGTCCATAGAACAGATTTATTGGAAAGTTCTCTCAGGAATAGCACCAGCAAGGGAGTCAAGGGACCAGGAATGAATGGAGGGACCAGTTAAACTGTGGTGCAGTTGCAACAGAGACCTCTCTGGATCTGGGGTGGTCCTGCAGAGATGTTCCAAATTGAGGCACCATAGCTAGGGCTTTGTACCTCCCCATCAACCAGTCATTGGATGCAGGTTGCCTTTGGAGGGAAAGTGTAACCTTGTAAAAGGAGGCTCCCCAGGGCAGAGGGAAATTCTTGGATTGGGGTACAGAGGAGAGCCATGGACAGCCAGCAGCTGAGTGAATGTGTCCTTATGGGGACATCTGGATCATGTACAATAATATCCTCCACAAGATTAATAGTGTATTGATAACTTTGTGATATAGCTTATTAGTAAGCTCTATAAAGTTTCACTTTGCTTTGAAATGCATCAGCTATTTGTACTAATAATAACAAAAATGAACGCACTGAGGTCTCACCCTGCACTGTCCAGTATCATACTCTACAGTTCTTTTTGTAAATCAACAGATCAACCCTGTAAAACAGATACCGTATTATCATTTTTCTTGAAAAGTATTATTCAGAAAGATGAAGTGACTTGTTCAAGGTCCCACGGCTTGTATTTGATTCACATCGCATGTTCTTTTCTCCAAGTGATGCTGTTGTCTCTGTCTAGCCATACTGAACTATTTGTGTTTTCCAAACATACCGTCATTCGTGTGGTGCTACTCACTGGGACGTCTTGCCTTGCTTGTCTGTCCATGAGGCATTCATTCAGCCCTCATTTTGAAGATCATTTCCCTCGTGAAACTTTCCTTGGACTTCCTCACAAATTTATGTGCTCTTTATTTATGGTCTCAGAGCACTTTGTATGTGCTGCCAAACAGGGGATTGACGTGTGTTCATCAAATAGATGCATGAATTCACACTTTCCGGTCCTGGTGCTTCACTGTGGGGTTTGGTGAATTTCTTCCTTGAAGCTGCCCACTATTTAGAACCTCTCTGCTTTCTTGCAGTTCCCAGTGGAAACCTGGGATGTGTGCCCAAAGCATTTCTCTTAATGGACCACAGTGAGCATCATTAAATGGGATATTAGATACTATTACCAGATTTTCTACTTTAGGGATGACTTTGTTGTTAAATTCGTTCTGCATTTATTGTTGAACACAAAATGCTAGCCCTCCCCCACCTTTTTATTCTCTGGTGGGATTGTTTACATAGGTACAAGGGAAGTCTACAGCGGGCCTGGATCCCAGAACCTTGGAGCATTTTAGATGCTACTGTCCCACCATACTGGTAGAAATCTGGGAAGAGGGACATCATGTTGGATGGGACCTTTGAAATTATTTGCAGAGGTCACATAGTGGTCTCTCAACTGACTCAGAACCCCAATGTACTTGGTTTGGCACAGGCAGTATTTTTAAAAAAATTGAAGTTGAAAATGTTAGGTCATTTGCTCCTCATTTCTGTAAGTTGCTCCTGTTCCATCTTGGTTCATACCTATGCTTTATTCATTTAAGCGATATGCCTGTGTACTGAGGACCTTTGAGTCTAAGACTCTTGGTTCTGGTCTAACCTTCTTAATTTGAAAATGAATAAAAAGTGGCTCCATGATAGACCGCAAGGGATCCAGTAATTTGGAACCCATACAGTGCCACATGAATTATATTTACTGACTATTATTTGGTTCCATCATAGACTGACGGTATGCTCAGTCTGTTTGCATCTGAAGGTAGAATAGCTATTTTGATTCATATTTCTACTTCTTACTCTCTCGTTGGGGGAACTTCTTATACATTGATAGAATGTCAGTGTGGAGAGGAACAAAGTAATAGCAATCCTTAGCACTGCTCTTGCTGATGAAAAAGTCTGAGGTTGTAAGTGAAAGCACACAGTATGAAATGACCTTGGTGGTCTGAAAACCTTTCTCCAGTTCTCGAGCTGTGCTGCGGGCTCATGGCGCTGGCTCTGTTCCGCATCTTCCTTTGTGTTCACCCGTAGAAGGAACCGACTGGAAGGCTGAAGCTCCATCAAGGCCCAGGATATGTAGCCCTGTTCCAAGATACTAAGTTTTGGAAAAGAAATATTCTGAATTACGAACGGGGCTAAATTCAAGCTTTCATGTTCTTTGTAGAACATGACTAGAGAGTGTGAACTGTACTCAACAGAACTCTTTACATAGCCTTACCCTCTTTTTGTTAGCAATTTTGCCACAGAACAAAGCCAACTCTGTTATCTTGAAGTGACTATTGACCTGTCATGAATGCTTCTGAGCTGACAAACTGGCCAGGGCCTGGGAGGCTTCTTCCATCAGAGCATGAATAGATTTGAAAGAAGAATGCGTGCTGGAAAGTGGCCTCTGCTAAAGTTGGCTTCCCCTATTGCCCATGCTTTGTTGGGACTGTCTGGAGTGGTGCGGTGTGGACAGAGAGGGCAAGTGTCACCAGCTTGGCTCCTCTCCTGCTCAGCCAAACATAAGTCATGGATGTGCCTGGAACATTTTTATATCTTCTTTGTCCATCTGTGCTACTAAGCTGGCTTCTTCTACTGGTGGCAAAGGTCTTTGTAACCTGCAAGTTACCTATCTACTCACATCCGGGTCAGAGCATTTTGGGACTGTTCATCCGAGTAAAGGGTGATTCTAAGTATGATTCTAAGTAGGTAGGCTTGACTATTTTTGTCTCCTCTAAAATTAATGCTGAAACATTATCCCCTGTGCAACAGTACTAAGCAGGGTGGCTTATAGGAGGCGACTGAGTGTGAGGCTCTGCCCTGTGAATGGGATTAGGCAGTCCGATAAAGTGCCTGACAGAGGGAGTGCGTTCCTGTCCCTGAGCCCCTCTGCCCCTTCTGCATGTGAGGACGCCACATCCTCCTCTCCAGAGGAGCAGAGTGTGGCATACAAATTATTTGTGAACTGGGGAGAATAAGCATGGAAAGCAGGGGGCTCTCCGGCCATAGGGAATGTAGCTTTGAGTGAAACATGGAGAAATGGGGCATCTACCCAGGACTGCTGAGCGTCCGTGGGTTTTTTTTCCTGGAAGATCTGAGCTAAATCTTGAAACAAAAACTTGGAGTTATCCAGATGAAAAAAGAGTGTAAAAATGTTTCAGGCAGAGGAAATGGCACAAATACAAGTTTGGTGTTTCCAAATATCACGGTGTAGTTAGAGTTACAAATTATTCAATCTTGCTAGAGTGAAAAGGAGGAGGCAGAAATTAGGGTGCAGTGGGCAGGGAGACAGGCCGCTGGGGTTGGGCAGGAGGCAGCTCCAAGGAAATTATTCATGCTACGTTGGGGAGCTTGGTTTTGATTCTACAGGCAACAGGGAAATATTAGAAAATGTTTAGTGGAGGAGGAAGTAAATTTTCTTGCCTGGCGTGCAAGGAGAACAGGTTTGAAGGGGACAAGTCTGGAGTAAAGGAACCAGTTTGAAAGTGACTGCAGCTGTCCAAAGGTGGATGAGGATGAGAGACGCTTTGTAAGGTTAGAATGAGGAGAGGGACCAGTCTGAAGAACCCTGAGGAACGACTGTTGTCTGGGGAAGGTGAGTGGATTGTCTGAGCTGTCATCTCTCTGTGAATGGTTCAGGTGCCATCTCTGTGGTGATGTTTGGTCTGAGAAAGGCCTCGTCTTTCCCTGAGATGATGCCCACCAACTTGTGCACTGGCAGCCCATTAGGGGTGGGGTGGGGGGCTGATTCCATGCAGCACCACATTTCCAGCAGCGGGCCCAATGCATTACTCAGAAGTTTCCTCTTTTTGCTCCTAAATATCTGAAGTTTACTCCCACTGAGGCGAGCTGTCATTTTCTTCCCAGACAGGAAGCTGAACTGTCTTTTTGAATACCCCAGGGCTTTCTGAACTCACAAACCTTTCATTATACGCACTTGTCTAACTTACAGGGAAGCACACAGAGTTCTCACCATGTGCTTCACTTGAGATGCCGTTCACGGGCCCGCAGCTCTGCCCTGGGGCACGGGCCCGTCCGGGCAGGCTGTCTCTGCAGAGGCCAAGGAACTGTTCTTTGAATTTGGGGGTGAGTCTCGCTGAAGGGGGGTATCGTCTGGGCCCTAAAAGGCTGGCAGACATGTATTATAGCCCCAATTTGTAGAAACCTACACAACTGCCAGAAGAAAAAAACAATATTGTCAAACATATTTTTAAATTAATCATTATATTATTTAAAAACTTTATTAAGAATCTACCCTGTCCTGGTGCTGTATTAGGCCCTGGCTGATTTGTTCTTCCTCTGGAATTAGATATTTGGCAAATCAGGGCTAGGATGGCTCATCTAGGAGAGGCCAGCAGATGAAAATGGATGACACCCACTAGACCCTCACTGCCCCCGTGGCAGCAGGATGACCACATCAGGGGTACTGTGTGTGTGGGGATCTAACCTAGAGTCATGGGGCAGAAGTGAAAGGTCAGGTGTTAAGAGGTCCACACTGCAGGTGACCTCTAGTGGTGGAAAAAGATGGAGCAGTGAGACAAACCTAAGGGATGGGGCCAGACAGGGATGGCTCCAAGGGGCAGGTTCAGAATGAGAGAGCAGGGTCCAGTGACATTGCTGCAAACACAGTTGAGAGTGAAGGGCTCACTGTGTGGGACGGTGGGGAGCTATGTGCGTGTTCTTGCTGCTGACTTAAAAGCACAAGTGTGTGGTGGACATGACCTTAGAGGTACAAGGGAAGGGCTCTTAAAATGTTACTTTCTTCTTGTAGGAGATAATGCTAAAACAAATGCAGGTAAGCAGTGCGAGAGGGCAGCCAGCACCCAGTGTCCAGCTGAGCGCACTATCACATGTTGTGGGAGCCCAGATGAAGAGCTTAATGTGGATCAAATTTTTAGGAACAGATGAAGGAGAAGCTGGACAATCGCCCTGCTCTAAAAATCTTATTTCTTTTTAAAAACGCACTCTTCCTGTCTTTTCTGACTCCACTCTATCTACACCCCCACCTGTGACATTACGGCGCAGACTCCGCCTGAACTACACCAAGTCAGCTCTGACTGCCCCTGTAGAGCTCGTGTCCGGTTCCTCGGGACCTGCAAGTTACCTGAGCAGTTGCTGTGCTGGGTCCCGAGGTCTGGGAAGTGTTCCTTATTCACTGTTGGTCTCCCTACACATCTGGTCCAGGAGATGATGCGGAAGGCTTCACATCAGCCATCTCCACACTGTCCCCTACCTAGACCCGTGACTTTGAAAACTTCACCGATTGTTAGTCTCTGGGCAGCTTGTTGCTCTCCGTCTCCAGCATGCATTTCGTTATTTCCCGGCTCCATTTCCCCTTCTGCATTTCCCTTCCTTCCTTCCCCTTTCTTTCCTACCTCCATCACCTTCGTTTCCATTTCCGCTCCTCGTTCTTTTGTTTTTTTCTTAGGAAACCATCTTCAAGATCTTGCCTTCATGACTCTTGACACATACTCCCCATTTGCACTATTTTTATTGTTATTATGTACTAGTTAATACGATTTTTGGTAACTCTTCTCACATTTATTCATAAAATGATTCACTCATTCTTTTTTTTTTTTTTTTCATCAAATAGTTTTAAGCACCAGAAATTGTTCTGCATGGGAAATACATCAGGGACCGCTCTGTGAGCCCGGCTCCCTGAGTGTTCACGGTGCGGTGCACTTGAGTTGTCTCCCTTGTCTGGTTTTAAAAATATTTTATACACCGACATTCATACTTACTTTGCAGTCTGCATTGCACCTTCAAATTCATTTCTTAACTTGATTTTTTTTCACAAGTTTGAAATAGGTTCAGTTGAGTAGCATGAATTTTAAATAAAATATATTAATTTAACACGGCCTAGCTGATAATCAGAAAGGCCAACCCAGGTTTTCTGATTCCAATGCCAGGGCACCATCTGTCCTGTGATGCTGCAGGGAAGAGAATGTCTCCTTCGGTTCCTTTCTGACTTCTCAACGCTGCAGAGATGAGCACTCCCTCACAGCAGGCTCCCGGCAGACGTGGGTCAGCTTCCCGATACTTTCGCCATTGCCTAAATACGTTGCAACTGAAAAACACAAGGGATGTCACAAGTAGTTGATCTGTCTGACTTCATTCCCCCAAGCACATTTGGCCCAAGGAAATGTTGTGCCTGAGAAGTGTCATGCAATCAAGTTGCGGCCTTGTAAAACTTAGATCCTGGGGAAAAAACAAAATCGAGTTTGGGTTGTTCTCCTTTTGCCTGGTGCAGTAGGGCTGGGGTGGTGATAGTGGTGGAGGCTGTGTGCGTGCGTGCGTGTGCGTGCGTGCGTGTGCGTGTGTGCGTGCGTGCGTGCGCGTGTGTGTGCATGTGTGCCTGTGTGTACTGTTCTTTCCTCTGTCCCTCTCTGACTTTGTTGTGGGCTTCAAGCATTTAAATACTTGTTTGGAAGTCCTATGAAGGCCAGTGGAGGTGAGGTGTCATGTCTCAGGCAGGGAAAGTGCCAGGCATATTATGCTGGTGATGGTGCATTTAGGAAATTTCTTTTGTTGAAGCAGGCGATTGCTTTCTGGCAGCTCTGGCTGGGGTCTGTGGTTCTCAGGGTCCACGATCTCTTAGAGCTCAACAATGGTGGAGTTAAGCATTCAAGGTCAACGTAGACCAGCCATATAAGATTATCCTCTAACAAGTTCTGTCTCAATAATGCTATTGCCAAGGAGAGAACTGCCTCTTGTTTCAATATCTATAATTCAATAGAATTTAATTCAATTTCACTAAACTAGCATCTGCTAATCGCTGGCAACCTTTCAGGCACTCAGGATTCCTGGAAGAATAATCCTCAGAGCCTGACATGGGGCAAACTGAAGTCGTCTTTATTTTCTCCTCCCACTATGACAATTTTATCCTATTTCTCGATGGTCCCTAAGGGATGTGGGAAAGACATCAATTATCTCTTCTTTTTATAAAGAAAAATTGGTTGACATGTTTTCCTCTTTTGTCAACAGGTTCTTTTCAGTCTTAAGCATGTTGTTTCTCTGGCATCCGGTATATTTGATCACCTCGTAGCCATCCCAGCTCCCCACAGAGAACCAGGAGAGAACCACAAAGGATATTTTATTTGTTTCAACTCAGCTGAGTTCTTATAGCTCACTTTCCAGCTGGACAAACATTATAACAAACTAAAAAGTAAAACTTTGAACAGCTTCTCAGAAGAACCCCCTACTCTGGCAAACTGGCCGATTTGTTCTTCCTCCTGATTCTCCGTGTGATGGAAACTAGGGCCTAATTGATGTAGCAGTGACATGATTCCGCTCAAAACCCACCTGCCCTGGCCACTGTCATTCTTCTGAATACCGGCTGCTCCTCAGGGGGCAACTCACACTGAGATGTTTGGCTCCACAGCAAAACTTCGACTCAGATATCAAAGCTGCAGCAGCAGAGGCAGGGCGTGCCTGGCTTTATTAAAATGGATTTGTGGCTGCCACAATAAGGGGGCTGTAGATTCTGTAGCCCTCTTCGCTTATAATAGCAGGGGAAACTTCTCATTCTGTGCTAGACATGAGAGCAGGCGGGGAAAAAGCACCTTAAGGAAATAAAAAAGCGAGGAGACAAGCTGTTTCCTTCTAATGTCTCAGAAAACTCACATATTTTGTATATATTCTGACAACAGTACAGCTCTGCTGAAGTGTTTTTTTTTTTTTAACCCCCCTAGATATTTCAGCTATAATGATCTGTTTCAAGATCTTTGCCAACCATGAAATGATGGACGTGGGAAGTAAGGGGCCCGGAGCAAAGCATAGGACTATTGAGAGTCGAACAAGTTTTTACTAACTGACTCGGAAATACCAGGAAGAAAATTATAGTGGTTACTTTAAGCTCATTTTAATTAAAGTGAAAATTGTATTTTTGTCTGTAACCATATTCTGAATGCATCACTGTAGGTTCTGGATACATTCAAACGCTTAAGAACTGAGTCCTGATAGGAGCAAATGTGCTTTGGGGATGTTACAAACGGGGCCACTAATGGGCCTGCTTAGCTATAGAATTGCTGTGACCTCAGGTGGTTCCTTAAGTTCTTTCAGTGTTAGTTTTCCATCTGCAAAGAGGAAGGGGTGTTGAAGGCATCTTATGGGCAATGCTCAACAGTGCAAGTCTTATTTATTTATTTATTTAACAGTGCAAGTCTTAAAGGAGAGGGCTTTAGGGGCAATGGCAAATTTATGTGCCCCCCCCATCTCCCTCCCTAACCAGTTATCTGACTTCATCAGCTCCCTTGAGTTGACTCTATGGCTCCTGTTCCCCCCTTTACAAGCCTTAATTAAGCACGATGGTGCCTGCTCAGCTGCAATTTGCCATTAGACAATATGGGTGTCAGAGGCACTTGAAGAAACCCATAGAAACAGGTTTCTGTCATTCACATCCTGTGACAGGCAGAAACCCCCAGAGTGAGAGAGGGAAGAAGGAAAAGCTAATATGAACAGGGCATAGCATCACTTGGTCATGTCCATGGGTACCTGAAGTTTGATCCTGCCAGATCCTTCTGAGGAGTGGATAGAATGGCTTTCAGAATGACCTACTCAAGGATTGATATGGAGACATATTTTTGTGCTGGTTTGTATTCCCCACTGATTGAGTGTTATTTGGTGGGGATGTCAAGTGCTTTACACTTTCTTGTGGCTCACGGGTAAGTGGCAAATAGATGCCTGCTGTGATCATAGCTCATATTCCTGGGCTCAAGTGATCCTCTTGCCTCAGCCTCCTGAGTAGCAGGGACTACAGGTGCCCATTACTATTTCAAACTAGTTATTATTTTTTTTAATCTTTTGTAGATCTGAGTTCTTGCTGTGTTGCCCAGGCTGGTTTCTAACTCCTGGCCTCAAGCAATCCTCCTGTGTTGGTCTCCCAAAGTGCTGGCATTATAGGTGTGAACCACTGTGCCTGGCCAATATCTAATACTATGGAAAGGACCCATTGAAGAAAGAGGCTGGGTAAGCAGAAGGCAGAACCTAACAAAATTTGGGGCTTCAATTGATTTGCTAGATCCATGCCATGTGGGTTTACCCTCCCCTGGCTCTTATCTTCTGTAATGGTAGAAAGGAGTGAATTCAGATCAGGCAAAGGGAAATACTGTCTCATTACATCTAACTCCCTACCAGATCAGAATCAGAGACAGGAAATATGAGCAGAACTCTCATAGGCCTGGAGAACACTGTGAGTGACAGCCACAGAGGACAGAGGAGAGGACCTCTGGACATGAGGGTTCACGCTGCTGCCCTGGGCACTGCCCTGCTGGCTGAGCAAATCATGTGTCTGAGGTTGTGGGTACTTCCATGCCTACATGGACAACAGGACACTGATGTCCTCAGAAAAGGAAAAAAGAAGAAGAAGAAGAAGAATTACCCAGAAGTCTGATTCTACAGGAATTCTCTGGTTTCCCGACCTTTAAAAAAAAGAAGATTATTTTCAGAGTCTATTTGTTTCACTGCTGGAGATCAGGGGAGCAAGATGTAAGGGCTGTTTGTCAACTCTCAGGCAGAGAAATCACTAATTCATTTCTTTCTGGGGTCAGTGAACCTGGCCTCCTTTTATCAAAAGAAAATTGCTTCACAAGAAAGCACTGGCACTATAAGGAGGAAAGGAATTAAGCAGCACAGAATTTGCAAGCAGCTCATTTGCTTCTTGTTCTTTAACTGATCTTTAAGCTGGAGCTCACTTGCTACCTGTCTGCCTGAGTTTAGAATTAGCTTCCTCTTTGATCATAAGGAAGTCATTAAGTTACATTTTGTTCGCAATGAAAACACACACACATATAAATATATACACATACTTACACTTACCTCTGTTCTCACAGGTCAGCTTTGCCTTGAAGGGTGAACCTACACTCAGTGCGTGCCAGATTCTGTGAGGGGGAAAGACAGACAAGTTCATGCTTTCATGAACTATCAGTCTTTTCAATGAGAAACCATTCATTCATTTGACCATATACTCAGTGGATGTGCCTTAAGAGCTTATTATGGACTGAATTCCATTCCCACCAAATTCATATGTTAACTCACTGTAACTGCATAGATAGTGCCTTTAGGGAGATAATTAAGGTTAAAAGAGACCATAGGAGCGAGGGTCTAATCTTATATGCTTGGTAGTCTTATGACCAGAGGGTCTAATCTTATATGCTTGGTAGTCTTATGACCACCAGAGAGATCTGCCCCTGGCTCCTGCATGCATGCTCACAGGTAAGGTCACATGAAGACACAGGGAGGAGGCCACTTTACCTATCTGTGTACTGCAGAGAGGCCAGGGCTAGTTTATAGGCCAGGAAGAGAGGTCTCACCAACCCACCCTGATGCCACCCTGATCTTGGAATTGTGGTCTTCAGAACAGTGAGAAAATAAGTTTCTGTTGTTTAAAGTCACCTAGCCTGTAGTATTTTGTTAAGGCAGCTGGTAGTGGCAGACCAATGCAGGCTAAGGGCACAGCCCTGATCATGGCAGGCACAGTTTCTGTGGGGAATTCAGGGAAGGATGCTAACTGGGAAGGACGCTAACTTATTTTAGAAGTCAAGAAAGGACTGATAAAAGTGATTTTTTAATCTCCAAAGTAAGTTCAAAGATGGTGGAGGTTAGGACTGGGGAAGATCAGTAGAGGCAGTGAGGACTGTCTGTGGGAAGGCGTAATGCAGAGAGGCCATGGCTAGTCTGGGACCCTGGAGGGAGGGCTGGCGGGAGCTTAGCTGGCAGTGGGAAGGGATCGATACAGGCCACATCACGCACACTCCTGAGACCATGACCAGAAGCGTGTGCTTGACCCTAACTCCCCAGGAAGGCTTTTAACAAGGGAAAGGAATTACATTCAAGTATTTTGGGAGGGCCCTCGAGGTGGGTAAGCAAACCAGCAAGAACAAAACCCCTCAGATCCTGAAGAATGGTTTGCCAAGCCTGGATAAAGTATGTGGGAAAGATGATTTTGTGGAGAAATAGTTGCTTTTACATGCCTAGGAGGATCTATCCCTCAGGCATGCTTTATAATTATACTTTCTGCAGCCCGCTGGGAAGAAAATACTTAAATTATTTCAGAAGAGGGTACTTCAAACATTGTGGTTTTAAGGCCATCAAATGCCACAAACCCTACCAAAACAGACTATTCCAAACATCAAGTGTTGAAAGACACGCATAACCGAGTCATTCACTTAGAAATGTCTTTCTTTATTTGTCGGCCCGCAGAAATGGCTGGAACTGATAAATGGTCTGCAGGAGAATTGGGTTTGCTGGGGGTCCACCAGCCTGGAGGTGTTAGCAATTACACCCCTCTGGCAGGGCTCAGGGCCACACCTCGGGCCAGCTTTGCCAAAGAGCCAGAGTGTTGACTGGAAGAAGATCAATTACGGTGAAGCCTGGGTTTGTTGCCAAGTAGACACACACTCAGCGCGAAGGTCATTCTCCACTCCAGAGAAGAGCTACAAGATTAGAGGAGGCTGGGTTTTAAAACTGTGGCTACAGGAAGGGGTGGGTGTGGGAAGGACATAGGGGAAAACATGTCAGGCTGCCAGGTACTTGGTGGGGTTTAAGCAATTTGCTCCTTATTCCCCCTGTGCAGCTGAGCCAACCCCAGCTAAGTATACAGACCACTCTTCATCATGCCCTGGACACTTCACAAAAGTGACTCTGGAACTGAATCAGATGTTTCTATGATTTCCTCCAGTCTTTTCTTTTTCTTGTGGAACCTCTTCCCTTAGTTGCTACGTTGCCTTGTTTCATCGACCACACAGCACATTGGAGAGATAATACTCGCCTGTGTACATAAGTAAATATAAATCTCTATGTGATGTGATGCCTGTAAGATTCAAAAACTCTGAACTTGCAAAGTCAGAGCATTCCCCCCATTTTTGATATTGTTTTTGATTATTTCTTCTTCTCACTCTGGAATGCCCAGCGAGGCCTGGACCGAATTCTCCTTTCTGATGTGTACCAGGAGTTTTTTGCACAAGCATCCTACTCGCTGGCCCTCCCCAGCTACCAGTGGGAACTCTGCCCAGAGAATAAGTAGACAGCCTGCTACAGTAAAGGCGGGAGGCAGGTTTGCCCTTTGACTGTAGAGAATAGCAAATTACCACAGATCATTTTAGCTCCATCTGCAATATTTGGCACACTAGCATAGGGGTAGCTGAAAACCTGGTATCTTGGAAACTGAATATTCTTTAAACACAAAAGTGGAGGATGTCGCTAAATAAAGAAATGGTAGAAGAATTCTTTCAAGGTAGATTTCTCATTTATCAGTGTAATGTTTAGACAACCTCTCTGTCTCTCATTCTTTTCTTTCACTGACCTAGTTTTAATTATATCATGTGAAAAATGGACCTGGTCTTTACAGCCATAAATTAAGTTGCCTCTTGTAACTGCTTCTAAATTTTGGGGGTAAAGACTTGGGTTGGTCTTTGATCATGTGCTACGAAAATGTCAGAAGACCACAGGAAAAATGGGCACAGTCTATTTTCTGTCAAACAAATATTCGATTTTGGAAAGTTTCATTTTCATGTGTGTGTTTGTGGCTTTCTGGGTTACAAATGTGATTAGGTTTTTAAAATTAAATTAAGGCTAACAGGAAACTCTTCCAAGTCTTCCTCTGGGTTTCAAAATTTCCTTTTGGTTTTCTACACATATGCCTGCAAAAGTATCATTGAGCCTATTCAAGTTCAAGTGGTTGGGTCTCAAATCCTGAGTTGAAACTCCAGAATAGTCAGCTGTTGGTGCTTGATTCTGGAAGGAGTTTTGTTGTATTTGTGCAATACGAATAAAAGCATTTTGCTCTTTCCTTACTGGTGAATTATATTTTCTTTGCTTTTTACACTTGCAGAAGATTCCTATTTTTCCCCAACATTCCTTAAATACCTTTGTTTTAAACTTGCATAATATGTTTTTTTCTGAAAGAGGTTCATATTTGGCCTGGTCAAACTGGTATATTGCAAAAGAATATTAAGCCCATGCTTTCAAACCACCAAGAATGGAAATTATAATTAATTAACTTTCTTTCCCTACTAGGTTCTTTATCAGGAACCTAGTAGGGCTTGCTGGTCAGAATCATGAATACTTCATATTGATGACTTTTTGACTGCAAAGCACTGCAATTGTGGCTTTCCAGACTTTATTTCCCTTGTCCTCAGGATAATTCTAGAAGGTGAGAGGTGGGCACTGTCAAGCATGTTTCATAGTTTTGGAAATTGAACACCAGAGATGTTAAGTAACATGCTCAAGGGAAGTGTGTTAGTGGACTTAGAGTTGGGATTCAAACCCACTCTCTGCCACCCCTGTGATTGTGGGGGCCTTCTCCTTGAGTCTGTGCTGGCTGGTTGGGAGGAGGGACGTGGGGTACTATGTTTGTGGCTAGTGGGAGGTAGCTATAGGAGATGTCTACATGCACAGGCTCCAGGTCAAGTTGATGTTGAAAAACTCATCCAACCTCTGTTACTCAGTTCCGCCCCCCCTTATCTGTAAAATGGGGATAGTAATAGTAACAATCTTCTAGGGCTATAATTTTAACTGAATTAACCCACATGAACTATCCAGTACTTTGCCTGGCACAGAGACAATGTTAACAACTCTCATTTTCCTGCTGCGCCTCTCTTCTTTTTCTCTTTCTGATATTTAGTTCCCTGAACTATTCCAGATAAGGATTTAGGAAATATGAATATAAGAAAGTCCTCAGAACTCAAGGTTCTAAAGCTTGGTGGGGACAATAAATCAAATAATCATGGGATATACCCTACTCGAAAGATACGTACTTCAAACAAGTGGTTGTGTAGAATTTTCTGAGACAGAGAAATAATGGGAAGGATATTTGGGGTAGAAGGAATAACATGTACGAAAATATTTGACAAGTGGCCTAAGGATGTGAAAAGTGTGATTAGAACTGAGGGAAGTTAAGGCAGAAAGGTAGGCAGGGAAGGACCACACTTATAAAGGTATATAATGTTCATTATGTGTAAGTCACTGTTCTATGTCATTTACTAGCATTAGCTCATTAGTTGTCACATTAGTCCTATCATGTGGGTGGCCATTGTACAGGTGGAAACACTGAGGTGCATCTTCAAGTCACTGAGCTTATAATTGGCATAGCTGGGTTTGGAACCACTGACTCTGGAACCCTTGCTTTAACCACATTACTTGGCTGCTTTACAAGTATGGATCTCATCGTGCAGAAAATAGAAACAAACTCATCAAGCTTAGGTAGACTGGGAATATGATTTATTTTTGAAATTTTGAAAGATTGTTTTGGTTGCCATTGGAGGGGGAGGGACTAAAGACAGATGTATTGGGAGGAAGAAATAATAACCCAGGAAAAAAATTGTAAGGGCTGGGGCAGCTGTGGTGGGTGAGGCGTCTAACGGTCGGTTTGGAGATACGATTGTGCTCTGGTGGAGGAGGGGAGAAAGGAGAGAAGGTAAAGGTCACTTTGGTTTCCAACTTGGGTGTCTGAGTAGTTGGGAGAACCATAAATGTTCAAGAATCATCCACGTGGAAAGGGAGGAATTACATAAGAAAAAGCAAATTCTCGTAAATCCAGGAAATCTAAAATGCACCATTAGATAGGAGTAATTATATGGTTTCTCAGCATGTCCGTGTGAACCTCCAAATACCCACAGAGTTAGTGGGAAGGAACGAAGGAGGATGTGTACTTAACACTGAAATGAGAAACGAAGGTCAATAGAACACAGAGAAAATGGTTTGGAAATGTTTCTCTCTGACCATAAAAATGGAACGATTTATAGCATTTCAGCATAGAAGGGGGCAAGGGCTGGGAGGGCTGCCCAGGGGGAGGCAGGCCCTAGAGCCTGCACAGCAGCTGCCCGGTGGCACAGGGCCCCTGTCGCTCCCAGGTACTGCCCTGCAGCTGTGCCATGGGCAGGAAGAAAATGCACCCAGTGGAACCACTAAACCCCCCAAACGGCTTCTGTCTGTCTTCTTAGCCTCAGTTCCTCCCCCCGACTTCAGCATTGTCCTCCTCTCTCCAGTTGTGCCAGTGTATTTGTCTCCAGCTGAAACTAGTCTGTTTGTGGCTGATCTCTTAATTATTAGAATAGTGGGCAGGAGAACTTTGTAGGAGGTGCTTTGGAAACTTAGTGTGCTGAGGAACCATGACGTATGACAGAATGCTACACCGTCACAACTGGAGGGGCTCTTGCCATAGGCATAGCCCCCCAAAGCGCTCTGTTTTTTGGCTTTTAGATCAGCATGTTCACAAAGCTGTTTCCGCCAACCATTAAAAAGCCTTGAGACCTTGTAGACCATTTGGGCTACAGATTGGAATATAGTTGCAAAGAAGGAGATTTACTGGGCCTGAATGTAAAACTAATCAACTCAGAATGACAATTTCACATGGTTACGTCCATTAGAACCTTGTTTTACTTCTTTTCATCTCCTCTGCGTATATGGGATGTCATTAATGTCTCCAGCTGCACGACTTTCTCTGGATACCAACAGCAGAGGAAAAAAAACCCCACCTCAACAGCCATCGCCTCCCCTGTTTTCCACTTAGAGTGCTGTTACTCTGCCAAGGCAAATGTGAAACAGGCTCCCACAATAACAGCAATTTCCCAAATGCCCTGTTAATTTTCAGTAAACCAAAATAAAATGTGTTATTATTTATTAAGAATACGCAGTACATACGGTTTCCAGATGATAAGTATTTCAGTAAAGTACCACATTGAGAACAATTTGAGTTGGCTCGTAAGCTATAACCTTAGAGTAATGGGTATAGCCCGGGGTCAGAATTGTCACTTTTATTGGGTTAATTCAATGTGCATGGTTTACAGACGGTGATATAGCACCAGTGAAAAATTTTTCTTTTTTTTGCCTCCCCAGTATGAGCTGCATTATACATACAATTTTGCGTGAAAGAGTAGCATTCCATATATCATTATTTATTCATAATGACATTTACTAAACAACTGCACAGCACAATGACAGTGTAGTCTGGAGGGTGGAAGATGGAGCACACGTTCCAAACCCTGGGTCGGAGACAACTCCTTCAATCACTTTCACTTTAGAAGCACAAAGTTAGGAAAATAAAATTTCACAGTGTAAGACAGCATGTCGTTTTTTCACAGATAGAATATGAAAATTTGAAGGATCCCATGTTTGGGAAATGATTTGGACTCCCCTTAGGGTAGTTAATACATATGTTGGGGATCTTTTCCACAACACTGGGCCTGAGTCTCCACTGGAATTAAGGAGGGCCTGATCTGACCTCTGCTTTGTAGAACCTTCTAAGCCTCAAAGAGGAGAGAATTGCATCTGGCCGGGATTCTGGAAAACACAGGGCCTGCTGTGCATGTGGCCCAGACCAGACCTCCTGTGAGGGTGGCCTGCCTCGGCCTCTCTTCCTCTCCCCTGGGTCTTCAGGTTCACACAGCGAGGTCTGTGATTTCCTAACCTGAGGCTGCCTGGCCGAGGGAGGACTCAGCCTCAGTCCGTGCTCTCCCCCAGTGGCCTGACAGTTAGATGTTTGCCCAGACCAAGGTCTGGCATCCTGCAAAGAGCTCTGGGCTGTGTCACCACCTCCCACCCTGGGGTCAAAACCTTCTGTTCTCACCGTTTCAGGTCACTGAATTAGAATTCCACTTTGGTTCTGGCTATTTGCCTTAAAGAAAAAGAAGTTATAGTGCTTTAAAAAAAAAGACACATAGAGTACATATGCATTTAGGAAAACGAGAAAATACCTTCCCCTCCATTACACAAATTCCCACTGCCTAGTGAGAGCTATCACTAACATTTTGAGGTTTAGCCTTCATGAAATTGTTTTTCCTGCATATATTTATAAAAGATTACTTTTCTTATAAAAATGACATTCTGTACAACTTGAATATGCATTTTTTCTTGCATGAACATAGTTTTGTATAAAAATACACTCTATGATATTATTTTAATGGTTGCTTAGTATGTTAATTTATTTTAAATAAGTTTCAAAATGGAAAATTCTGAAAGAATGTGTCGTTGCGCATCCATTGCTTTTATTATGTCATTCGATTTTCCCCAGTTCCTCTGTCTGAAGCCTCGCGGTGAGTTTCTGTGACTCTGAAGGGGATTGCTGTTCTTACAGCATAATGAATAGAACAGTCATCTGTAGCACTTATTTGAAATGTATTTTCCCAGGTTCTAACTCTAGGAATTTGGGAGAGTGTTAATTTAGGAATTTGGGGGTGAGTTTCTAGATTTTTTAAGAGCTTCTGAAATGATTTTCCTTCATGTTCTTCAGACCCATGCCGTCTCACTCACTGACCTCATTCCCGGCTCCCTCCAGGATTTACCTGGTGGCCCTCTGCCAGGACACCCTCAGGGGTCACCCGGAAAGAGCCTTCTCATCTCAGCTCTCCATTTGCCATCAGGTGAGCTTATACTTTCTCTCCTTTGTGCATGTTTGACATTCATTTGTATCTATTTTTTATAACTGCCATCTCCCCATTGGACTGGGAGCTTCCTGAGGGTAATAAGCACATTATTGCTATAATGCCAGACACCAGACTGGCTGGCATTAGTCATGGAACTATGTTGTATGACAAGAGGAAAGAACAAAAGTGAAAGGATTCTGTTCAGGTCTCTTGCCTAGTGATTGTTTTTTCTTTACATATTGACTAATTTGAGTTCTCTTATAGATCCTACCTATCAAGCCTTTGTCAGATTCATAACATGCACATATCTTTTCTCTGGGAAGAAAGACGAATGGTTAAAAAAATATGAATGAATGGTCATCCTCCCTAATCATCAGAGAAATGCATATTAAAACCACCCTGAGATTATCACTTAACCTCAGTGAGAATAGCCTGTCCACCCTGAGATTTTCACTTAACCTCAGTGAGAATAGCCCGTATCACAAAGTCCCTAGGCTGCAAATTCTGGCATGGATGTGGAGAGAAGAGAACACTTTTACACTGTTGATGGGACTGCAACCTCATACAGCCTCTTTGGAAAGAAGTATGGAGAATCCCCAAAGAACTCAAAATAGACCTTTCATTTGATCCCGCAATCACATTACACATAATCACATTAGGCATCTACCCAGAAGAAAAAAAAAATCATTTTATCATAAAGACATTTGTACTAGATTGTTTATCGCAGATCAATTTACAATCACCAAGATGTGGAAACAACCTAAATGCCCATCAACTCAGAAATGGATTAATAAAACATGCCGGGTGTCCATAAAAAAAACAAAAGTGAAAGGAGGGAAAGAGAGAAGAAAGAAAAGAAAGGAGGGAAGGAGAGAGGGAGGGAACTCTTCCTTTTTTGTGGGGAATCAGGGAAACCTTCCTACAGGGAATTCCATTTGAGCGAAGTCTTAAAAATAGGTGCCATTTGACAAGTAGTAGGTTCTTTCTTTACATTCCAATAGCTCTCTGAAACCTCCCAACAGGACCCTTTGTAAAATACAAAAAAATTGTGTTTTATAATTTCCAGAGTTACTCTTGAGGTCAGGGAAATTAAATATCTCATTCAAGACCACAGACCTTATACAAGCAAATAAATACAGTCTGTGGGACCAGACAGTGGAGACAGGCAAAAGGACATCTTAGGTGTGTGGAAGACAGGAATGAGGTGGGGTAAGACTGGCTGTATTCTGGGGTTTTGGTACCACAGAGTAATTCAGTTTAGCTAGAATGTTGGGTAGATACGTAGATCACAGATGAAATACTGAGTTTATTTTACCAGACAATGGCGAGTCATTACATTATTTTGAATGAGAAAGTGCACATTAGATTGTGAGGGTGAATAGATCAGACAGGACAGGACATGGGACATCAGTATGCTTATTTTAAAAGATCAAGTGGGAAGTTCAGAGGTCTGAGGTAGGGCAGGAGCAGAGACTGAGTCAGCTGAGAAGGAGACTCGCTTAAGACACATTTCAGACATAGAAACCCATGACTGTAGTGACTGACGGCGTATAACCAAAGTTGGAGGAATCAGCCACAGTTAATTCCAGGCTTCTGGCCTATGAGACGTGCAGTGCCTTCAACAGCGTGGGTGAAGAACTCTCGTCAGAAGACATAGTCAGTGGGAAAGGGGTGAATGTGAGAAATGACATTTTGGAGCCGTAAATTTGAAATGTCAGAGGGGTTGTGTAGACAGCAGGTAGTGGAAAATACGGGATCAGAGGAAATAGGGCAGACTGAACAAGGGTTATGGGAGAAATCTAGACGTGTCAATAAAATTTTAGAGAATGCCAGCCATTCTTGACCCCGAATACAGTAAAGTAGCTGAGGGAGACTGAAGGGATGCTCATGTCACCAGGAGGCCACCAGGACTCCTTTAAGACAATGGACGTTGGTTGAGAGAAAAAGAAAAGGACATAAAAAGTGATCTAAGGAGATCCTGCTCTCAGGTGTGGCCCTGGAAGAAATCAGAGCAACTATCTAATAAATATATGATTCTTAAGTAATTCGTTTTTTGCATTCTAAGGGTTTTTGTTTTTTAATAAAGACTAGAGATTCTATGGATCCTAAATTCTGTATTATGCGAGGAATGATTTTTCCAAGATGGAATTTCAAGCACATAAAAAGCTAGTGGGGAAAGGTTGTTTGTAGTTCAGGGTCTCATTAGTACACCTTGTAATAGCTGACATTTACTGAGCTTGTGTTAAATTAATTAACTCTTTGAGACCAGCCTGAGCAAGAGTGAGACCCCATCTTTAAAAAATAGCCAGGCATTATAGTGGGCACCTGTAGTCCCAGCTACTTGGGAGGCTGAGGCAAGAGCTCATGAGTTTGAGGTTGCTGTGAGCTGTGATAATGCCAAGGCTCTGTACCTAGGGCAACAGAGTGAAGCTCCATCTCAAAAAAAAAAAAGAAATTCATTAAAATTAACTCATTTAATTTTGATTAAGTTACCTTATGAGGTAAATATGATTATTCATTTCATTTTAGAGTTGGAAAAAGAAGCACCGAGAGGTTAAATAACTTGCCTAAAGTCACACAGCCAGTAAGTGCACATTTGGACTTGAATCCAAGCTTCCTGGCTCCACTGCTTATGTGCTTCAGCCCTGCTTTCTACCGCTTCTAATCCTAATAGCACAGGGTCTTTACAGCCCCATCTAAGTGTGCCCAAGCCCTGAGTTGTTATCACTTAGATGTCCTCTCCCAAAGGACAGATATGTGGTCTACCAGTAGCTTTCCATTTGTCAGAGGTACTGGGGGGAGGAGCAGATGGCTCACTGATGAGGACAGGTTGGGAGCACCCCTGTCCTAACCCAGCTCCTCCTCTGCCTTGCTGCTGCGCTGTTCCCTTGACGTCATCTACAATCTAGGATGTTTGAACCGCGGGAACAGGCGGCCACTTTCTTTGTTTCTGTTGCACTGTGGGAGGAACACAAAGGCATGAGGCTGAGCAGGCGAATGTTGCTGGGAGTTCAATGGCAGTCCACCCAGCCCTCTCCTCCCTCTCCAGGTAGTGTGAAGGCAGTGGAGAGAATGCAACTGAGTTTGAATTTAATTCTAGTCTCAATCCCGCATGTGTTGTGAGTGTGCACACACGTGCACGTGTACGTTGGCTTTGGCTTTGAGTGGTATGAACATAAAGAAAGAAGGGAAACATGAGCTATCCCAAATACTGTATCTTTCCGTCACGCTGTGTTGCTCTCGGAAATGATGCTCATTTTATATGAACTTGCGTAATTTACCTGCATGAAGAATATATAGCATATATTTGAAGAAGCATCATTCTCTCAAAGTGAACCTCAGCAAAAGGGAGGCAGATGTCTAAGGAATAATCACAACTTA
This sequence comes from Nycticebus coucang, assembly GCF_027406575.1. Classification (NCBI taxonomy): domain Eukaryota; kingdom Metazoa; phylum Chordata; class Mammalia; order Primates; family Lorisidae; genus Nycticebus; species Nycticebus coucang. The sequence continues at coordinate 15,393,875 of NC_069784.1, read as the reverse complement.
TGTATCGACATTCTACCAGAAGCCAATGAGCAGCCTTCTAACTTCCTCTACTTAAAGAAAACAGGTCTGAGATGGGCGACTGTCACATTTCAGAAGAAACATAATCTGCAGACGCCCCCCATGAGTAACTGGTCGGAAGACTGGAAGATAAAATGAAGAGGAAGCTCCCACAGCTGCTGGAGGCGGGGTGGGCACTTTCATCTCCCCAAACCCCCCCTGCTCTGACGGTGCTGTGGGTCCATTCTCACCTGTCTGCCCCAGAACACAGCTGCATTCTGGAGGCTCCACTTTAATGCCGCCAGGTGGCTTCCCTCTTCTTCAGCAGGTCCTTGGTCTTCTTCTTGAAATGAAACGGTGACTTCTCACTCATCTTCAGGGCTAACACCAGGCTGGCTGTGATCCTGCCCCCAAGCTTATCTCTTGATTCATGTCCCCAGCAGCCAGGCTTATCACTAGCTGGAAGGAGACCTTTGCTCCTCTGTACTTGTCATCAAAGCCAAAGGAGCCTTCCCTTTTCCTGGGGCAGCATCTGGCTGGCATTCACATGGCAGGCATGGAAATACGATTTTCTAGATATTATGACTTCTTTGCTTTGGCATTGCTGAAAATGGCAGCCCGCCACTACCAGAAACTAACCATGTCATTCTCCTCGTGTCAACAAGCTCCTTGCTAATAGTGATTTTCTGTCATGCCTTCCTGGTTTCAGAAGGGGTGGCTCTCCGTTGCCAGCAAAATTCAGGCAAGAGTCACACAGCTGGGCAGCTCTTGAGGCAGGGCGATCTATTCCACAGAACACCCTCTGGAGGGTGCCTTCTGTGTTGGGGCGTCTGTGCGCAGATGGTCTGTGCTCGTGCATCAGAAGCTTCAGCAGCAGCCCTTCTGTAATCCTGCATGGTGTGGCCTCCGTCCCGCACCCACTCCTGACACGCTCTGGTCTTCCACTGGCAACCTACAACAGTTTGGCTCAGCTGCAACACTGTCTTTCCCTTCTTTTGGTTAGTGTCGGTGGGGCCCTCCTCCCCAGTGCTGGCCTTCCTCCTTCACTGTCCCCATCACTGGGCTTCTTTGAGCACTTTGACTTTTCTCTTGCATTTCTTCCTGTTTCTTCTCGGCCCCCAGCTCTGGAGCACAGAGACCCCCGCACAACTCTGTCCTTAGCACCTCTCTTCTCTACCCCCTCTGAGAGTGAACCCCAACCCATGGGTTTAAATACCAACTTACTGACTGAAATTACGCAAGTTTTTGAGAAAAATATTTCTACAAGACTTGATAAAATGAATTCCCTGAAGGAAACCCTGCAGGTGCTATCATTTCCTACTTATGGGGTCACTTTCAATTCTTTTAACTGATTTCTTTGGCATTTATCTAAAAATCTCTAAAAGTAATGTTCATATTGATATTTCTTTCTTTTAATGTTTTCAGGTCTCAGCTTTTGATTTTCAACGTAGGTGGTGAAGAGCCAGCTTCCTTTCACACACATGTACCTATTTCTGTACTTGTTATTTTTCCAAAAGAGTCATTTTGTAATTTGGGTTAAGTGAATACTCAGTGTAGATATTTGCCTATGAGAATGCTACTTACAGCAGAGAGAGAGAGAAGATTCTAAGATCATTTTAAGAGTCAGGGTGGAATAACAGTTAAGAGAACAGCTTCTGGAGCCACCTGGGTTCAAATCCCAAGGGCAGAACGTCCTATCAGGACCCTGGGTGAGCGTCTCAGCATCTCCGTGCCACGTTCTTCAACTGGAGAGTGAAGTAATCACAGTGCCTACAACATTGATTGTTGTGATGATTAATAGTAATTTAATAAATTTAAAGTTAGTAAAGAATTAGAACAATGTATATGAACGAATAAGCATGAAATACGGGCTAGAAAATTTTGCTTTATTATTATTATCTTTCCCTGTGTAACATTTAATTTTTCCTGGGCTTGACGATGGCAGCAAAAACATTTGTGGTGATAATTTCTATTTTATTTCTGTTTTTAATTTCTATGTATTTATGGCTAGTTTTTATGAATTCTTTATGAAGTCTTTCTAAGATTCTCTGGGCCCTGTGCTGTCTGCCCTGGGTAACCTTTGGGCTCTCTCCTTTGTCCTGGAAGTCCCCGTACTGGTCTCTTCTGTTTGGTTCCCTATTTTCCCGATTTCCTTTTTTCTTCCCATGTCTTGGTTTATCTCCTCATTTTAGCAGAATGTAATCTTCCAGGGAAAAGAGGAAAGTACTTTTTTTTTTCTTTTTTGAGATTCTGCATATCTAAAAATGTCTTCATTCTATCTTCACACTTGAGCTTCAGACCTCTCACTTGGAAACATTATCTGGAAATTTAAAAGATGTGACCTCATTGCCCTTTGCTTCTGTGCTGCTGTTGAAAAGTTCAACGTGATTGTAATGCTGATGCTTTGTGTGTATGTGGCTCTTTTTCTCTGGAAATGGTTAGCACTGACTCAGCATCCCTGGTGTTCTGGATTTTTTTCCTGATGTGCTTTGGTGTAGACCTGTGTCATCCATACACAGCCACCTTCAGTTTGGGAAGTTCTCTTGAATTATTTCTCTGATGATTTCTTCTCCATTTTCTCTATTTCTTACTAGAATTCCTGTTGTTGCCATGCACAAGGTTCTTTAAGTCTTCTACCTTTTCTCCCCTACTTTTTATCTGATTGTCCTTCTCCTCAACTCTGGAAGAAGTGGCCATATTTTATTACAATCCATCTACTGAATTGTTCATATTCAACATTTTATTTTTAACTTACAAGATTTGTTTGCCTCTAAATGTCCCTTTCCCACCACTAAAGTGTCTGTTTTTGTTTCATCAAGGTAATATCTCTTTTTAATTTTTGAAGATGTTAATAATTATTATTTCAAAGTTTTTATATTTCTGCATTGCCTGTTCTCTCCAAATTAAAAAAAATTTCCATTTAAGTTTGATATCTTTTATTTTGGAGGCTTTCTGCAAAGGTCTGGTGAACCTTGAATGTTTAAGAAGGAGACATCCAGAGTGTGATAGGAAAGTCTTTGTGAGTGGGGTTTTAACAAGGTCTGATTCAGGCTGGGCCACTAAAGTTGGACAACTGCCAAGGTCAGTATCTACAGGTCTTTATCCTGGCTTGACCAAACTCTCCAGAAAAGGATTTTCTGATTTTTTTTTTTTTAACCTGAGAGGTGTAATCCCCTTTTCTAGGTGAAGGAGGAAGCTTATTTTAGTATTTTAATTTGAATGTTTGCACTTGGTCGCTGGGTTTTAGTGCTACACCCCATTCCTCAACTGTGCTTGGGTCTTATAGTCAAGTGAAATTTCATTTCACCCTATTCAGAGAACAAACCTTGTCTCCTGTTGCATGAAGGAGGAAGAGCCACCCACTGGATTCCTGGAGGTGCAGTTGTTGCTTATCCAGACTTGGTTTTAGCTCTATCTTCTATCAGGGGTCCTCAAACTTTTTAAATAGGGGGCCAGTTCACTGTCCCTCAGACCATTGGAAGGCTGGACTATAGTTTAAAAAAAAAAAAAAAACTATGAAAAAATTCCTATGCACACTGCACATATCTTATTTTGAAGTAAAAAAACAAAACGGGAACAAATACAATCACACCGCTACATGTGGCCCACGGGCCATAGTTTGAGGACCCCTGTTATACATTCAAGAGAATCTAGTGCCAAGAATCTCTGAGTCTTTTGGACTTCCCTGGTGTAGAGAAGGCTGATTTTCATTCTTTCCTACTACTGGGTTGGGATTCAGTTTTCTGAGGCCTGCCAGGTCAATTTCTACTATCCACCTGCTTTCTACCTTTCAAAATTTTGTTGCATTTTCTTTAGATTTATATCTTTGAAAAATGCCATTACTATCTATCACTCTAATGGGACTTCAGGAGGGTACAGAGGGTAATGTGTAGGACAACATCAAGGAAGACAGAGCTTAAATAGATAAACACACAAAAGTATATCACTACAGTTTACAGGAGGGACTACTAAGAAAAATAATGAGATAATTTGGGAGAACAAGCAGATATAATTTGAATTGGTTCTTCGTGACATTGCTCTTTGAGAAAGTATTATTGAAGCTAAAGACTAGAAGGGAGTTAGTCAGGCAAAGAGTATAGGGAAGCCCATTCCATGCAGATGAGCAGCCTTCAGGTGGTAGAACAGTCATGCTCCAGGCTGGGAGTAACAGAAGCCTAAACTTGAGCTAAAAATGGAAATTGGCCTATTTAGAGGTGTTATTTAAGAGATGGAGATGGTTAGGCTTGGCAGGACCTGGGGATTTACATGAAACCTCAGGTATCTGTCTCTGTTTCAATCTCTTGATTTTTTCTGCCGCATTCTCAGAGAGATTTTTTCCCTTTGGTGGCAGGTTGGCCACCAGCAATCATAAGGCTACATCATCCTTATAGCTTATGTCTCAGAGGAAAAAGAAAGAGGCTTTCTCCCTATTTCTTTTTAAATCAGCAGCCACATATGACATCCCATATTCTTTGGAATAATTACAATATGGAGTTCTGTCTATATTTGGCCAGACCTAGGTCCAACTGTACAGGCAGAAAATAATTTGTCCCCTGTAATGTACTGAAAGGTATTTACTCCTGGAAAAATTGTGAGATGTAGTATTATTTAAGGTAGATCCTTGTGCATGATGTTAAATATTTGGAATTTATGCTAATTGCAGTGAAAAGCTATTGATAGATTTTAATCAGAAAGTAACATAAGAACTGTTAATCTGATCTAAACTCTCAAATTAAATCACCTATGGAGCCCCTTGACCTGTGCCAGCAGTGCCACCATCTTCCTGTTACCTTGGGTTTACATTATCGAATCATTGTTGAAGTCTCTCTCAGATTTATCACCCATATAACATTAATCACTAAGCCTCAAAGATTTTCCCTTTCTGAAGTCTTGGATTTGTCCTTACTCCTGCTTCAAGCACTCTCTGTTACACCCTTACTTGCTCTTATCGCCTTGGACTTGGGTTCTTGAGATAGTCTCTTAATTGGCATCTCTTCTATTTTCTCCCTGTTTCTGTGTCATCACACATGACACTGTGAGATAGTTCTTTTGAAAATGCCAGTATCTTCATGTCAGTCTTCCATCCCGGAGCCTGTGGTGGTTTCCTATCATTTAATGAATCATACCCAAACCCTTCTGGCCAGCATCCAGAGCCTTCCATCACCTGAGTCTTCAGCGCCCATCCAATGTTATCTTTTCATTATCCTATGCCACAATAACACTACATGGGCCCTGACTTCCCAATTCTTCCATTCCAGGAGTGTGGGCAGATAAGCTGTTATAAATCACATTACACACAAAAGGGAATAGAAGCCAGAGGAGGAGAAAGGAGAAGGTGAGCCATTAGAATGAGCCACGACTGTATTAGATAAAGAAGGGCTGATGATGCAGGTGTGCGGCTAACCTGAACTTAAAGGGATGGTCAAGAAAGTCTTTCTAAGCATTGTGGGGAAATGTTGGTGCCCTGGAGAAATGTCAAACTGTGTGTTTTCAAGGTGAGGCACTGGCTGGAAGAAGGATATTTGCTTAGGCAAGCATTTCCAGGTTGTAACATCCACTCCCTCCTACATAATGTGTGGGCTAACTCACAGGTTTCTGGGAACTTGCCCAGACTTTTCAGGGTCAATTGGTGCAGCAGAGAAATGATGGATTATCCAGAGAGGTGTGAATAGTGTCAGGAAACAAGATCAACCCGGGTGGGATCTTGTTACTTATTTTTGCTCAAGTGGTTTTTTGGTGGAGGTTTGGGGTGGTGTGTGTAATCTACAGAAATAAAGGGCTAGTATGGTGGGAAGGGAATCTGGCAACTTTTAAAAACCTGCTAAAGTTCTGAGGGAAGTTGGGTAAAAGATTTGTATCTAAATCCCAAGAAGAAATAGTAGAAATGTTTAAAAAATAAGCACAGAATCACTATTATCTCAACCTGGGAGTGATTTGGTTAACTGCTTACTACTTTACCAATTACTAGGTGCCATGGGAAGATAAAATGTATTCAAATTTTATAAGAATTTCCATAATACTTGAACTGAAGTTTAATTTTTAAAATATGGAATTTATATGAGATTTTAAGGAGTGGAAAAGAAAAGAAAAGCAAATAAAAAAAGTGATATAAGTCCCCAGTAGTTTGGTGATAGGAAGAATGATGGCTCTCCAAAGAGGTCCACACTCCTTAATCCCTGGAACCTGTGAATGTTAGCATACAGGGCAGAAAGGACTTCACAGCTGTGATTGAGGCTACAGGTTTTGAGATGTGGAGATTAGTCTATGATATCCAGGTGGATCCAATCTAATTACACGAGCCTTTAAAATTGGAGAACCTTTCCCAGGTGGGTTTAGTCAGCAAGAGATGTGAAGTGTCAGGGAGATGCAGGGTTGCTGGCTTTGAAGACAGAGGAAAGGCGTCTTGAGCTAAGGGACATGAGAGGCCTTAGCAATCTGAAAAGACAAGGAAACATTTTCCCCCAGAGCCTACGGAAATGAACGCAACCCTGCCGCACCTCGATTTTAGCCCCCAGTGAAACCTGTGTTGAACTTCTGACCTACAAAACTTTAAGGTAATACATTCACATTGTTTTAAACAACCAAATGTGGGAAATTTGTTAGGGCAGCCATAGAAACAAATGCAAATTGTTTGCTAAATATATTTTGAATGAATGGAATTTGTCTAAGAAACTCACAAGGGAATCCATGTACATAGGCTTTGTCTGTTTGGGACCGTCCTTAAAAATGCTTTTAATAAAGGATTCATTTTATAAACTAACATTTACTGAGCACTTACTATGTGCTAGGCACTCTACTACGTTTTTGCTTGTATTAAGTCTTCACAATAACTGTTTGAAATCATCACTATTAGTTGGTGAAGGAATCTTTCCAAATTCATGTATCTAGTAAGTGTAGGAGCTGAGTTTTGAGCTTGGGAAGCAATAAAATTCATTTGTATAGTTACCCTGACAGTGGTTCTCAAACTTAACTGCATGTTTTTTTTTTATTTTTGTTTTTGATTTTTTTTTTTTTGAGACAGTCTCATTTTGTTGCCCTTGGTAGGGTACTGTGGTGTCATAGCTCACAGCAACCTTAAACTCTAGTGCTCCAGCAATTCTCTTGCCTCAGCCTCCCAAGCAGGTGGGACTACAGGCACCTGTCACAACACCCGGCTATGTTTTTTTTTTTTAGAGACAAGGTCTTGCTCGGGCTCTGGTCTTGAACTCATGAGCTCAGGCAATCTATCCACCTCAACCTCCCAGAGTGCTAGGATTACAGACATGAGCCACTGTGCTAGGCCAGCTTAACTGCACTTTAAATTCACTTGGCGAGTTTTTACAACCCTTGGTGTCTAGATCAGTGTTTTTCAACCTTTTTTTTGTCTCATGACACACTTGAATGTGTAGTTAAACTTCCTTGGCACACTGAAATTATGTTGATCCAAAAAAAAGAGTAAAAGAAAGACTATGCTTACTGTGCTTTGAACTACTTTCAAAGATAATTTAATTAACAATCTTTAAAAGTTTTCAAAGCACAGCTAAGATCCTCTCAAGGCACACCAGTTGAAAGTCACTGGTCTAGATTACATGCCCCCATCAGTAAAGTCAACATGTTTGAGTTTGGAGTGAAGCATCAGTATTTTTGAAAGATCCCCATAGTTTCATTATACAGCAAAGTTTGGGAACAACTGTGCCTTGATGCTCAAACTACAATATAAATTCAGTTATTAATCCCATCTTATAAAGAGGATTAAAACTGTTCAAAAATATGATACTAATTACCATTGACTCCAAGTAGGTGATCTTGTCGTAGTTAGTACAGCAACTGTCACTGGTTGGTCAAAAGGGCAGTTGTTAGTTAATCCAGAGACTGCAGTTCACTTGATTGTGCATGTAGACACAATTTGGATTGTCAGTCAAAATAATGGAGGGCTGGTAGTGGGGAAACCTTTCCCAAAATCAGACAGGGAGGAGAAAGAAACTGAGATCTTTATCTGGTATCTAAAGCCTGAAGAGAATGGAGGGCTGCCAGACAAGATCTGTGATCAGACCATCTGTCTGGACATCGTGTCACCACTTTTGTTAAATGTCTGTGTGTTTTTCTGTGTCTTCAGCTCTCGTCAGAAGCAGTGAACTCTGCTCCCCTGTTCAGGTTGGCGCTGTGCCTGGGAGCTTAGTTTCCTCTGTCTTGCCATCCCTTGGTTGCCTGGGCCATGCTGGACAGGCGTCTCGGGGGGCACGGATCTCATTAGCATGGGCAGTGTCCATCCCCTTCTGGTCCGGGAACAGGCTGTAAGTGGGAGCACTGTTGGAATTTTGGCTGCAGTCTATGGCCTCCATAGTGGCAGATGATGGCTTCTCCCTTTAAATGGTCTTTCCATGAAGTTCATTACCTAACTTCCCCTCGGGCAGGAAGGCGCTCTGTGTTTCTCAATCTGCTGTGAAACTTCTTAACTTTCTCAATTAGTTTCGAAAACAGAAATTGGTTCAGCACGTTTCCACTGGAAACAGGTGTTGATGGCAGTGTCCAAATCTTCCATTGAGGCTCTTCCCTTTGCCAGCCTTTGCCTGGGAGTGATGAGCAGGCCTGCATTGGATGGAGCAGATGCGAGTCTCCGCAGGGGCCAGAGCTCTCGGTTCAAATCACAGGCTTGCTGAGAAACCATCACAGAGACAAGAAACATAAATTAAAATGCACTTTCTTCTCACTGGTAATAATCAAAGACCCCAGTACATCATTTATTTGTATACGCTAAGTCATAAACTTGCCTTAGCCAGGATTACCCCAGCATCCCTCTCTGAACACAAGGCAGTCTTTGTGGCTTGAGATCCCACCGTGGGCTGTATGCTGTCTGCAGTCTCACCAGAAGGTTGCCAGCGCTGCTCTGATGCATGCTGTGTAGATGAAGAAGGGAAATAGCTAGGTCAAAAGAATGAGAGAAGTAATTTCACAAATTGTGCATGATGAGCATTGTCAGTTTTCTCCTGCATTTGCCCATCTTCGTGTAGATCACAGACTGTAATCTGATTTTATTCGTATCAATCTTTGTTTACTTTTTGAGTTTTTACATTGGTCAAGAAAGGAATCTGGACTCAAGATGGGTTGCTCCAGATGTGATTATGGCCTAAGTGGGGACCTGATTGTTTATCTAGTGGAATCATGTACTATGAACAGGCAGAAGTGCCAGCCGAGAAGTCTTCTGGGGGCAACTGCATCAGAGTCTGTGTTCTCATCACACAACATCACCCACAACAAGGACCCACACTTCTGTTAAGGGTTAAAGATGGCTGAAAAACTCTTTGAAAAAAATCACTGAGAATTGAGATATATATAATATATATATAATATTATATATATTATTATATATAATATATATAATATATATATAAATATATATTTACGATTTAAATATATAAATCATAAATTCATGAATACCCTTCGACCCACCTGAAATTATGGGGGAAATGAGTACTTTTCCTAACAATTCCTTTCTCCTACATTTTCCTTGTGGTTACTTTCAAATTTGTCTTTAGTACAGTTCTTAATTCCTAGTCTATGCATTGTATTTTTCAGGGAATGATAAGGTTTTCTTCTTCCCTAGAGATAATTTCACACAGTTTATAGACACATGTGCACACACACACACACCCATACACAAACACATTTATCAGCCAGGATCAGTAAATGATCAAAGCCCTGAGGAAATTATTGAAAAATTAAATTTGGTTATAGCACAATGCTATCTGAAATGTATTGGCTACTTATCCATGTTTATAAATAGGACACAAAAGCTTAATTTTATCATAATTGAAGAGCAATTTCGAGAAAGTCATGTAATTTAATGGTTTAGCTGTCTTTTATTGCTATATGCAAATGGACTGAATAACAGCAGTAAATGTTGAACACCATCTAATGCACTACAATTTCTTCGGAACACAATTTAAATTTCAAATTATGTTTAATGCTTTTGTACATATCACAGGTCTCTTTTTTAAAGCTTAGTGCATGGAATTGATTTATGCAAGGAAATGAGCATTTGGGAAAAGCAGAGCAGTAGAGAGGGTCTTTTGAAAATCTGACCAAATATGCCAAAACAATGTGCGTCATTTACTTTTAAATCATCTTTTCCTTCCATTATCTTGAACTTCACCAGTACCTTCCTGTATTATATATTTAGATAATCTCTGAATAAGACAACTTTTCCCAATTGCATTGTGTTGTTTGGCCTCAAACATTTCCATTTTCTCTTTTATAATTAGGCTGACTAGGACAAGGTGATATATAACAAGACACCATGTGCATATATGTTAGGCCACTTTTCCCTGTCATAATGATTCACTAATTGGCATCTGCCCTTGGTCCTAGATTCATATCCATGCCAAAAATAACATTCAATGAAAGAAGGGAAAAATGTTCTTTTTGGATCCCGTCTGACTCTAGAATGTTGTAATTAAGGTACAAACAGGGAAGTCAGATTCAGAGGTCATCTTGGGAGAGGCAGAATCAGTAAGGTTTGATGAGATTTTTAAGCCGGCGTGTCAGCAGTAAGCCAGGGTGTCTAACCTGCATTCCCTTGAGCCCTCAACAACAGGGGGATGCCTTTATAAGCAAACTCATTTATGAAGTTTATGAACTTTAGAAGGAAAGCCTTGGAAGCATATTACACACACAATATACTTGGGATCTCATGGAATTTTATTTTTTAAAAAATTTAGTTTTCTGCTCATAGGAAGACCTCAAACTAAATTGAAAAAATATGGAAACAAATTTGTGGTTAGTTTAAAAAGAAATCTATAAATCTACTTAATGAGATTATTACTAATTTTACTAGTGTGTAATTATTAATTCCCAACAGGCCACCTCTTATTTATTCTATATCTCTGACCTCCTCAGAGGGGAGCCTTTCATCTTCATCTTCAATACACAGGGAGTTTGGTTAAGGCCTAAGTCTCATTCATTATTTATGAACTCACCTTACTGTGTGCCAGACTTTGGGCATTTGATGGTGGATCAAACAGGAATAGAACTCAAAGGCTTATGAAGAGGAAAAACAGCAAACAAATAATTACATAATTATATTAAACTTCTAGATGGAGATTGGAAGGTTGAAGTAAGAAAAAGGGACTTGCTCTTTTCTCTGCTCCTGTTCCTGTCAACATGAACCCAGCTTCTTGACATTGGCAACAGCAGTTCATTTTGGTGACCATAGATGCCTCCAATTCACAGCTTTTCTGATAGTCAGAGAAGAAGTTGTAATTTCTCCCAGTACTGGGAGATAAATATGTATAATTTTATGCCTATGAAAATGATTTGGAGAAGGGGGAAATTAGGGATGAGGAAACATAAGTAAAGAGTCTAATAACAAAGTTCTTGAATAGGTACATGGGGATAAGACACAGTGTTACCACCTGGGAGTTTGCCCTTCACACATGATGCAGAGAAAAATGGAGACTAAAGCTGGGCTTGGTGGCAGGCACCTGCAGTCCCGGCTACTGGGGAGGCTGAGGCAAGATGAATGCTTCAGCCCAAGAGGTTGAGGCTGCTGTGAGCTATGATGCCATGGCACTCTACATAGAGCAACAGTGAGACTCTGTCTCAAAAAAAAAAAAAAAGAAGGATGCAAGTAGGTCAGTAGATTTAGTGGTGGGGAAAGGAGGTTCTTTCCTTGTTTTTTATTTTTTTTTTTAAGGCTCACAGCAGTACTAAGCAGAAGGTAGGAAGAATTTTCCATATAGCCCATCTCCACATCTGCATAGCAACCTGGCCCATCAAAGTGGTACATTTGTTACAATCGACAAACCTATAAGAACACATCGTTGTTTCCCAGAGTCCACAGCTGCCATTGAATTTACCATTATTGAATAAAGATGACAAGAGGAGAGCAGTGAGCTGGTGCTCCAGAATTCACTGAATTAGGGAGAGTGACCAGGAAGCCGATAGACGATCATACAAGCCTGAGTCCGAAAGGATGGTTGATGCGGCTACGTGGCCGGGGCATGGAGCCCCGTGACAAGTGCTGCAAAAGAACAGGGGAGTTTCAGGGATGTGGAGAACAGCAGAAAAAGCCATGGAGAAAAAGCTCACTGAAAGATCAGGAAGTGCAGTAGAAAAAGCAAAAAAGAATAATTTTACTGAAAAAGCAATGAACAGCAAAAGTGTATGTGCCCCCTTTTAGACTTAATCGTAAACGGATACCGGAGAAAAAACAGCCACCCCTTAAATGTGCTGCCAAGGTAGTAATATGGTTAAAAAGTTGCAGATCTCAACTGCAAGAGAGGGCAGATGAAGGCGCTATTCAGAGAAATAGTCATTAAGTGACATCCAAGTGCCTATAATATAGTAAGCTATGGAAGGTAAGTACAACTCACGTCCAGAAAAAAGAACTGTGAAGACATTTAGTTGAAAGCAGTTTGAGAGTCTTGATTTCACTTATATAGCTTAATTTATAAAGTATCGTCACCATATCACCTACAGAGGTGATATTTACTGCAGAGATGGATGTTTGAAATTGAGTCTAGCTACTTTCTTCATTGTTGCTGCTATTGTGTTTGCGTGTTTTTTGGGTAATGTGTCATGTAAGATGATTTTCTAGGAAAGGCCAGGAAAGGCCAGATACAAAGTTTTGCTTTTCAGATGTTAACAGGAGTCACTTTCTGTATGGGATATAAAAGTCAACTAGGAGAAAATCAGTGCTGAATAATTTTTGATGGGTTTTCTTACCGAATAACTATTGTTTATTTCCCACCTGTTTCTAATGATAGGTTTGGATTTGGTATTGTAGTTTTCTATGCTATCGTTCTTGTCACTTTGTACCTTGGGGATATGATAATATGGACCCTTGTGATAGATGCATGAATATTTCTTACACATTATGGAATTACTTTTCATGTGTTGAGTCTATTCTATACCCTGCATATTTCTCCCTATTTTTTGTTGTGTTGGGTATAATTTCCAGCAAAATAGATAACAAACAGGGCACATTCAGGTATAAGCTTTATTTAAAATGAAATATTACTGTAAGCTCTGTAATTTCTGTAAGCTCTTGGAATTCCACTAGTCTTTCCTGGATGGACATTGCTTGAAGTGTACTGACGTCACGTGACTACCTATGTCATCTTACCCTACTCCTGTTGTTACATAGTCATGTTGGTTTTGTTGCAGTTTGAGGCTGTCCCTAAGATGACATAACCCACAAAGCAGTCACATGTTTCCATCTTTTTTTTGTTGTTGTTGCAGTTTTTGGCCGGGACTGGGTCTGAACCTGCCATCTGTAGCACATGGGGCCAGCACCCTACTCCTTTGAGCCACAAGTGCTGCCCTGTTTCCATCTTTTGTTATGGGGTGTGGTGATTAATAGCCTATAGCTTTAAATACACACTTGAAGGAATGGCACATAGCATCAGAACCCCTGATATTACTCCTATGAATGAAGATTTTAACAAAGAGAACATTCCTACTTTGTGGAAAAATGTTAAATATCTCATGCCTTTGAGGAGACATCATCGCATCCCAGGTACTTTTGGTAGGTCAGTGTTGAACCAGGACCTGGTCTTGGGGCTGTCCAAGAACAGGGGCCCTGGGCCTGATCAGCTCTGGGTACAGGGCCTAGGAAGAACCTAAACAATAATAAAACTTAGGAAATTCAGGATGGTTTTCATTATCACCATGTGCTGGCAATTCTAAATAAAGTTAGTAATGAAATAATTCTTCCTCAAAAATGTTCTGTTGGTCTAAGTTCTAAAGAATAGTAATAGTGAATTTAAATACTATCTGGGTAAGCTTCAAATTAGCACATTTTTATTATCCTTTAAATAAGTATTGTTTTCTACATGGAAGTTAACTTGGAGAACTCCCAGTTAAACAGCTGGTTGCCCAACACATGTGGACTCAGCTATACTATTTGTTTCAAGGTGAAATTGGTTAAAGATTTGGATGTTGGCCACAAAATACCGAGGCACAGATGCTGGTGTGGATGTGGAGAGAAGGCAACACTTGTGCATTGCTAGTGGGAGTGCAAACTAATATAACCTATATGGAATGAAATATGGAGATATCTCAAAGAATTAAAAGTAGACCTTCCATTTGATCCTGCAATCCCATTGCTAGCTATCTACCTAGAAGAAAACTCATTTTACCACTAGGACATTTGTACTAGAATCTTTGTTCAAGCTCAATTCACAATTTCCAAGACATGGATGCAACCCAAGTGCCCATCAACCCATGAATGGATTGACACTATGGTATATGTACACCATGGAATATTAGTCAGCCATAAGAAAGGATGGGGACTTTATAACTTTTGTATTTACCTCGTTGGAGATCAAAAGAATGGAAAATCAAGTATCTGATGTATTCAGCACTAATATGAAACCAATATACAAACAAACACATGGCCACAGGAAAGAAAAACATAAGTATATTAAGTGAGGGGGAGCATGAAGGAAGGAAAGGGGAGAGGGCATGGGGGAGGGGAATTGGCAAGTTCTAACTTAACGTGCATGATGTAAGAGTGTACTGCACACCCCCGGGTGAAGGGCTCAACTACACCTTTACCTTGGAAACAAAAACTATGTACTCTCAGCATTTGTACCTTCATGTTATTCTGAAATTAAAAAAAAAAAATTGCTGTGCAAGTGCAAAGGTAGTTATGGACAACATGTAAATGAGTGAGCGTGTTTTTGTTCTGATCAAATTTATTGGCAAAAATAAGTGGTATGTGCTGGAGTTTGCTGACCCTCCTGAGAGTAAAGATTTTTGGCAAAACTGTTAAAAAAAAAATTGGATGTAGGGGGAGTTTATTTCAGGCATTATTTGTGTTTCCAACCTCTATGATATTACATATTTCTGTTTTAAACAACAGACTTGAAATTCAGGTGATAGTGTTTATAGAAAAAGGAAGAACTAGAACTTGAGTTACTTCAATTCTATCATCTTATGTGGCCACTTCAGAATTTGAAATATATGTTCAAAATTTAAAATGTGTGCTATAAATTTTTTGGTCGTTAAGTGCAAATTTTAATTCATATGTGAAATATTTTACTGAGATAGACTCATACCTTTACAGTTTAATTCTGTTTAAATCATCAATAATTTTTAAACTAGAGGATAAATTAGAAAACTTTTCATCAGTGGTACAAACTCGTAGATGCCAAAGCATCTTTTAAAGCATTTCAAATTCATTAAAATCAACTTACTAGTTATTGGACAATTGCCTACGTATTTTATACATATACTTTTGAATAAAAGCAAATAATAATTTAGCATATAGAGGGACAGGTGTTAAAATGAAATTGTCCCGTAAGTGCTGTATATACTGGATTTACTACTAAGCTGAACATTCCCATGAATAGAATGGGATGCATGGTTTCATCATTATGGGGAGGTGTTCCCATGGAAAAGACAGAATCAGTTTGCTAAAGTGCTTCAAATTTCTGGTGGAAGAAATTCTACCCTGTAAAGGTAGAATGTATGACATTGGAAAACTAGGTAGTGGAGTCATTGGCAGTGGAATTATTTTAACTTGCTGGGGACATACAGTATTGAAAATACTTTGATGTCCCCGCAGATGGTGACAACTGAAACCCAGACAAGCTGAGATCTGTGTTTGATTCTCAGCCCTGTCTTTTACTAGCTGTGTGATCCTAAGCAACTTAACCTCTTTAAGTCTGTTTCCTTGTTTGTCAGCATGTAAACAAAATACGTATATCCCAGAGCATTTTTATGAGAATGAGATACTGTGCTCAAGGCGAGTTTCCTTTTCCTACTGCTTTTAAATACTCAGTTATTAGCTCTTCCTTTGTATAAGTTTTCATTACACTTTCCTTGTATTTTATGCCAATTTTGTAAGCACTAAGAAAGTCCATCAAACATTGCTAGTTTCTTAATGTTTTTGCTATAGTTTCCAAATTATTTTTTGAGTAATTTAGAGATAAATGAGAAACATTCATTTTTACTTTACTAAAATGTACTTATCTTTCAATTATAAGTGGATCCTTTTAGCCCCAAGACTGGAGGCCTGAGGAAGGCCTGGAGAGTGTGGTGTGCAGAGGTAGGTGGTGAATGGAGATTAAGCAAAAGTTGATCCATTGTAACAATTTTATATCGCTCTCTTCCCAGGGAAGATTTGTATTGGTGGCCTGGAAGCGGAGAGTTCTGTATCTCATTACCAGCCAATGAGTCATTCAGTCTCCCACAGATCCAAATAAAGTTTTATAGAATACCCTGTGGCATGCCTTTCAAAATATATGAATGCCATAAAATCTATCATTTATTTTACCATATGAACCTGCCCTCTCCCCTTTTCACCATTTGGGATAGCAATCTCACCATGTTTTCTTGGCTCTTAGGTTATCATCAGATATATTGGAGTTCTCTGAGCTTCTCCATTCTAAGTCCCCATGGTACTTTCAGGAGTTTTATAACTTGGTTGTAAAAATTCACTCTAAACTGAAACTTGGCAAACAATATATTAATCGGGGAAGTTAATTTCTTTTATAAAGTCCAGAATCTATTTAGCCCCTCTTTTGAGTTTGTGGAGACCTAGAAAAAATAAAGTGAGCAATTAAAGTTTTTGTGTCTTAAAAAAATGCAATTGCATTTCTCCAAAGTCCCTTCAACCCTATTTTTACAGGTGAATAACTTATATTTTGGATCAATTCTGATATATTTTGAAATAGATTTTTTTTTTTTTCACAGTGAATTCGAGTAATTAAAAAGAGAACTAGACTGAGGTTACCCTCTTACATCACTGGAATAATAAAGGCTATTTTGAGAGTAGAGCTTGGACTGAATTTACAAAAAGGACTAAGAACATTAATGTTGTTGGATGTTCACTAACCTATAAATAAATTAGCAAGGTGTATGTAAAATATGTGACGTACCCTCAATCTTAGAACAATTACCAAATGATGCTCCAAACTTCTGTTTGCAGTTGACTTTAGACTTTGGGAATGACTTTGCCATCACAGTGTCTGCAAATGTGAATTATAGTTGCATATTCTTTTTATTACTAGAGAATTCTGTCTCTACTGCCTCACTTTTAACACAACAAGGCTCTAGGGATGAATTGTCCAAATAAGTTGATTGACCAGATGCAACCTACCCTACCTGCTCATTATAGAGACAGGCCTTGGGGTAAAAGACATTCAACAATGACAAATGACAAAACAAAGTAACATTTAAAATGGAATTTCATTCCTTTAAAACACTCGCAGGTATATTTTACTAAGGGAATGCAGAAGAGAATTAGATCATGGTCTTTGGAGTTGCACAGAACTGATGGTTCCTAGCTCTGTGGCCTTGGGGAAGTTACTTAATCTCCACAAGTTTCTCTTTGCTTATTCTTCAAAGTAGAGATAATAATAGTATGTCCTTCTTTCAGTTCTAATAAGGCTTAAAATGAGAAAACAATTAGCAGAATGATTAGAAAGCCGTAATTAATCAATATCAGTTTTTGCTGTTATTACTGATGTTCAATTTTCTGGCTAACTTTATGAAGTAATTTCATTATTATTGTCATTACATTTTATAGCTGAGAAAAATTTAGGTTCAGAATGAGTTTTAACTTGGATGAGATCACACTGCTAGTGAGTATGCTTAGCTTGGTCTCAAATATAGGTTTCCTGACAACAAACCCAATACTTTTTTTCCCCATGGTAACCACAGTGCATATGAAGAAGACTATATTTTATTCAAAAAGTTGGATAAGCAGATATTTTATAGAGAACATAAACACATTTTTATTGAAAAAGTTAGTTAAAAATTTTAACACACAGGCATCACCATGTTTACTGGGTAGACGGTCAGGGTCCTGACATTTTTTTATTCAAGGATATTAACTATGAACTAAAATTGTCCATAATAGATTTGATGTATCTGTCATAGTCTATTAATAGCACCTGCATTTTCCCAGTGGACTAGAAAGCCTTAGAATGGAATAGCCCTAACAATTTAATAGCATATTGATTTCTGTATCCGTGGAATTCACTTGGCACCATAGTACTGTTTCCGTACAGTGATCATGATGGCTTCCACATACACATCTATGTATTTGAGGAGGGCAGTACTTGAGGAGGGGGAATCAGGGAAGGTCTTTATTTTTAGTATAAAGTTAATCAGAATTTATTTAAAGGAGAGATGGGCCTGAATTCTTTAGACAAACATTGATATGGTCTGCCGGTACTCTGGGTTGAGTTCTCCCAGCAATGTCTGTTAGCTGATAGGAGATGCTATGCCCAAGGTATTTTCTCCTTCCTGGAAGTAGCCTGTGTCTAATGACTGGGGGATGTGCATTTCGCAGCCTTGCTTTTTCCTCCCAGTTTGGGTTGCCTTGGAAGGGCCGTTCAGCTCCAAAGCTCTTGTGGCATTGACTGAGACCCCTGTTGTAAGAGCTTCCCAGTCTAAGTTGTCCCTCTGGCTGGGCGCTTCCCGCTTCCTTCACTCCTTTTTAAGTATCTCCGGCAGCACTCCCAATAAATAGGCTCATCAGAAGCTCCACCAGCCCTTTTATCCCCATCTACAACTGTGGGTTGGGATTCCCAGGAAACAGACTCCCAAATGAAGATCTGGACACAGGCTTATCGGGAGTGCTGCACCTGGGGGGGAAAAAAGCAAGGCCTGTGAAATGTCCCACATGGATACAGACAGCAGATCTGTCCCTTCTGGGTGACAGACCTGACCTTACACCCTACAGAGTGAAGTGGGTGAAGGACTTGGTCCAGTCAGCTGATCTGTGTTTTTAACCCTCAATAATCGTTGCCATATTAATAGTACATATGATAGTACGTCATGATGACGTAAACTTACATTTCCTAATGCCTAATGGTATTTAGCATCTTTCATGTGATGCTACATGAAAGGATGCTAAATAGTTGCCACAAATTAATTTTACTTTGTCATATTTGATAACAAAAACTAAGAGGAAAGTGCTGGAGGAAAAGGATGTTGGAATTTCAAACTACTCAAAGTCATTGGATGATCTTTTTGAACAATCCTGTGCCCAACTCAACAGAATCAAAGACGACGAAAGTAATGGATCACCTGGAAATCACTTTTCTAGCTTGCATACTGGCTGAGCGCCCCCATCCACCAGTGTTTCCCAGCTGATTAAGGAGAAAGGGAGCATTGATGGCTGGAGATTCCTTCCTTCTCCTGTCACTGTGCTGGGAAGAATGTTGAGCACAGCAAAGCCAGACTTCGGGCAGACTAGACCCTCAGGGTGGCTCCAGGTTATCTTTTATTTATTAATTTATTCACTAAATACATTTCAAGTATTGTGTCATTGGTGACATCTGTCTTCCTATTTTGCATCTTTTCTCATGTGTCTTTTTCCCCTACTGTAATTAAAACCTACTCTCAGATATTTTCCACCTATGCTAACTTCATAAGCACCTAAGATGTTACCTTTCTTTGGTAACTTTGCAATCGAACATCAACCCAAATCTTAAAAGAATGAAGTCTGTATGAATCATTGTGTCAGGGAGAATTTAGGGCATCTGGGTCATCCCAGGCTCTCTGAAATCACATCACCTATTTGGTGTATGCAGTTGGCTTTGAGCCCTCCTGTCCAAGGAAATGGGCAAACCAGAATAAAAGATGCTTGACGAGACCAGCAAAGAAATATCACTGAGTAGGTGGCTGTATAGAGCGGCATGGGCTCCATGTTTGACGAGACAGAATTAGAGTTGTTGTCAAGACTCTATAACTTTCTCTGTGCACAGTACTTATTGGGCAATGCTGGGACACTGATTGTTCAAAAAAAGTTTGTGTCTTTCTCATCAAAGACAAGCTGGATGAGAAAAGCAAGCTAGAGGAAATGAAGGAGGAGAAGGAAGAGGGAGAGGGAGAGGGGGAGTTGCACTTGTCAGGTCTTTGGGAAGTTTACATTTATGTTGCATGGAAGATTGGTTTCCATGTGAACCTCCTGGTTTGGGGGACTTAGCCCTAATCTCCTCTGATGTGGTTGCAGAGACCATATCCTGGGTCCAAGGTTTTGTGCTTTTCCCTGACTCTGCCTTGAAGGAAGGGATCCCTGTGATTTAGGCATTCATTTTGTTTCCTATCTTTTTATTTTCTCCAACTTTTATGGCACCATGGCTAGAAAGACCTGAAATAAAGACTGGATTCTATAACTTCTTCTTGAGTGTAATGTTTCTTTTGTTCTTGCATCAAAAATATTATTGAAAATTGATATTAATGCCAGGTACTAAGTGCTGAGTATTCAATGGTTAGAATTGACCAGTAAGCTCTATCCTAATGGGCTTTGAATTCCAAAGAGTTTCACATGAAAGGATGCTAAATACCGTTAGGCATTAGGAAATGCAAGTTTACATGATCATGACACACTATTATATGTACCTGAAGTGCTGGAGCAACTGGAGTTCTCCTATATTGCTAGTGAGAACACAAAATAGTATAGCCACTTTGGAGACAGCAGTTTCTTTTAAAGTTAAAAGATGTGACATCTTCAAGATCAATGTCAGGTGTTAGAAATAAACATTTAAATTTACACAAAAACCTATATTACAGACTTATAGTGGATTTATTCATAAGGGCCTAAAGTGAAAACAACTCAAATATCTTTCAATAGGTGAATGGATAAACTGGCTATCAAAAGATTAGAATACTATTGAACATTGAAAGGGAACACATTACTGATACATGCAGAGTGCCACACACCGAGCTGTAATGCATTGTGTGGTGTGATAAAAAGCAGTGTTCAGAGGCCATATGCCGTATGAATTCATTTATGTGACATATTGGATCAGAAAACAAATCAGTGATTTCCAGGGTCTTGGATGTGGGAGAAAGGGTTGGCTACAATGTGAAGGGACTTAGGGGTAGTGGAGTTTTAAGGACCAAAAAGAATAAATTTTACTCTTTATAAATTTAAAAAGTTGGTTAATAAAAGGAAAAAACATACATAGAAGGGGAAGGGGTTCAACAGTGTGTTATTAGATAATGCATTAAACAAATATGTTCAAGAGATGATCTGGTCATATGGATTCAATCCCTCATTTCTTAGAGATCACATTTCTATGTGGTCCTGTTAAGAAATATTATAAGGCAAACAGAAATTTTTAATTATTCTGACAGATCAGGTCAGTTTTCCATAATGACAAGTCTAAATAAACATTTCATTAAAATGAAATAAATAGGTTATGTAATGTTCACCAAATAAAATTTAAGCATGCATGATTTTAGGCAGAGTAATAAAATTGCAAAGAAGTCAAGCCTATGTGAAGTGTGAGGACTTTAAATTTGTAAGATGTAGCAAGTAAAATTTACCAACAGGTGTAAATCGAACTTAACTGGAGGACCAGTGGCCTGGGTTTGATTTGCTTTGTGACTGATAGTCTCAATGCAGCCCTGGTCAACAACCAATTCATCTATAATCAAAGTACTTTAACTCAACTGGTCAAAGATGGTTTTCTTTTTATTTTGGAACCTGAAACCCTGGAAACAAATCATAATTAGTTATTCTAGAAAGGTATAAAAATAAAAAAAAATAATCAAGAAATAAATTAGACCCATGATGTTGACATTTATTTAATTACATTTGTAACTATTATATTTGTATATGCTTTATTTGTTGTTTGAAGGGTTTGCAATACTTAAAAAAAATCCATGCCCACATATACTATGGATAGTAGTAGTTTAAATCGAGACAAAGTACTTAATGAATTTTTAATTGTTGTTTAAATGCCAAAGAAAGATGGGTTCCAAAATTGTATTCATTAGACAAATGAAGTTCTTAAGCATAAAACAAATACAAAAAATCCATTAGAGGTGACAAATATGGGGCAAATTAAGACTGGTCAGTGATGGGCTGAAGCATTGACAAAGGGGAGAGTTTGGATACTTGTTGATAGAAAAGAAAAACTTATTTTCATTAGTAGAGAAAGGTTAGGAGAATGGATAACAGTTATGCAAATATCAAAGATCTCTCATGTATTGGAAAAACAAAGATTGATCCTGTAATTTTGTCTAAAGTCCTGATGGTAGTAGCTACTAAGCTTGAGTGATAGAACATAATATCTGTGCTTCTTTTGCTCTTTTGTTATATTATTATTTTGTCTGTTTGTTTGTTTTGTTTGTTGCTGTAATGAATTTTGATGTGTCCTGAAAGTATGAAAATGGGTATTGGGTAAGCACTGTCTAAAGAATGCTCATGAAAGTCAGTGGAGTTATCCATGCAATTGCCATCTGACAGCTTCACCTCAGGATTTCTTTCCTTATAGCTAACAAGTGGACCCATTCTCTCATCTGGTAGTGATGGCTCTTGGGTTTTTAAGATTAGAACACAAAACTGGTTGGTAGACTCTTAGGAGATTTTCCTGTCTTTATAACTTTCTCCACAGGCAATGTCCCAGTTTAAATATTACTTGAAAATAAGATTTCATAAGAATTAATAAGCTCAAAAATTAAAACAATGTTCCAAAGCTCCTTCAATCAGTTTTATTTTTTTTCTACCTGTGACAAGGTAAGTACCTATAGTAACAGAAGAAAAGTAAACTAAAGGAAAAGGGGTGGCTGTGGAATGGTGGAAAACCCATCAGAAGGCCTTAATTTTCTTTTCTTGTAATGTGTCAGGCTGTGAGCTTCTTTATAGAAGCTTCCTGGAAAACATCAGGAAGTTCTCTTGCTAAACCAAAAACCCTAAAGACTGAGTAAAGGCTATGGAGAACTACCCTGGGGCAGATGCAGTACTAAGTCCTAATTACCCTGGGCAGATGCAGTACTAAGTCCTAACTACCCTGGGCAGATGCAGTACTAAGTCCTAACTATCCTGGGGCAGATGCAGTGCTAAGTCCTAATTACCCTGGGCAGATGCAGTACTAAGTCCCAGTGAGGTAACTTGTAACATTTGCCAGTCTGATTTCAGAACTCCTATGGATAGGTGACTTCTGTGTGTCTCTTATTTTGAATAGGAATAGGAATTTTTGAATGGGAATCCTCTGTTGGCTATCTTAGTCCTCTCCTCTTACTATGTGATAAGTGTTTTGGGGGGATAGATTTTATTTAGTTTAAAATCTATAGATAAGGGAAAGTGTACTTATTTGGTATAGTTATGGAGCAAAATCTGTGTCTAGCCTTATTGTCCCTGTATCTGATTTAAATGAAGAAATTCTAGCTTTGACTTTATGTCGTAATGTGATAAGGCTTTGGGGGGGCTTTGAGAGAGGGTATGTTTTGCGTGTGGGAAGAATGTGAATCATTAAGGATCAGAGAGAGGGTGGTCTGTGGGGTTCCACCTCCAAGAAATCCGCCAATAATCCTGTGTTCTGGTACATGGCCTTGTGTAGTCCCTTCTCACACTGTAGTAGGGTTGGTCTTGGTGACCAATAGAATGTGGTAAAAGTAATGTTGGGTCAGTGTTAGGTTATATGAGACTTTGGCTCTGTCTTATTGGCAACTTTGTTGAATTGCCCTCTTTGGGGGACATTATGTGCCATACTGTTGGGATAGTCAGGCCCACATGGTGAGGGACTGAAGCATCTGGACAGCAGGGAACAGGGAGCTGACCACTGCCAACAATGCTATGCGTGAGCTCGGATGTGGATCCTCCTCCACTTTGCCCTTCAGATGATACAAGCCCTGGTTGTCAGTTTTATTGCACTGTCTGAAGAGGACCTGAGCCAGAACCCCCTTGGATTCTTTACCTACAGAAACTGTGAAGCTAAACTTCAGAAAGTGCTGCCAAAACAACATTAACCCCCAAATACACCTTCAAAACTGCCACATCACTGCACACAGCTGCATCAGAGGCTCTGCCAGCCTGTACCTGGCATTTTGTGTGTGCTATAGTCAGAAGGAAAACAATTAGGACCACATTTATATGGTTATACTTCCTTTTAGAGATGACTGCGATCTGTCTTCTCATCCTGACCATTGCAGCCCCCACTGCAGGTTCATTCTCCCCTGTCTCCCACCATCATCAGCATCACACCCCTGGCTCGTTCTCACTCAACTACCTTCTTTCCCCTCTTCATCCAGCCCTTCTACTCTGCTCTTGGTTCATCTCTCCTTTATTCTCCAACTTTTCTTGGAGCTGTCCTTTTATCATCACTTCTCTAACTGGCTTTTTCTTGAGGCCATGGCTTCTCTGTGGCCCCCTCAGGGCCAGTCTGGTCTTATCGGTCATTCCTCCTGACTCACATCTCTCTGGGACTGGAGGTGAGGTGGGTGCACATACTCTGTTGGCATTTATGTGTCCTCTCTCTCTCCCTCTCCCCCCGACATTACTCAGTTGAAGGGCCTGATATTTACTTATTCTACCCTCTTCTTCAGCTCCTTGCTTTCATCTACTGACCCTCTGTTCATTTTTATTTATCAAAGTTTCTGGCTCAAAGCGATTTTTCTCCCCCAGATCCTGAGGTTATTCTGCATGTTGAGCATCCATTCAGATCAACTGCCCGATACCCTCTGTTCCTTGATCAGATGTGGTCTCACCTCAGAAACTCAGGACCATGCCTGAAAAATTATAGCACTTTTGAAATGTCGACTTCACATCCTCAACTCCCTGATAAAACCATTTTGTTCTCCATCTCACACGACACCCCTCAATGCCAATATCCTCTGACAGCATTGAGATCTCTCATCCCCTATCATTTTCTTTTCGCCTGTCAGCCTCTTTTCTGCTTTTGGTCTGCCCAGTTTCCACAGCCCATTGCTATGACCAGACATTGAAAACACCCTTTTCCTCTGTCATTCTCCTGCCAAAATTCCAACACTGAATGAATTATTCTATTGGATGGCTCAGTGCCAACATATGAGGAGGTTGACTTGGCTGGAAAAAAAAAATCTCCCATCTGAGCTGAGTATTTGCAGCTAATAACTATTTTTTTTTTCAATAATCATTTGGCACCTGCTTTACTAATGTCTGTTAATATTTTAAACATTGGACAACCCAAAAAAGTACCAAACATAAAATCCCTGCCATCGGGGCTTCTATTTTATAGTGTCGTGGGTGTCTTGGTGCTTTTGCGTCACATCCAATTTACTCTTGACTCACTGAATGAAGATGGACTCATTGTTCATCACGATATCTCTGGGCAGTGACTACCATGTTGCTAAATCCAGGGGATGATGCTTTGTCCTCTTGGGGATAGCAATTTTCCATCTCCCCCTTTTTGTGCCTCCCTTTTGGCTTCTGTCACCATGTTCTTCTCCTCTGTCTACCGTGGCATGAGCTCCTCTTCTGAGCCTCCTTTGTGATGTCCCCTTGTCTCGTGCTGGCCTCTCTGTGTTCTCTCTCAGTAGATGACTTCACCAATTTCTCTGCCTCTTAATGACATCTTTATACTGATAGTTTCTAAATTTATGTCTTTAGCCAAGACTTCTTTTCCCATCTCCAGACATTTTTACTTGGGTAGTTCAAAGACATCTCAAACTTGACATGTCTAAAACAAAACCCTTTTCTCCCCTAAAATGTATGCCTTCCTTCTCTCCCACATAACTCGGAGAAAATGGTACTATAGTTCATTTATTTAAGCCAGAAAACTATGAATAATCCATACATCTATAATTATGGCTTTGTGCGGTCCCTGGTCTATCACTTTCTTTTTTCTCTTTGCAGTTCAGCCACACTAGCTTTATTATTATTTTTTTTAAATTCCTCAAACTCAAAAAGTCTTAACTCTTTCATCTATTTAGAATGTTCTTTTTCCAATCTCAAAATGGCTATTGAATGGCCAAGAAGAAAATAGATCTCAGACTTAAAATGCTTCCTAAGGTCAGCATAATTCCTTTCTGTCTCAAGTCATGTGAACGTATATATTTGCATTTATGGATTCTGATGCCATAAGCTAGATGGTTTTGATGGTGACTTGTCTCCTTCTAAATCCTGGTTATGGTTACAGATGGATTGGGAACATCCATTTAGAACCACATTGGATAAACAACTAGTTAGATCTTCTATATTAAGTGGAGACAAAATAGGCTTTTAGCAGTGTTTACAGAACCTCCCCACTTAACACGGGCATAAACTGGAGATCAAAAAATGGTAGAATTTCATCTTTAATGCCCTAGAATTAATATTCAACCCAACTGAAGCATAAAAGGGTGGCATCTCTATAACAGTTAAAATCTTTAAAATGCCCTTGCTGGGGACTCTGGGTCCCATGTTGTGTTCTTTCCTCAGGGAACACCATTGGTTTTTGACAATGTTGCTCTGTACTAATGCTCAGCGCAACAATAAATTCCTTCAAGTGTGTGACTAAAAGCTGCCTGAAAGGCTTTATAGTCACTCAGCCCATCATTCTTCATAAACTTCCGCATTGTAATTCCATTTGTTTCTTGGTTGCTTTGTACAGTTCCCCTTTAGTGGCTGTCTGTCGGCTCCTTCACATCTGGATCCAATTAGAGGCCGCTCTTTATGTGATTCTAATTATCTGTCTCTACATGTGCTCAGCAGAGACACAATTATTAATAAGAGTTTGAATGTGGCTTTCCATTTTCAAATTGCTTTTTCCTTTTATTAGGCATCCTCAATAACTTGAATTCCAGTTCTAATCCTGACTCTGGTTTTTAGAGAGAGACACCAAGAAAACTGGGGCACCAGGAAGTTGAATAAATTTGTTTTTCTAAGTGGTGCTAATCAGAGGCAAACAGGAATGATTTCTATGTGGTATAATTTCAGGGATACAAGGAAGGACCTTTGTTCAAAATCTTCTCTGCCTTGATGCTTTAATGAGTTCTTGTTTGTTACTTCCTTACTCCGACCATCAAAGGAGGCAGCAGATTGAAGCTTGTATGTTGTGAGTGTTTGCTGAGTTTTGACTATCACATCTCTATTCCCCCTCCTTTCCTTAACAAAACTCTAATTTTCCTTTTGAGAAATAATTTCTTTTCTACACTGACACTATGTGTATCAGAGGACCCCCATATCCTCTTCCGGGGTCTGTACCTGTGACCTAATTCTGGCTGCCCACTTCATGGTTTCTCTCCAGAGGGATTGCTTTAGGGATGGAAACATATCCAGAGCTGTTGTAGCAAGAAAAAGTCCTGGATTTGGGGGAATTGTGACCTCACAACATGGACTTCTCTTTTCACTAGAATGAAACGTGGCAATACATAGGCTAAGGCACTAGAGCCATTTTTTCACCACTATAAGATAAGTGATGCCAGAAAATGTAGCCACCTCAAAGAGACAAAGCCATGGGAAGGCCAGAGAGAAACCAGATCCTGGCTCCATCATCTCAACTTCTGGATGGATCCAAACCTGATTTTCTATTCTCATTTTTACTTTTAAATTAACATGAGGCACACAATTCCCCTTACTTTTCAGAAAGTTTGGTTTGAGTTACTATTGGTTGTAACTGAAGAATTCTAATGGACATTTACATTCTGATTTTCAGATTTCTTTTCTAAAAGTAAGATTTGACTCCAAGGGATTGAAGGCAAAAAGCATGAATGCAAGAGTTATATGAACAAATATGAATTGTCATAAATCTGGAAAAGAGAAAAGGGGAAAGAATGAAAATTCTAGATGTTCAGGTTTAGAATTCAAAGTCTAAGCTTTTTGAGCCATTAAATTTGTAACTTTTAACAAGTGTAACTGTTTCAGAGTATGGAAGAAGGCCCAATAGAACAAACAACTAGGACTTTTGGATAGTTGAGGTGATGGTGTGAATTTTGTCCCTCCCCCCATTGAAGCTGCAATCCCCAGTACCTTAGAAGGTGACTGTAGTTGAAGATAAATATTTTAAAGAGGTAATTGAGTTAAAATGAGGTCATTGGAGTGGGCTCTAATTTGAGCTGATTTGTGTCCTTCATAAAAAGTGGAAATTGGGGCACACAGGGAGACATGAGGGACAGATGTGCATGGAGGAAAGACCACAGGAGCACACCGTAAGAGAAGGGACCACCTGAATGCCCAGGAGAGAAGCTTCAGAAGAAACCAAATTATCTGACACTTCGATCTTGGACTTCAGAAGGGTGAGAAAATAAATTTCTATGGATTAAGCCACCAGTCTCTGGTGTTTTGTTATGGTAGCCACCATAGTAAACTAATAATACGGTAGATAACACATTTATTGTTTACCTTCGAAGTAGGCTTTAGTTTCAAGAGTAAATGCAACTTTTTGGAATTATCAGTTTCTTAAAAAGGTAAATCTTTCATATGAAATAATATGGAGCAGTTATGGGAAAGCCAAAATTCTGGGCTGCAGAATGTATATATTCTACTTGGTTGCTTAAGGCATTTGCACATGAAACAAAAAATGGAACTAAATTAAGAAATGGTAAATGAATGGCATAAACATGGGTATTTGAGGAGTAACCCCTGAAGAGGGGAGGATGTCTTTAGACTGGAATGGTTGGAAACCTTTTTGCTACAGAGGGGCCATTTTGTTGGGTCTCAAATTAAAAAGAGATTTCAGTTAAGAGCGAAGAGAAGACCAGTTAAGAGCGAAGAAAAGACTTCTGGAAAAAAAAAAAATGCCCTGAAAGAGGAAAGTATAAAAGATGTTTGGAAAACAAGATTAAGTTAGGCTACAACAGAGGATTCCTATGAGTAACAGTAGAAAAATAAGCCTAGGAAAATACTGTCAAAGGAGATTATGGGGAGTTTGACTGTCAGATGCATTAATTAGGATCTTTTTCTTAAAAGCAAAAAATAGGCAGCCATTCATGATTTTTAGTAGGAAAGTGATGTCATAAAAACCCATTCTGGGGAGACTTTTCTTTTGGCATCCTAGGGGAGTGTGTTGAAAGGATCCAAGGTGGGAGGCTGGCAGAGTGTGGATAGCGTTAGTGGTTAGTGGCCTGAACCAACATTGTGTCCACGAACATTCCCCTCAACTCTCTTCTGGAAATATGCACCCAAGTGTAACTTCTAGTTCGATTTACCTCAGGCAATGTAAAGAGCACGTTAACCCTTTCTAAACATAATTTAGATTCTCTTTTAAATGCTAAGTGGGTTCTTGTTCAGCTAACTTGTACGTGGGACTTGGCAAATCCTAATAATATACTTTCTTGAAATAAGATCTTTATATTCTTCTGTTACTAATTCCCTCTGGTGCTTTTGCATAAAATGCATGAAATCTCCTCATTATTTCTTAAATGCCCTTGCTGATATAAAACTATTTATTTCATTGTGGGAATTTTCCTTCGAACACCTGTTCATTTTAAATAAAAAAAATCTGCAAATTCTCTTTAGTTCAAGGTTATCTCTCTCTCTCTCTTTGTGGTAACAAGTATTGAATCCACTGAATCAGTTTTTTTTTTTTTTTTTCATAGAATCCACTGAGGAATGTACTGATCTGCTTTCTCTTTCCAGATGTGGTTTAATTGTTTAACATAAAGACATATGTTGAGATTTAGGAAGAACTCCCTCCAGAACTCAGTATTATCATTATGTGCCAATTTAAAACCATCAATGATCAACCAGAGATCTTTTCTGCCCTTCAATTAAAACATACTAGATGGGCAGGATATAGCAAACCAGATGCAATAATTAAGAGAATAGTTTAACTGTTCATATTGCACATTGCTGTTTGCTACAGCATGACCATTAAATAAAAAGTGAAGCCAAGAAGAGTTGTATGGCCTCATAAAAATTCCATTTGGCTTAGAAATACAGTACCATTTTACATTAATGTTAAACACTCCAAAAGATAATTACATAGCCATGAGTCAACTGTGTCAAATAATTAAATACAGGAAATGGATCAATGAAAGAAAGTCCCCCTCCTTGACGTCGACCTTTTCCAAATAAATTAAAGGAAAATATATTCACCACCTGCATAAAAGAATTCTCTTTGGAAGTCTGATCCCTAGGGAACTGCAGGTAGCAGCAGAGGAAGAGATATTAGTATTTCATTCCACATACACAGGAAACCATTTACCCTGGCAGCCCCAAGACTTTTCAACAAAACCAATTATCCAGGAAGAATAATTGTTTGGCAGATACATTAAGTGATATCAAAGGTTTGAATAACATTTATTAAGTTATATGGTTAGATATTACTTTCTATTTAGGTGATTATGGTAAGATATTCTGTAAAAATCTAATGGAAGATTTTCTGATTATACAGCATATAACAGTATAAATTCTCCAGCTAATTAGTTGTGCTGATGATAATCATATTGCCAACCATTCCATTTTTGAACATTTATCTTGAAAACATTCATTACGACACTTTGGAAACTTCCTTATCTCCTTTCTTTTTTCTCTTCACTTCTATTTTTCTCTGAAGGATAAAGACATCTTTCTACTATCTAGTTTGTTAATGACAAACTACTGTTTTGGAGAGGATGTGTAGAAGTTGAAACACTTTTGTGAAATTTTTCTTGTATGGGACAGAAATATCTAATTTCTCTTTGATAGCAGGTACTTAAGTCTATTAAAATCTTTTTTCTTTGGGGTTTTTTTAAGGTCCCTGAAATGAGAGTAGCTCAGAATCCCCCAGTTTCCAATTAAGTTGTTGAGGGAGAAGCTAACCAGGGTTCTCCTAAGAACCGGATGATCAGGGCAAGAACTAGCTGTTAACTTAATGAACCAATCAAAGGAATGTATAAAAAGGTGGTAGGCATGGGGGAACTAGAAAGGCGACTGAAAAGGGAATTAATCAGTTATGGGAAAATCAAGAAAGTGAGTTAAATAAAATCTATTGAACTTCTAAGAAGTGATAATTTCATTTGAATTAAATCTTGACCTTAGTTTTTGAGCATTTTATAATAAAACGTTATATACTCAGCATCCATTGGCTTTAGACTAGGGAGTTAAATCCCAAACCTTGGGGATTAGAAAAAAATCCTTTTCACCTTAATTGTGTGTGATTTATACCTTTGATATTTGTACTGTATGTAGACACTCACTGTAATCTTTTATGAAAGGAACATTTTAGTCTAGATCAGCAACTCAACCACATTAATGATCTACTTGGAAGAGACACCAGAATAGTGAAAGATGAAGAGACACTTCTAATCAGGAACATATCAAGACAGGGTGATAGGTGTTGAGATTCAGTGGGGAACTATAAATAATATACAGTCATATTCTTATCATCTCCAAAGATATTTTGTTCTATTTTTGGAAGGTTTTATTAGTTAAAAATTTGTCACTTATATTGAATAGATTTTATTTTTGCTTAACTTTAATCTATTACACTAACATGAAGATCTAAAGAATAAATCAATTTGCACCTTCACATGATAGGTCTTTAAGTATTTGAAGACATTTAGCAGGACTTGCCAGCCTGCTTTCCTTTTGGGTAACTTTTCTTTCTTCTTTAAACAATACTTCTTTTGCTGTGGCTTCCTAAAGTGTTTCCATTCTGGTTGTTGTTTTCTGAATGTGCTTCAATTTATTCACACTTCTGAAAACGTAGATCCTATCCAAAGTCATAGAAACCTACTGGATTATATTAATGCACTATGGATTTCCTTGATACACTGCCATATTTTCTGACATACATTACAAATTTATAGAATGACCTTGTAGCTGGGGTCAGTTACTATTTAGAGTTATCATGAAAAATGCCATCTTGTTGGAGAATGAGATAGAAAATGATAGTAATTTCCTTCTTTTTTCTGGTTCAGTGTATTATCTGTTGTAGTAGGCATATAGGTGCCCAGCCATCCTTACACAATCATTCTGTTAGTCCACATGGCCAGAATGAGACTGGCACTCACAACCCTCTGTCTCTGGGGTAGACAGGTAATAAAAGTTAAGTCAATAGGAATCTTCCCAGGACTTCTCTGAGCTCTGGATTAAAAAAAGAAATGGGAGGGGGAGGTGGAAGATGGCAACTGGAGCCAACTTTCAACAGAAGCTTCTATCCAGAGGTAGAAGTAATGGCCAGAAAGAACCCAATAATTGCATGTCATCTCTGCTGAGATAAGCTGTGATGCCAAGGAAGCAAATATTGATACAAAACCCATCCCAAAAGGATGAGTGTCCTTTCCTCCCCCAAGAGAGTGGCATGCTGTATGATCTCTACAAACTAGCAGTGAACTGAAGATCTCTTGTCTCACTCCATGGGAGAGAGTTGCTGAGGCTGACACTCCTTCGCCAAAGAGACCCTGCTGTGAGCCTGGGCATTCTCTTGCCCAGCATGAAAGTTGAACAAATATTTTCCCTGCCTTTGAATTCCCAGTCCACCCTTCCCTCCTCGCCTGGTGGTTTAGAAGCCAACCCCTGCAGAGACCGGCATGTCTGAGGTTCTTTGTTAGGACTGGGCATTACATAGGCCTCCGCAGCACAGCTGGGCTGAAACAGTGAATCTAGTAGCAGTACAGAAAGGCAAGGGTGGAGGGTATCTGGCCTGGCTCTGCAAAAGTGCAAATCAGCAGTGGGCAGAGGCTTGGGAACCCATGTGGAGGCACCTGCTATGCAGCATCAGCAATAGTAGAATGATCCTGCTGGGATCAAATTTTGGAAAGATAGCTCCTCAATTCTATGGATTGCCAGAGGGAGCCAGACCTTGCCCTGCGGGGGTATCAGAGAAGCAGTGCAGCTGGGGTACAGGCACGGCCTTGGAGGAAGAAAACATTTGCTGCTTTGTTAACCTCTGGCTTGTAACAAAATCAGGTGGAACACTCCCCCAGTTTCCATTGAGTACCTCAGGTAGTCAGGCTCCAGCTTCTCCTCCTGGCTGGTGGCTAAGTGTGACAGCCTGGCCAAGGAGGCATTGACTCCACTTTAACTCTGGCAGGCACAAATCCCTGGTGCATTTGCTCATTGGAGGAAACTGGGCCACAGCCCTGAGGGTTTACTGGGCCTGACAGAAGTGCAATGTGGGGAAGGAGGCAACCAGAACCCCTGAACAAACTCTTTTGCTGGGTAGGCCTTTCTGACTCCACGGAGCACCGGAGCGAGTCACACTTGAGCTGCCATTGGACTCCTGCTGTCCAGTTGCTAGAGACCTTTGGAACTCTCCCACTTTATCTTCATTTGTGCTGACTGGGACAATTGGTTTGGAACTCTTGACCTGGGTCCATCACCCGGGGACCCTCCAAGGTTGTGCCCTGGTTGCATTGAAGTGGGAGGGTCTGATTTTCCTCTTTCAGTTGTTGCTCATGGTGGGGCAAGGTGTCTTAGTTGCTTGGATTTCTCCACAGCTTAGATTTCAGCCCAAAGCCACTGATTCACTAGGTTTGGATAAAGACTAGCTGAATAAAAGACAGAGTCACCTAGCCCCATCACATCAAGTAGGTCCCCAGAGGCTCAGGCTGCAGTACTGAATGGGACCTTTATAAAGCTGTGTGGGAAAAGCTACAATAACCTATCCCAGCTTTTTGGTAAAGGGCTGGTTAACTACAACCTCAGGAACCCTCAATCCAATTTCAACTTACCAGCTTCTCTAGCCAAATGGTGAAAAATAACCATGGGAAGGAATCAATGGAAAAACTCTGCAGCATTAATAATCAGAGTAGATTAATTCCCCCAAGGTACACCAAAGGAGACACAACAGAAGATCCCATTCATAAAAGAATGGCTGAGATGTCAGAAATCAAGTTCAGAATTTGGATGGCAAATAAGATTAACAATAGAAGTAAAGTTGGAAGTAAAGTTAAAGGAATAATTCAAAAGTTGTCTCAAGAAGTCAATGAATTCAAAGACAGAATTACCAAAGATTTTAACAGATCGAGGCAAGGATTTGTATCCCTCAAAGATCTGAAAAATACAGTAGAATTCCTCAGTAATAGAATAGAGCAGGCAGAAGAAAGGATCTCTGACATTGTAGACAAAGCTTTCGAATGCTCCCAAGTGCTCAAAGACAAAGAGAAGTGGAGAGCAAAAATGAATCATTCCCTAAGAGAGTTGTGGGGCCACTCCAAAAGAGCAAACATTCGCTTTATAGGAATTCTTGAAGGTAAAGAGGAAGTTCCAAAAGGCACAAATGTTCTACTCCAAAAGATAATTGAGGAGAACTTCCCAAACATGGCAAGAGAGACTGAAATTCATATAGCAGACAGTTTCAGAACCCCGGCATGACTCAGTCCAAACAAAGTATCTCCCAGACACACTGTAATTAACTTTGCCAAAGTTAATATGAAGGAGAAAATTCTGCAACCAGCCAGGTGTAAGAAAATCATAACCTACAAAGGGAAGTATATTAGAATGACTGTAGATCTCTTTGCTGAAACTTTTCAAGCCAGAAGAGGATGGTCATCAACCTTCAATCTCCGAGAACAAAACAATGTTCAGCCCAGGATCCTGTATCCAGCTAAATGGAGTTTCATTTGTGATGGAGAAATCAAATACTTTAATGACATACACATGTTAAAGAAATTTGCCATAACTAAACCAGCTCTCCAGGGTATTCTTAGACCCATTCTCCACAACATCCAGCACAATGCTCTTCCACCAAGGTAAACTCACTGAGAAATTTTTGATCAAAACCCAACTCCCACAGTGGTGAATGGTTTAAAAACATTCACTGGACTTTCAAAAAGCTTGACACCGTAAACACTACCAGGCTTATCAATTCTCTCAATTAATGTGAATGGTTCAAATTGTACTCTAAAGAGGCACAGGGTGGCTCACTGGATACATAAACTCAGACAAGATATCTGCTGCATACAAGAATATTATCTTACCTTAAAGGCTAAAAATAGATTCAGGGTGAAGGGATGGTCATCTCTAATTCAGGCAAACAGAAAACAGAAAAAAGCAGGGGTTGCAATTTTATTCACAGATACAATAGGCTTTAAACCAACAAAGGTAAGGAAAAACAAGGATGGTCACTTCATATTTGTCAAAGGAAATACTCAACAGGAAGAGATTTCAATTATTAACATTTATGCACCCAACCAGAATGTTCTCAATTTATAAAGGAGACCCTAACAGATATGAATAATTTTTTTTTTTTTTGCAGTTTTTGGCTGGGGCGGGGCCTGAACCCACTACCTCCAGTATTTGGGGCTGGTGCCCTACTCCTTTGAGCCACAGGCACCACCCCAGACATGAATAATTTGATATCTTCCAGTACCCTAATAGTCAGAGATTTTAACACTCCTTTGGCAGTATTGGATATATTCCCCAGGAGGAATTATGCTAACAGACTTCAGGCTATACTATAAATCTATAGTGATCAAAACAGCATGGTACTGGGACAAAAATGGACAGGTAGATGGAATAGAATACAGAACCAAGTGATGAACCCAGACACTTATCGTCATTTGATCTTTGATAAGCCCATCAAAAACATAAATTGGGGGAAAGATTCTCTGTTTAACAAATGAATTGGCTGGTGACTTGTGGAAGACTGAACCTGGACCCACACCTTTTACCATTATCAAAAATAGGCTTTCACTGGATAAAAGATTTAAACTTAAGACATGAAAGTATAAAGATTCTTGGAGACAGTGCGGGAGAAACACTTGAAGAAATTGGCTGGGGAGAATACTTTATGTGGAGGATCCCCCCGCCCTGGGCAATTGAAGCAACACCAAAAGTACATTACTGGGATCTGATCAAACTAAAAAGCTTCTGCACAGCCAAGAGCACAGTATGTAAAGCAAGTAGACAGCCACCAGAATGGGAGAAGATATTTTTAGGTTATGCTTCTGACAAAGGTTTGATAACCAGAATCCACAGAGAACTCAAACTTATTAATAAGAAAAGAACAAGTGATCCTGTTTCATTATGGGCAAGAGACTTGAACAGACACTTCTATGAAGCAGACAGGTGCATGGCTTACACATGGGAAAATGCCCATCATCTTTAAACATCAGAGAAATGCAAATCAAAACCACTTTGAGATATCATGTAACTCCTGTAAGAGTAGCTCACATAACAAAATCGCAAAACTACATATGTTGACATGGATATGGAGAAAACAGAATACTTCTGCACTGCTGGTGGGAAGGCAAGCTAATACGTTCCTTTTGGAAAGAAGTTTGGATAACAATGCTAGTTTTATGTTTAGAACACTTTGGGATCTAAAAGTAGACTCGCCGTTTGATCCTGCAAATTCCTCTATTAGGTGTATATCCAAAAGACCAAAAATCACGTTATAACAAAGATATTTGTACCAGAATGTTTATTGAAGCCCAATTCATAATTGCCAAGTCATGGAAGAAGCCCAAGTGCCCATCGACCCATGAGTGGATTAATAAATTTGGTATATGTACACCATGGAATATTATGCAGCCTTAAAAAAGATGGAGACTTTACCTCTTTTATGTTTACATGGATAGAGCTGGAACATATTCTCTTAGTATCTCAAGAATGGAGGAAAAAGTATCCAATGTACTCAGTAATATTATGAAACCAACATATAATCCCCACACTTTCATATGTAAGATAAAACACAATTATAGCCCAGGATGAAGGAGGGAAGAGGAGGAGGAAGAAAAGGGAGGAAGAAGGGTAAATGGTGGAACCAAATGATGGTGCATATTGCAAGGTTATATGTCAAATCTATTAAGTGTAGAGTATAAATGCCTGAGGTGAAGGCTATGTTAATCAGTTTGATGTATGCATTCCAAAAGCACATTGTACCCCATAAATGCTTCAGTGTATTCAGTTATGATTAAATAAATAAAAAGGAAACTAAAATTAAAAAAAAAATGCTCACCGTCTGCCAATAAATTTGTGCCGCAGGTATGCTCGAGGCCACTCCTGTGGCCATTTTGCTGCTACAGGAAAAAAGCCGCTGGAGAAAGGAGATAAGCAAAAAAAGGAGAATAAGAAACAGGACTCTAACAATGGCAAACTCTCGGGATCATGTGTGAATTCAGGTCCATTTTGTTAATTTTTGAGTTGAGCCAATGATTTTTCTTTTTAGTTTAGGTCTTAGTCATAAGTATCCTGAAGGATCCTATACAGTCTCAAAACAAAGATCGTTAATAATAATGTTTGAGACAAACTTATCTGTTTCTAGCTTTCAAGGATAAAAATGACTTGAGAGTAGTTCCAAGGTTCCCAGTGAATATGAAGTGCTGGTGAGTGGACAGATTCAGATTGTAAACCATTCCAGAATATGGATTTCCTATGGCCTCCTGGACACTTTCCCTAGAGATTTTCATTAAGTATAGCTTGGGTAGGGTCTGCTCTGGAATTTATATTTCTATGGAGCTCATGAGACCTAGACAATGTACTGGTAGACTGAGAAATAATAATTGCTTGATGTATTATAATTAATATAAAGAAGTGACAGTGTGAAGAATTCACAGACCTGTCAAAATATAGGCATGATGATGGTGATTAATACCATGGTAGAGGATTTTCCTGAATCACCTGTGCATTATTTCATTAGAAGGTAGTACTTAGAGTTTGGAAGAACTTCAGAGTTCTTTAATGCTAGTTTTATGTGTTGCATCATTTATCCTATATCCTTAGAAAGATATCATCTAGCCTCCACTTAAACACTTTCTATCAATGGTTTTTATCTCTGAAGATATTTCATTCCACTTTTCGAAGATTTTATGAGTTAAAAAGTTATCCCTTATATTGATTAGATTTTTATTTTTGCATAACTTTATTACATTAATGTGAAGATCTAAAGAATAAATCAGTTCTCATCTTCATATGATAGGTCTTCAAGTATTTGAAGACATTTATTTTTTTTTATTTTTTTATTTTTTTATTAAATCATAACTGTATACATTGATATGATCATGGGGCATCATACACTCGCTTCATAAACCATTTGACATTTAGCAGGACTTGCCAGTCTAATTCCCTTTTGGGTAACTTTCTTCTTTAAACAAATATCTCTTTTTCTCTGGCTTCCTAAAATGTTTCCATTCTGGTTGTTGTTTTCTGAATGTGCTTCAGATTATTAATGCTTCTGAAGATGTTTGCTTAGAAAGAAATACAACTCAGCGGTACAATTTGAAAGCACAGAAGGAATAGCATCTTTCTTGGCTTGGGACATTACACTTCAAGTTTTATAATTTTAAGATAACTTATTAACTTGTTTTGGCAGCCTCATGACAGAGTTGATTTGTTGTGGGTTTGTCCTTGACTATGGCTAATTGCTAAAGAGCTATTGCTTGCCCTGTTTGGCTCTTTAAGAAGTTTTTGGTATAATTAGTCTTATGAGGCTTGTCAGTGACTCCTTAATTATCACATTATAATATTTTACTAGAAAGCATCTGAAATCTTGCA
This sequence comes from Nycticebus coucang, assembly GCF_027406575.1. Lineage (NCBI taxonomy): Eukaryota > Metazoa > Chordata > Mammalia > Primates > Lorisidae > Nycticebus > Nycticebus coucang. The sequence continues at coordinate 15,355,834 of NC_069784.1, read as the reverse complement.
AGTCTTTGGTCATGGAGTGACCGTATTATTTGTCATCCAAACTTCACCTCTTTTGAAAGTAAAAGTGGGTGCTACTAATAAATACTCTAGTGTAAATAGGAACCGATCCACCAACTGAGCCAGTCAGGGAGCCAAACTCCCTAACTTTGTAATGATTAAGACTAAGGTTTACACATGCTTCATTCTAAAGGAAGGTGAAATCAAACTCATCAGTTTGAAATCTTTTGTTAATCACTGAGTTAAAACTGTCTCAATGGTCTGACTTTATTAGAACTACTTTAACTTTTCCTCCATCAGTTCTGCCCCTTTATTATAAGTGGAATCAAAGCTAAAGTATATCTCCTTTGATCCTGATCTCCAGGTTGGCTAACCTCATTTCTTTCAGGGGTAAACATGCTCCAAAGCATTATCTCTGGTTCCTAGCAAGCTTTTCCAGACATTTCCCTCCTGCCCTCTGGTTATCTCATGGGGTATTGTTTCCACCTCTGTAAAGCAGTCTGTCCAGTCGGGGTCACTCAGCAAGCATTTAATTAGCAACCATCAGTTGAATGCTCTGCCCCAGCCTCCACCCATGGTCTCCATGCTAAAGATCTAAAGAATTCCAAATCCTTCTCTAATTTCCTTTGGGTACAACAAGGAAGAGCTTTCAGGCTGACAGCCAACTTGTCCTCACTTCAACTCAATGCTCATCATCCTTTTGGGAACAGGCAGTTTTAAAACAAAACAAACAAAAAACACCATCCAACCTTTCTTTCAAATAAACTTTGTAAAGTATCAGATTTATAAAAAAACACACAACTTTTTTTGATTTGTATTGTTTTTTAACCTTCTCTGGATGCCGCATATGGGCTATTTCCTGCCTTCCAGTCAGAGCCAGACTCCAGGCCTGCATGAAATCTCAGAGGTTAAAAAGAGACATGCTTTTGGGTGGAGTTGAGAGTTAGGGGAAGGGAAGTGGAGACCAAGGATGGCTTTGAAGTCAGAGATTCCTGTCTTCCTGATTCTGCTGGGTATTTTGCAGCAGTGTCTCACTAACAGTAAATATCTTTTGAAAACTTGTTCATTATAAGTGAGCTAGATTTGTGGATAATTTTCAAATTAAATTTTATAAAAATCTTGCATGAAGATGTAATTTATTCCACCCTGTGGAAAAGAATATCCTGTTTCTGTTTCTCTTCTTTGGCACTCCTAAGACATCAAGGAAAACAAACCATCTCAGTAATCTTCTCAAATCCTATTTCTAAGGCTATGGAGACACATAACACAAGACTTTAACAATGGACACAAATGCTTTTACTTTAAAAACCATAGACTTCCTATCAAAGAATCTGGGTAGCAGGCAGATGAACTCAAATTATTTACTTGTTTGATTTATTTCAAGTGCACCAAATGCTTAAGGGCTCCTAAATTCATATACAAAGAACAAATGTTATAGCAAAACTGAAGCCAGAAGTCTGTCCAACCTCCACGAAGCTGGTTGGAGCCCAAGAGATTTAATCTTATCTGTATTTCCCCAAAAGTGAACACACTGGAACGAAATACGGATTCTTGGGAAATCATCAAAAGAAAAAAAATATGCGATGCAAAAATCATAACAACACATTAAACATTGGTAACACTGTTTCTCGGGCTCAATTCCAGGTCATATTCTCCTAAATTCTCAGTTGGCAAAAAGGCTCCTGCTGAAACTGCCACGTCTTCCACATGTTTCCCCTGATGTAAGCAGGACCACATGCCCCTCCCTCCAACAGAGAGGATGCTTTATACCATCATTGGCAAAGCTATTTTGAGAGATTAGTTTTATAAGAAAAAGTAAATGGATTTTTCAGTTTCTGAACATAGACTGTCTTTGATGATCTAAATAGGCAAGGAATGTTTCACATCTCAGCTGAGAAAGCTACTATCTGAGTAGGTCACGCAGAAGCTCAAGTTAAAAACATTAATGGGGTGGTGTGACTATAGAGATTTACTATGTTCATCATTACTGCTCCCCGTGTTCACTGCTCCCCCACCCCGTGTGTACGTAACACAAAAGGAATCTTCATAAACTTAAAAAAATCCTTACTACTTTGGGAACAAATTCTACATGATGCTTTTCATGGCTCAGCTAGATTTTAAGCAATACAGATTTCATGAAAAATAATTAACACATTTTCTCAGACCACTTAGCCTTCCAAGTGATGACTATAAACTTAGCAAAGTTTAAAACATGTTTTTGTTTCTTGATTTTTGGCACTTTCCCCCATTTCTGTATTATTCAGTAATCCCAGAGGTGCAGTCGATTGTATACAAAAATTCTTATTACTCCAGAATGCAGGATAATTAATAGAAGAACACATTTGAGCTCTGTTTATTTTTTTAACTTGTGGGGAGTGTATCTGCTCATTTATTATATTATTTCTAAAAAATAGAATATGGGATATAGTATTAGAGAAATTAGTTTTCAAAGATAGTCTCTTTCTTATACTAGCTAACTATACAGGGCAAGTATTTATACATAACACACAGGGAAAGTAATTTATTGCTTAGAGTTATTTTGATTATCAGCTAGGCTGGAGATATGAAAATTTTATAAATATTAAGCATTAAAATGTTAACATTTCTTTCATTCATCAAACACTTCTTCAATATATATTACATTCCAAACATAATGATCAATGCTGCATCTAAAAATATAAGATACAGTTTTTATCATGAAGAAACTTATGAACTACTGAAGGAAACAGACGTGTATTAGCACCAATACCATCATTATCATTATCCACTGCACACCCACTAGGACTCCGGCTCTGTTCCTGGCTCAAACGTGGTGAAGCCAAACTCCCTACCTGCTTAGGATCCAGGAAAAAAATGGATAAGGACATAAATAAATATACATTTTTAGATAGTGGGAAGTGTAATGAAGAAAATAAAGCAGGATAAGATAAAGTAATTGGTGCCTATTTTTGGCAGGGTGGTCAGATAAGAACTCTTTGAAGAGGTAACACATGAACTGGAGCAAGAATGATCTTGAAGAGTACAACTTGCAAAGATGTGGCGGATGGGTGGGATTGGTACATGTGAGGAATGCCAACCAGACCAACACAGATGGAATGGACTCAGTGGGAGAGTTTGTAGATACGGGTAGTTAGGAGTGGCCAGTTCACTTGTCATGGGAAAAAGGAGAAGGGTTGAATTGGAGGCTAGGTTGATGGTCCTATTTGATTATTGAACAGATTACTCTGGATGTGGTATGGAGCTGAGATCGTAAAATGGCAGAGGTGGGAGCAGAAAATGAGTTAGAAAGCTACCCAAGTATTCCTGGCAATATATAATGTGGTTGAAACACAGAAATAAGGTATTGTTTGTAAGATTTTTTATTTTTTTTTGAGACAAAGTCTCACTCTGTTGCCTTGGGTAGAGTGCTGTGGCATCATAGCTCACAGCATTCTCAAACTCTTGGGCTGAAGAGACACTCCTGCTACAGTCTCCCAAGCAGTGAGTAGCTGGGACTACAGGTGCCTGCCCCAATACTCAGCTAGTTTTTCTATTTTTAGTAAAGACAGAGTCTGGCTCTCACTCAGGCTGGTCTTGAACTCCTGAGATCAAGCAATCCACCTGCTTTGGTTTCCCAGAGTGCTGGGATTACAGGGGTTAGCCACCACACCTGGCTGGTAAGATATTTTTAGATTGGAATATATTTTTAAGATACAGATCACAGAACTTACTGGTGAATTGAATGTGAGATATAACAGAAAGAGAAGGTGTGTTAATAACATCTCAGGTTTGGGCATAAATATTAAGAGGCAGCGATAGTGTCATTTGATGAAGTTAGAATAGGGAAGGACCAGGGTTTGATGGGGGAAGAATCAAGATTTCCTTGGGAGCATCTCAGGTTAGGTTGCCTGGTAGGTATTTAAAGGGCAATGTTCTGCAGGTGGTGGAGGAGAGAGTTTAGAAGGGTTGAAAGTAGAAACACAAAGTTACCTGCATGTGGATAATTGTTGATGTCATGGGTTTAACTGGGTTATCTTGGGATAGAGATTAGAGAAGAAAAGTGGACCAAAAACTGAGTCCTAAAGCAATGCAAACTAAGCCTCAGCCAAGGCAAGGAGTGTCCAGACTGCCAAGTAACATGATCACGGAGGTAGAAGGGAAACAGAATGTGATAGCTGGGGGATAGGGAGCGGGATTGGCAGCACCTGTAGCTCAGCAGCTAGCGTGAAGGCCACATACCCCGGGGCTGGCGGGTTTGAACCCGGCCTGGGCCTGCCAAACAACAATGACAACTACAAGAAGAAATGGCCAGGTATTGTGGCGGGCGCCTGTAGTCCTAGCTACTTGGAAGGCTGAGGTAAAAGAATCACTTAAACCCAAGAGTTTCTAGTTGCTATGAGCTGTGACACCACAGAACTGTACCCAGGGTGACACAGTGAGACTCTGTCTCCAAAAAAGAAAGAAAGAAAGAAAGAAAATAAAGGGGGATTAAAGTTAGGAGTGAGAAGTGCCTTGTATGTCGGCATTGGTTAGGCCTCATAAAAGCAGTTTGTGAAGATGTTTGGGGATAAATCTCCATTGGAGTAAGTTAAAGACAAGTTGGGAGGTAAGAAAGTGGAGCCATCAATTATAGGCAAAATTCTAGAAACTTTGCTTCACACCAATAGCACAGTACCTATTGGGGCACATAAAATCAGTTCAGAATTTTTGAAGTTTCTAGGTTAGTAGTTCTTAAACTTCTTGGTTTTAAGGACTCCTTTATATTTATTTGTTACTGAACCATTATTGAAAAATTAAAAAAGTTCTGTTTATGTGAGATATAGTTACTGTTGTTTACTGTTTTGGAAATTAAAATATAGACATACTTTTTAATTTATTCAAAAGTAGCACTAACAAGCTTTCACATGTTAACATAAAATATATTTTAATGAAAAAGTAACTATTTTCTGAAAAAGTTGTGAGCAGAATGGCATTATTTTATTATCTTGCAAATTCCTTTAAGGTTTGGCTTAATAAACAAAAGATGGAATCTCATATATGCGTCTGAATTCCATTTATTGTAGTATTTTGCTTTGGTTAAGTATATGAAAAAATCATGCCTTATATAGATACGTATAAATAATTTTTATTTCCTTAGATATCTTTTCAAATAAATGTGAGTATACCAGGAAGACTATGCTTAGAGGATGAGAGTGAAAAATACAAATAACATTTTTATATGTTTATGAGAATAGTTTTGAAGTCATGGGCACACTGAAAGGATGTGAGGCCCTTAAGGGTTAAGCCAGCCCACATTTAGAGAACCACCAAACATATTTCATATCCAACGACATCTGAGTCTTGTTTTGTGTGAAATGTCGCTATGATAACAAAAAATGAAATGACAACAGTGGCAGAAATCTTGCGAAAAGCTGAAATTCCTTTTCATAGAACACTAGCTATGTTATTAAAGGGAGCTGTGGAGGTGCCCTCCACTGTGAGGCCTGCTTTCTGGTAGCCCCCACCCACTGTTAATCAAAGGTGCCAGGAGTTAGGTGGTAGCTATTCTTAAAAGGCCATTCCCAATGAGTGGTGCTTTCTTTTGATTAGTAATAAATTTTAGAAATTGTTATTTGTCCCTTTCTTTCAGCTATGAATTATTTGGGGGTGATAGATGGATATGTGCTAAAATGCATTAATTTTAATGTGTTTCTTTATTTTTCATGTCATAAAATTGGAGATGGAGGAGACCTCGTGAGTCGCGCAGTCCATCACCCTGGCGTAATCTCATGGCTCTTTCCAGAGCGGCTTTGTCTGGCTCAGTTTTAAATGAGGAAAGCAATTATACTCCCATTAGTTCCCTTGGGAGGCTATTCCATTTACTGATAGATCCCATTTTGAAATGTTGCCCAACAACGAGCCCATGTTGGTTGAATACTATCAATCCTTGACTGGATAAGCCCCATGTGGTAATCTCTAAGGGGGAACTTCACCCACATTACTCCTCTGGTAAATCTTCTCCTAACGCACAAGCAATCTGTGGTCTGTGAACTGTGTAATCCGATAGGCTATTGAGCACATGTTGTACACTGGCTTGTAAATTCTCTGCCGTTGAATTATCTGAGAAAGAATTTATTATATAATTGTTGTAAGATTTTAAGCAAGGACGTCTATTAAAAGGGTATTGGGGATTATCACATACAGAACATAGGTGCAGGGGTGATCTCATCTGGTAAGAAACTTCTTTACACGCCAAAAGGAATGAGGTGTTACTGAGTTCTTCAACATGTTACTCAAACAATAGCCACAAGGGAATTTTTAGAGTCACCCTAGGAAAATGACTGTCATCTGAAGAAGGGAATAAATATCTCAGGAATTTGTAGTCAGGATGATGAAATAATTTTGTAAACAATAATAAAGAGAACACATTTCTAGTTCTATGTCAGAAAGTCAAGATGCAAATATCCAGGGGCATGCTTTAAAAAAGGATAAAATGTTTTATGCTTTGAGGATATTCATAAGGCTTATTTAAACCTTATTTTCTGAAAACATAAAATTCAAATTCCCAGTCTCTTCATGCTTAGCTGATTGGGTGATGGTCTGGGAGACATTATACTGCCCCCTTTCCTTTGCATTTAAAAATTTATTTCTATTTCCTCTTATAAATCTAGATTATTTTGTCTTCACTTTGAAAGCAATTTGAACAAATCTCTTGATGTAGTCCAGTAAACATTCTCATGGAAAATGATCTCCGAGTTATTGTTAAGATGTAGATTTCTTTCTTAATGACATGACTTTGTGACTTGTTCAAGTTACGGAGAGGAGAAAGCAACAAACCAGAAATAAAATTATGCTTATTTTACTATTTCAGTGCTTAACACTTGAGCAGAACGTGGTTGTTTTTATTTATATGTAATGGAAGACTTACTTTCTCTTCTGCCTCTTTTCTTTTCCCCTCCTGCATGGCTTCAATTTTTTTTTTTTTTTTTGGTATTGTTTGTTGCTTTTGATCTTTAAAGGGAACTGTTTGGATGAGTCAGGGAAGCCATAAAGAAAAACAAGAAGCTGGAAGTTTCCTCTCCTCTGTCTCAGAGAAAAGAGGCAAAGCAAGGAAGCCACATGATGTTTGGGGAAGAAATCCAGCTCTTAGGATGTATATTAAAAGCATAAAAATAAACATAAAAACAAAAACAAATCCCGAAAGCCCTTTAGTGACTACTAAAAGTGGTGTGTCTTTATTCAATCCGGAAAGGCAAATAACCCTTTATTCTGTTATCATCTTTAGGAATTGTTTCACAACTTTATGGCAAAGCCAACACAATACCCAGTAACTCCATTATACACCAACAAATGCTTATGTTCTTCTTTCAAATTAATTAGAACTAGACGCTCAGATTCCTAGACTTCTAAGGAGATATTCAGACTCTTCTTGCTGTGTTTGAATCTGGAAAAACCTTCCTTAATCCAAAGAACAGCTGTTTGTCTCTTGCTTTGAGTAACTATTTCTAAGAGTTTCAGAATGGACTGGTAATCTTGTAACCACACTGCGGATCTTGGTTCTCAGCTACTATATCACTAAGCTACTTAAATTCTCCATATCTCAGGATACTACATGTAAAACGGGGACATTAGTAACAATGTTCATAGGTTGCTGTGATGATGATTAAAAATGTTAATATGCATAAAGCCCTTAGAACAGTTCCTGGCATCTATTAAGTGCTTTGAAATAGCTAATTATTATTATATTTATTATAAGAACTCTACATCCTCTGTGTCATTGTTACTTTTCCATCAATTATATCATCAATGAGTGTGGTCAAGTAATTTGTAGACACCCTGTGGCCTTCATATTCTTGAAAATGTGGCTTTCGGTAAAAATCTGGTGTAGTACCACTACTATTCTAAAGTAATAGTTTGCTTAATGGGGTCCTGGGTAGACTTAAATTGTTCATTGGCAAATGCACTTTCTTTTCATCAACAAAACGTCTCATCTCCCCAGGATGGGTAATTCAGCTTTTATCATGAAATTTATATTTTCTCTTTCTTTGAGTTATTCTCATGATTATAGAAACATACTTTAAAATATCCTATCTTAAAAGATCCTCTCTTGACTTGGCATTCTCTTTTTGCTACTCCCCCGTTTCTCTCTGTTCTTTGTAGAAACTCCTCATGAGAATTATTTAAACTCATTGTCTCTCGTTCTTCTCCTCATTCTTCCTTAAATTGGATCCAAACAGGCCTTCGCTCCCTCTGTCCACTAAAACTGCTCTTTTGAAGACCACCAGAGACCTCTGCGCAGCTGGGCCCACTGGTCAATCTCCTTTTGCTCAACAGAACATGCTGCAAAAACAAACTCCTATGTTCCTAGCAAAAGCATTTCTCCTATTGTGTTTTCTATTAAGTTAATTGCAGCTCCCCATTTCCGGTTTCTCAAGCCCCCCAATTTATAAAAATCTATGCTTGAGTGTTATTTTTTCCCTCATATCTCCATCAAATCCACCAACAGATCTTGTTGCCTTTACTTTCAAAATACTAATATATCAGAATTAGACCATTTTGCACCACTTCTGGCACTGCCATGCTGGGTCAGGCCACCATCCCCTCTCGGGGGTGCCGTGCCCCTGACTGCTCCTCTTGCCCACACCCCTGCCTCCCGCTCTCTGTCTCCCACACCCCTGCCTCCCGCTCTCTCTCTCCCACACCCCTACCTCCCACTCTCTCTCTCCCACACCCCTGCCTCCCGCTCTCTCTCTCCCACACCCCTGCCTCCCGCTCTCTCTCTCTCCCACACCCCTGCCTCCCACTCTCTCTCTCCCACACCCCTGCCTCCCGCTCTTTCTCTCCCAGCAATTGTGCCGCTCTTCCACTCATTTGCTGCTCATCTTAGTCTAAATGAAAATCAACATCCTTATCAAATGCTTTGTTCAGCCTCAAACTGTGACCTGGCGTTTAACAAATAAATGGCAAAACAGAAAGATCAAGGGCATAACTCTTTCTCCCTCCCCTGTCACATCACTTAGGAGAGATTTTATGGCTGTCACAGCTCCTTGGCTGCATCTCAACCTTTGGCACTGATAATGGGGTGAGGGTCAAAGACAAAGGTAAACAAGAGAATTTGATAGGGGATTGAGAGAAGTTGAGGGAGCAGGAGAATGTAAGCAGTGGGCAAGGGGAAAACAGCTTGTGTTTAGATTCTCAAGGCACAGCCAAGACCAGCTACCTAAGCTGCACGTAGGGCAACTTTCAAGTTCTCTTATATAGTCTTGGCAGTTAAAGACTTAATTTTAAGCAGACGCTTAAAAAATGATCATCGTCTAAACTTAATTGTTGCTTTAAGAGCAAAACAGAATTAAGTTTGCACCAACAGATTTGATTTATAAATATGAGATATTAAGAAATGCCTGTCTTTAAAGCAGAAATTTTCTAGCCCCGTTCTCTGTCGTAATGGAAGAAAGGCAGGAGGCAGATGGCCGAGAACACACAAATTGAAGCAGGGCTGTGGAGGGCACAGAAGCTTGAAACAGAAGCAGGCTATTTGTTAACATCCTCTAAGAGTGCCGGGAAATGATTGTGATTGGTTTTCTGTAAATACGGGAGACCTTTTCTCCCATTTATCTTCTTAAAATAATTTTGAGCAAGCCATTTTCTCCTTCCGTCTGGCATACTCAAAGCTCACGCTGGGAGTAATTCAACAGAGATTTTAAAAAATTGTTGCTGAATTATTGTCTTTGAAGATTTGTGTAACATTATTGACGCGACAGCTTTTGTCCAAGGTTTTCAAACGACGAAAGGGACAACAGAAACTCATCTTTGCTGGCACACTCACTACGCCAAGCATGAGACTAGAAGGTCTGAAAGGCTGATCTCATCCCAGTCTTCGCTACTCCCTGCCGTTCTCCTCAGCAGGGAGGTTAAATCTTTAGTCTGTTCTGACTTCTGACCTTGTCATCTTTCCTGACCCTTGAGAAATGACGCTGCCTTCTCCATCATGCGGACATTGTTGAAGGGAACTGTCGCAGTTCTCCTAATTAATGAGTTTGAAGACACCTGACTTAACTGTTCATTTTTCCATTCCTTTCCAGTATGGACACTTTCCAAACTCTGGCTGATCCCAAAACTTCAACACTAAAGCTTGCTCAGGGGTCTTCCCTTCTTAAGCAACAAATGAACAAACAAATAAACAAATAATCGAAGCTTCCCCATCCTACAATATTCGTATCTCTTTCTTCCTCTTCAGAGCAAACTCGCCCTCTCAGTTCCCACTTCTCAGGCCCCTTCCTGTCGCTGCCTCTTGTTTCCTCCAGGGTCTGCCCGTGTGATCTCCACTGGCCCACTCTGTCCTTCTTCCCCTTGACTTCTGAGTGTCTTTTGGTCCATGATCCCTCTCCTATTGAAGCATTCTCTGGCCTTGACTCCCAGGACTGTATGTCTTCCTGGTTCTCTCGTGGCCATTCCTTCTCATCCCACTTGTGGAACTCTTTTTCTCTAACTTGATGCCACATTGATATTTCTTGGCTTCCTCTTTGACCACGTGTCATTCCTGTGGAAGTCTCACTTTAGCAACTGAATATATATTATTAACTTCTTTTTCTTTCCTCTGTTGTTATGAAAATATTTTATGTTCAGGGACCTTACCTCTCCTGTTTGTTTTGTAGATGCTTCTGGACACTTTCTTTGTAGCAGGTAGAATTAATATTTCTTTCTGATTATGAGAACAAAAGTAGCTTTTCCTTAGATGAGTTATGGTTTGGAGGATGTGCCTCAATTCCTCTAAGCCACTTTTCTTTAAGTCTTATTTCATCTTCACTGTCTCCTCTTTCTTTGGAGTAGAGTTTAGCTCATTGATTTATCTCTTTAATTCCTGCATGCTCCCTTTGTGTAGTTTATAGCAGCAAGTAGGTTTCCAGGCACAGATCTGCTATAGGACATGGCAGATAGCTGTCTTTATGAATTTTCAGAAGCATGAATTGAGGTTGTCTTTAAGAAGGACATACTCAAACGTTTTACACAACAGATATGAGAACATGGTGTGGTCAGGGGATGGCATAGTGGGAGAGGTGGCTAGCTGAGACATAGTTTAAAATGAGTTGTAACTTGATCGGTAGAGGAAAAAATATATATACATATATATATATATATAAACTGGGTCTAAATCTTGAAAGATAAATGAATTTCTTATAAAGAATCTTATCAAGAAGGCCTGGCCCAATTTCTCACACCTATAATTGCAGCACTCTGGGAGGCCGAGGTGGGTGCATTGCTTGAGCTCAGGAGTTTGGGGACCAGCTTGAACCACAGCAAGAACCTGTCTCTAAAAAAAGCTGGATGTTGTGGCAGGTGCCTGTAGTCTCAACTACTTGGGAGGTTGAGGCAACAGAATTGCTTGAGCCCAAGAGTTTGACATTGCTGTGAGTGATGACACCCTGGCACTCTACTGAGGTGACGAAGTGAGACGCTGTCTCCAAAATAATAACAAAATAAAAATTAGAAAAAAACTTATCAAGATCTCACATGTTGATAATAGCATTGGAATATTAATAATAACTTTAAAAAGTTAAGTTTATTAGCTGCTCTGAGTATATCCACCTCTTATAAGGAAATTCAGTAGGTTTCACTTAGTATAGAACTTACTCATTACATAGTTTCTTTTCTGTAAAGCCTTGTCACAAGGGACAAATCAATAAAAAGCTATTGAAATAGAAATAAATGACTTTTTGAGCACATCGTTAACACACGGGATGGGCCTTCCATATAGAGGCTTACATTTTTCACACATTACCATATGTTCTTTACGCTTTGTAGACTTCTCATTCAGAATCTTGGCCACCACTCAATTCCTCTTACACCTGCCTACAACTACATGTCTTATATTTTTATGTACAGCGCATGTATTTAGGCAAGCCAACCTCCCTTTCCCCATTTCAAAGAGATTTATTCACTTAGGGGAGGCCTATCTTCCATTCACAGAGCATGCACAACTCAAATTAAAGCGAAGGTGGGTTATATTTTCATGTCTTGGGAAGAATAAACTTCTTAAATGCTTTACAAGGCTCTTATTTTGGCACTGGGACAAGACCACCTGTGTTCTCTGAGTTGCTAAAATATGAAATTGTTGATTCATTTTGGTTTCTGAAGGAATTGTTTTTAACAGGAAAGGGAAGTAATCTCAGCGTTGCGATGCATTCCACACCACGGTATGTTCAAGGTAATGAGCATATTTGAAATGAAGGCCACTGGTTAGAAGAAGATGTTTAAATTGGGGGAAAAATGTCTATTTCAGAGCCAGAAGCTGCTTTCTTGTTAGAAGTCAACACCATTTATTGTTTAAAAAAATGTTCAGAATGGTAATGTGTGAGGGACATAGCAGAGTTTTGTAAAAGATGAATTTTAAAGCGCCTCTCTTGTGTAGCAAGTGAACCTTAGATGAAAAAGCCCACAGGGGTGGAGAGAAAGGTAAGTTTTCCACATGGCTGTACATAATTTTAATACATAAACTAAGATCATTTATCCTTCTTGTGTCCCAGCAGCCACCTCTGCCACCACACAGTTCAATTTGCAGAGACTCTATGACAGGTTATTTTTATCTTCATTGTACAAACATATAGCAGCACAAGGCAGCAATAGAAATGCAAAATCACAGCATTTCCAACCCCAATACTTAAAGCTAAAATAACATCTAGATCTTACTTTTGTTAAAGCTGCACTGTGCTCTTTGGCTGGCAGCAGGAAGCATTATTACATCAGCGTCAGAGAGTTTACAGGTCTTCCCACGGCTTCTTAGCTGTACCTTCCCATCTGAGCCAAATAATCCCTCCCCTCTGCAGCCACCTCTCCTATCTGTATTGGATTTTTCTGCACAAAGGGATTAGGGTGAGTCTCACATTAGAAGGCAAATCAACTCCTTTTACAGCTCCAGTGAGAATGGACAGGCTCCAGGCCCTTCATTATTTTGAAACTCATGTAAATTGGGTTTACAAGACATCAGTATCACCCATACATCTGATTAAACAGATCAATATAGTAAAGTAATAAAAAGAAAACCATTCTGATCGAATTTACCATTCAAATTCATTATTTCCAACAACTAGAAGAGTCAGATCTCAGCATTCAATAATCTTGTGTCAACAGACACACTGAGTCTTCATCTATGACCTGGAATCTGCCACTCGCAGGAGAAAGGGCTCATGTGACATTTGTGCACATCTGCAAAACACAACTTCGTGTCATTCACCAACAGTCCTATGTGGGCCACATCACTCGTGTCCACCCCATGCAGATAAATAGCATTGTTCACCATACAAATATCATTACAGCCCCAACCAAATTAACCTCTCAAATGACACCATCTGTGCCCGTGAAGCCTACCTCTCATGGACTGTAGGAGGTGCCCAGGGAGAATGAGGAGAAATTAGTTTATTTTTCTTATGACAAAGATTGGAACATAACTCTTTAAATGTCATTAATTTAAATGACATAAGCATATGTACCATGATTCTTGGCTATGTGAACATTAAATTCCTTTGTAATTATGTTTTTTGGCATGTAATGGTGCCAGGGCATGGCTCAAAATATTTGGATTCAAATATAATGTGCAAAGGGGAGATTTCTACACAAAGAAATACTCTAATTGTAAACAATGTCTGTCACAGAGAGCTGGTGTGAAAAAAGGTGGGGAGCGGCTATTACTTGCATTCTCAGGAGTGACTGGACCCACTGATTTACTTCATCATGAAACTTCTCTGGGCCAGTCGGTTAGGGAAAAGAGAAAACACATTCAAAGTGTGTATGGAGCTGATAGAAGGGCATCCTGTACCAAATCTTAGACCAAGACCATCGTGCAGCTTCTTGTCCATGCTAGGATCACAGAACTGTGCTTTACAGAAAGACAGAGGGTGTCTGTTCCTCTAAAATGATACTTGACCCAAGTGCCTGGGCCACGAGGATAGACTCAGACCACCAAGTTCCCATCCAGCACTTGACTTTGTACTTTGATGATGACTCTAGACCCAGCAAGGTGCTTTACATTCATGCTTGCCCCTCAAAGATCTGCTGACACATTTTGGCCACTCTTATACTTGTCCTTGGCTGTGCCCTGAAATACGCTTTAGCTGCAGGGACTAAGTTTTGCTCTTCCCCATCTCTGACTTTTGGTCTCCTCCTTCAATTATGCAACAAGTAGGGCCAGGCACTGTGGCTCATGCCTGTAATCCCAGCACCCTGGAGACTAGTGCAGGTGGATTACTTGGGAGTTCAAGACCAGTTGAGCAAGAGTGAGACCCTGTCCTTCAAAAAAAAAAAAACAACAAACAAACAAAAAAAAGATTGCCAGCGTTGTGGTGGGGGACTTTAGTCCCAGCTACTCGGGAGGCTGAGGTAGGAGGATTGCTTGAGCCCAAAAGTTTGAGGTTGCTGTGAGTTATGATGCCACGAGACTTTACCCAGCATGACAAAGTAAGACTGTGACTCAAAAAAAAAAAAAAAATTCATACAACAAATGTTTACAGAGTACCTATTATTTGTCAGGCATCGGCCACTGAAAAATGCAATAATGAACAGAACACAGTCTCTGCCTGAGTAGAAATGACTACCTAGGGGAGGACATAGTAACTAAGCCTGCAGCTATAAAGCAGGGACATGAGGGCTGGGATTCTGGGCAATTTGGGTTTCATGCCAGAACTGGAGGTGGAGTGGCGTAGTCAGGGGTGTACACCTGGGAGTCTTCTTGGCGGAGATGGCAGGACTCATGTCCACACAGTAGGGGAGATTAGGGTCACAGTCTAAAGTTGCTGCGCAGTTACGTGAAATGAATTTTGATAGTGTAAACAACTTCTCACCATAGTAATTTTTTATTTTCTAAATATTCTCAAATACCTGTTTCTCCTTCTTTGCTTCAGTCCAACAGAGAACTTAGTTGACTGAATTGCCCATAATTTCACCGAGAGACGAATGGTCCATGTAACACAAAGTAGAGTGAGTCTTCAATGCTCATTAGCGGTCACCAGCAAGGGACTTGGGCAAACACTGACAGGGAAGGTGCTGAAGCTGTGTCCCTCTCTCATCACATTGTCCTGTGTCCGTCTCTCATCTCTTCCCCCCCCCTTTTTTGCTTAAATTGTGTCCAAAATTTTGTTTGATTATTATTATTTTTCCAAAAAACTAGCTTTGGCTTTGCTGGTTCTATCTATATTAGCTTCCTTTTCCATTTTAGTTTATTAAGTTCTCTCTACTATTCTATTGCCAATTCTGCTTTCAGTGGGTTTATTTACATCTCCCCAAATTTAAATCCTTAATTTTCATTCATTTGTAATATAATTTAATGCTATACATTTCTACCAAATATTTCTTTTATTGTTTCACAGAAGATTTGATGTGTATTCTTATCTCTCAGTTCTATGCATTTTTAAAAATCTATTTTGAATTCTCCTTTGACCTAGGTGTTCCCTAGAACTGTGTTTAAAAACATCTAAATTTACTTTTGATTACTTTAATACATTGAATTGGCAGAAAACGTGGTCTGTATAAAAGCAATTGTTTAAAATTATTTCAGATTTATTTTATAGTTTAGGTCATGGTCAACTTTTTTTTTTTTTTTTTGTGGTTTTTGGCCGGGGCTGGGTTTGAACCCGCCACCTCTGGCATATGGGACCGGCGCCCTACTCCTTGAGCCACAGGCGCCGCCCCATGGTCAACTTTGTAAATACTCACTACACAACTGAAAAATATGTGCTTTTTTTTTTTTTTTTTTTTTGAGACAGAGTCTCACTTTGTTGCCTTCGGTAGAGTGCTATGGCATCACAGCTCACAGCAACCTCCAGCTCTTGGGCTTAGGCGATTCTCTTGCCTCAGCCTCTTGAGTAGCTGCGACTACAGGTGCCCACCACAACACCCAGCTATTTTTTGTTGCTGTTGCAGTTTGGCCGGGGCCAAACCCACCATGCTTGGTATATGGGGCCAGCGCCCTACTCACTGAGCCACAGGTGCACTGCCCAATACGTGCATTTTTAATTGTTGGTTGAGGGTCTTTTATATATCCATTAAGTTTGTTCTTCCAGTTATTGTCTATCTTTAATAATTTTCCAGCTTTAACCTCACGATATTTAAGGGAGATTTATCAAAATTTTCTGCTGTGACTGTGCATTTTTATATGATGTATCATTAATTTGGAACTAACTGATCAGCTAAGAGTTAAAATCAATATGAATCAAGCAGGTGGAAGGAGAGAGGGGAGGATAAGTGAAACCATACTATTTACGCTATGTGGGTGATGGGCGTACTTTAACTTTGACTCAAGAAGCACGAAAGTAATCCATGTAACCGAAATATTTGTACCCCTGTAATACTCTGAAATTAAGAAAAATAGAATATAAGGTAATAAATGTAAAATAGATACGGAGTCTGAGAAAGGGCTTATGTAAATCAGGGGCCCTGAGATTTAAGCTTTATTATCTTTCCCCCAAATCTACTTCTCTCTTTTATCTTTCCTCTTTTATTTTTCTTTTCTTGTTCCATGCTATCCCTTTGACTTATTCCCATACTTTATCCCTGGCACACACTCTCTCTCTCTTTTATTTATTTATTTATTTATTTATTTATTTTTTGCTGTTTCTTATCCTAGAAATAAAACCCCATTTCATTGATTTCCTCCTATCTCTGGCTCAGTGTAACAGTGACTATGTAAGACGTAAATACATAGTTAACAAATTTATCATACACGTATTAAAAGCTGAGGACATGCCAGGAACTGGGCTCAGAGCTGTGGACACTGTGATGACCCCATACGCTACATTTTCTAAGTGACCTGGTTCTGATGAGTGACAGACAAGTCCTAAGGGCAGAAAGTCCTAGATGGGAGAGTTACTCAAAGAAGCCTGAGAAGACAGAGCTGAAACAGATGCAGAAGCTGTGCTATGTGAAGGTCTATCTCAAAACCCACTGACTAAAGAATAAGCAAATGTGGGAAGGAAGAGTATAATTAGAAGCCTAGAGGTTTGGATGAAAGGCAGGCCTGCTCATGGGAGGAAAGGGTGCAGAAGCCCGATCAGAGTTCAAGTGCTGTAGCCCCTGAGACCCAAGTTGAACTCAGGGCACCTGGAGAATTGGGTGTGACACCTAAAAGTAACTTCAGAGGGCAATGCCAGGCCTTAAATGGCTCTTTATCTGTTCACCCTAGAAATATTAATTTGGCATCAAAATCTCTTTCCAGAGATTTCTTTTTTCCATCAATCTTTTCTCATGTCAAGACAAACTTAGGTTATTAATCTCTCATAGACACTGTGATGTTTGACACATATTGTATTACTGGGATAAATGGAATTATTAATAGAAATTCCAGGGAAGCTGAAGCTCCTGGGAAACATATTTGAAAGGAAGGAGACAGAATTATTTTATTTTATGGAAAGGCTTTGAACAAAGTCACAAGCCGCATGACCTCGGCTCTGCTCAGTGCCACGCCTGTGAGCTTAGTGTATGTTGGCACATAGTAAACACTTGCTTGTTAAAGAATTTTGTAGGGTTTTTACAGATTCAAGGAATTTTCATGTTTGCATCCTTTTTTGTGTGCTAAAACTCTCAGAGTTTAGAGAGATGCTGTTAGGTATTTGGCTTGGAGTTTGTTCCTGTCATCACTGATTTATTTTCTAGACTCCCGATACTGTTTTGTTCCCCAAGATGTGCTGTATGCGCTGGATGTTAAGATAAATAGATCATAATCTTTGTCTTTAAGGAGTTACTGGTTCAGTGCAGGGAAAGGCCATCAAGTATAGGAATGTTATGTATCCAGCAAATGTTCTTGCCTTTGCAAAATGTTTTTTCCTAACATGAGACAAAGAAATAATGTTCTTTGGATTATGTATTTGAAATTATCGGTCTGTTGAATTGCATATAAATTTGCCAATATGCAAACTTAAAATGGTGTCACACCTCTGCTATCTAGAAGGCCTTTTGAAAATAAGGTGTAATTGTCCTCAGAGCTTTCACTGTGGTCAGCTTCCTAAGGCAGCACCTGCAGGTCTCAGCATTGGGTGCAATGAGTGAGTCTTTGGGATTTCTTATGTTAAATCATTTTAATTTTTTTTTGTTTTTTTTCTCATTGTTTATTTGTTTTTGGTTTTAGGACAACTCACACCAATTGCTTTATGGAGAACCTTTTTCTTCTTCCTGAATGGTATGAGAGAAGGTTCCAGAAATAGGTCTGGGCAGTTGTCTTTGCTGTGCGTGCAGATGGGAGTAGATACTTAACATTCCTTTACTTGATGGACACATAACATTCCTTTATTAACAGACCACAGGGAAGGAAGGGCCCCCCTGCCTGCAGGGCACAGGAAGACTTTCCCAAAGGCTGACATAGGGAATTCATCAGGCACGTGGAATTAGTGGGAGAAAGTCATGAATGAGCCAAGGTGAAGGGGGCAATGGAATTGGGGAGTAACCACCTGCAAGAACATAGAGACGAGGATTTTTGAGTAGTTTGGGTGTTGGAAAGACTGGAGAGGGTGAGTATTTAACAGTCAGAAAGGTGACAGAGCCTCTGGCCATCAGATCTCTTGAGGGGTAGAAAGTATTCTTTGCCACTGCACTGTGCTTTATTAATGGGCTTGTTTGGCATTACGCTCTGGAGCCTCGGTGTACAGCATGCCACAGACACTCAGACACTACTGTGCCAAGATCAATAAATGACTATTCACCTGCGGGTGCTTTTCATCTGAGGTTGACAAAAATTGGGTAATTTCCTTTTTTACTTTTGTGGAGCTGTGGGCAGGTTCATTCTTTTTCTCTTTTATTTTCATTGTTCTCTGTCTTTCCCACTCTTTTGTGCTTTTTCTTACATACACAAACACACTGTAAGTACACAGACAACACCCCATACACTAATTATCACAGCTGAACATCACTTAGCCAAATTCTACCTTCTGATGGTTTTACCCATTATGGAAGATTGGGCTTAATGGGTCCTACCTACATGGCAGAACCTATTAATTTTTTTGGTAAGGATCTGTACTCTTCAATCACTTAGTTTTGACTGGGTTTAGTATTCTTAGGTTGTGTCCCCAGTTACTTAACAATGTCCCTTCTGATTAACAAATTGCTTATACTTATCAAGTTTAAGTATATTCAGGAAATTTTAAGACTAGTTAGTTAACACTCTCACGATTAGGTCCGGGTATGTGGGCTGGAGAAAATTTGGACAGAAAATCTGAACCTACAACTTTTAACAACATCAAGCCACGTGTGAATTATTTGACTACATTTCAACAACCGTCTCTTCTCTGAGTCCTCTCAACTCAAGTTGAAGTATGGAGGAGGATAACATGATATCTCCTCTTTGATTTCCTCTGCTTAGAACTATTTTTGCACTTGGCCAAAGCAAGAGAAAAAGAAAGAAATGTCTATGAATAAGATATAATAATAGTCTTTTCAAATGCATCACCTTTGATTAAAAGCAGAAATTTTTCTGTTATATTAAAAAGTGACATAACATTTTCTTTCTAATTTATCTGGCTGTGACTCATTAATGCAATACTTAATTGGATAGCTTGTTTTCAGTAAATTGTTTTAGTTATCTTCAGGAACAACCTATGTTTATAATATGTTTATCCTTTGTATAGAAAGGGGGCATAGCATTTAAGCAAATATTTTGAGCATACATTTGAAAAAATTCATGGCCCTTTTCCACTACTTTTTTCTCTCCATGTTTCAATCTGACTGCTCTGGACAGAGGATTCTTTCTTTAGATATTCTCCACCCTCCGTGTAGTCAGTTCTGTTCCATCATCCTGTATCCCCTCCTCCTATGGTTTCAGTCTCAGTGGAGGGATAGAGTGATGGAATTGAATCTGTAACTCACACCATGTTATCCAGTGGTAGCAGGTGAACATGTTAGCCACCCACCTGAAAACTCAGACTCATGCCTCCCACGGTGGACATTACACGTGCTACTTGGACAGAGGGAAGGCCATTTTCTGTTTTTGGAGAGAAAATACTTGTCTCCAGTGAATACATAGATGAGAAGAGGAGATGTTGGCAACAGCCTCTATTTTAGGGACAGGTGGAGATACATAGAAAGCTTTCAGATTTTGGAGCCTGGAATTAAATTTTCTCTTTCTTCAGCCCCAATGAGTATAAATTTTTCCTCCTTTCTCTAAGAGATGCATTAGATCTTAGAACATACCTCTGACCCTAAGACATTGCCATCTTGCTAATGACATTTTAGTTCTCTGTAGACCATCTGAAAGGATTCCTTTATGATGATCTTTCCAGCTGGTTCAGCTGTGCGCACACACAAAAATAGATGAATCACATTATTAACAAGAGTATTTTCTTAATAGCGTGGATTGAGGAGGAGGGGTGGAGGGAGATGGCAATGAAAAAAGAAACTTGATTGCTTCTGTTTGAAATAACTATCTGATTAAAACAACAGCAACAATAATGACACCAACAAAGAGGAAAATATACCCTACCACCAAAAAGAAAAAAAACACAACACACACAACAATTTTCACATTGGATGGACCATTTCCTTTGAAACGAAAAGAAAAAATGAAGCAGTTACACCATGGGTGTCCCTAGCACAAGATGTATCCAACCTATAACTTCTGATTACTCGGAAATTTGCAGAAAGTAAATCCAGATAGGATTAAGGAAGCCCCCAGGGACGAACAAGTAGGAGTATATTTATTTGTGTGTACCAAATACTTGACTGAATAATGAATAACTATTAGCTTAAATTGCAATAAACGCAGTTATTTAAATGAGATCTAACAGTTTGCATTTTTCTGTTTTTATTTTTTCCCCTTCTAAGCAGTCTCTGAAAAGCATCTTTGGATTATTTCACAAAGAAGATGACTGTGATCTCTATAGTGCCATTGTTTTGCAGCAATTTTTTGATTTCCTTTTTTTTTTTTTCCTCTAAGGTAAAACTTGTTAGAATATAGGAACAGATACTCACAGAAATATTTTCCCCCTTTTGGAAAAGAGGAAAATGTTACTTTATCTAGAAACACTTAAGCCTTTTTAATATAGCGATATAGTAAGAAAAAGAAGAAAAAAGTAAGGCTTCCCAATCACCCGTCATCTTCACTCCCTCTCCTTCCATATCATTTGATGGTGAACATATTCATATTAAGGCTCGTCACGTCCTAGTGATTGATATATTTAATATTGCTTTTCTTTTTTATTTTGTTTAGACTATCCCCTTAGAGAATAAATTTGTACCCAGAAAACCACCTTGGACTTTTAGGGACTCATTGAACGTGTTACACGTAGAACAGTAGAAGTGGGATGAGAGGGTCTATTTTAGAGGGGCAGAAGGGTATAGAGGGGATATTTGTATACAGCAATCTAGGGTATTAACTTTTTAACTAAGTGAAATTCAAGCAGGTGGGTAGGGGAGGAAAGGATGGGTAAATTCTCCCCTAAAGGTTACAGTGCCCAATTTCTGGGTGAAGGGCACACTTAAGACTTTGACTCCATCTGAACCAAAGCAAATTAGGATATTATCTGTGAGTAAAGTAAGAAGGGGAGAGCTCATAGCCCCAGTGTGATGAAGAATCTATAATTTTATCTTTGTATTTCTGGGTATGTATCGGGGAGTTATTTGCGATATTAATCTGGGATCTTTTTTCTTCCCGAATCTCTCCTTTTCTTCCTCTCATCCAACTCAGAGAAGGGGGAAGGGGTGTGAAAAGACAGAAAGTAGGAATTATTTACTTTTTATTAATTAGTTTACCTATCCTTTAAAAGCCCCAGAATTGAGAGAGAATTGGCAGGTTGGACAAATGCCTGGGTCAGAAGCAGTAGGTAGAGCGGGACTGCATGAGACTAGAGCAATGAGCCCCAGCCTGTGAGAACAGAGCAATACAGCTGTGTGAGCCCGGTGGGAGGGACAGGCCTCAGTGACAGGAAGGCTGAGCGGTGGCAAAGTCCTTGAGAGGAAATGACAGTGTGGAGCATCTGAGATGATGGCGTCCAAAGACAAACTCGGAGAAGAGTTCCTTAGCCCACATGTGCCTGCAACCAGGAGAGAGTCAGCAGGCCAGGGGGCCACGTGCAGGGGGGCAGGGGGAAGCTCAGCGGCTGTCCGTGTGGACAAATGCTGATGGACCCGAGAGGTCACGTTGCTGACATCTCAGGGCACTCTACAGAACCCCAGAGGAGACAGAAAATCATGAATGGGGGTAAGTTTTAAGTTTCCCACCACAAATATAGGAAAGGTGGGGCTCAGAATAAAATTAGAATTTTATAATAGAAAGGATTGTGCATTTCTCCCTCACTTGAGTTTGTGGGCTGAGCGTCATACTTTTGACAACGTTCAAAAGAACAACCACTTTCATATTGGAATGTGGTACAGGGGTAGGGAGGAGAAACAGAAGGGAAGGAAAAGACCATCACCCGTGTTAAGTGACAGGTCTCTCAACTATCTGTCTTGGTGCTCTGGGGCCAGGAAACAGCCTGAGTTGACTGGGTAGGAGAATGAAAGGATCAGACACTGCCTCAATGTCAGAGCCCAGGAGGAGTTCCAGGTACCTGGGATTTAGTGTGCTTAGTTGAAGGGCAGTTGGGTCACATCTAGAACAGTAAGGCAATCACAGAGGAGACTAGTATTTTGTTTGTTTGTTTGTTTGTTTTGAGACAGAGACTCAAGCTGTTGCCCTGGATAGAGTTCTGTGGCATCATAGCTCACAGCAATCTCCAACTAGGCTCAAGCAATCCTCTTGCCTCAGTTTTTCTATTTTTAGTAGTGATGGGCTCTTGCTTTTTGCTCAGGCTGGTCTCAAACTCATTAGCTCAAGCAATTCACCATCCTTGGCCTCCCGGAGTGCTGGGATTACAGGTGTGAGCAGGAGACCAGTCTTGACTGTGTGGGGCCACTTTCCATTTCCCCCCATGCTGCAACAAAGTGTAATGGAAGTGGTTATCAAGTTGAGATGCTAGGTCTTGCAGGTTTGAGTTTGAAAGTCTATAAGATCCTCTTTAATATTTGTATAAACTTCCATGATTTTGAACAATCCAGGGAAGTGAGGAATATCCAGGGGAAGAAACTGAAATTTTTGTTTGTAAGGCAGGTAATGCTTGAGTTACAGATTGGAAACATAGTCGTGTTTGTCCTGCACTCAGGTTTTCTGGAACGATTTACATAAAAGAAATTCATATAAACTGGTTGTGTTTAGGTAATCTCTTCCAGGGCCATTTGTTCTTAAATTATTCCCTGTTGCAGATACATATTCAGATGGAGGTTGTTTGATTTGTTGTGCAGAGTAGAAGACTGAGTGAAGAGTACTAGGCTGGACTCTGGGTTGCAACTTTTAGGAGTCAGCTATTGTTGGTCAGCTGACCTGTTTCCTGATTTATTAAATAAAGATGACAGCAGTGCATAGTGAGCCGAAGGACACATGAGTACACATTGAACCCTTCATCACCAAGAAGTCTTAGGAAGTACAGGGAAGGAATCATTACCTCTTCCTCAGAGAAGAAGTCAGAGTAAGTTATAGTTGACCTTGGGGTGAAAGTTTAGGTAGAATTTCACTAGCAACAACAACAATAACCACAAAGAAGAAATCTCTGCCCAAGTAACAGTTTAAGGACAACAGTAGAGGAATAAGTGATACTATGTGCCATGTGCACGGAATTCGTCCTGCCTTAGTGCCCACCTATAGCTCTTTGCCATTCACCATTCTGGTAACATGCATTTGGCTAGAAGCACCTATAACTCTCTGCCTGAGACTTTCTATCTGTTCAAGTGTTGGACAGGCTAAAAATGCTAGGCGCTGAATACACCCAGGAGCAGTTCTTGGCCAGTGAAAAATGGATTGAAGAATAAATACCCACTGCCTTCTTCGCCCTTGAAGGGAGGAAGGGTTAGGGATTCCATAACATGGAAGAGTGTTCCTCACTGTTAGCCAGGATGTGAGCGCTGGTATTCAAATCCTTGCCCCGGGATCTACTTCTGGGGAAACCAACTTAAGACATTAAGATATTAAATGGGTATTGAGGGCATGTAAAGAGTGTAGGCAGGAGCTCATGGAACACTATTATTTAGAGGTAGATAGTGTGGCCTAATAGGACATGCTTAGCATTTAGATAATTTAGAAAATAGGGAGCCATTGAAAAATCTAAGAAGAGAAGAAGCTGGGAAGAAAGCCAAAGCAATATTTCATATCTACTTTTTAGAAAGGAAACACAACCGGCTTTATAATGAAATGGGTTGGAGAAGGTATTGGGGCCAATGAATGAGTCTAAAGTGGTGACCAATTCCCCTATTTAAGCTGATGTAGATTTGTATCCTAATAAGGAATTTGCAGAGAATCTGTAGGATTTGGCAATTAATTCAAAGAGAATTTCAAAATGGGAGCGTGTAAAGCCATTGATGACGTCAACATTTTTGGCCTTGACAAATGAGTAGGTGGTGAACCAACAGTGAAGATAGATAACAATGGAAGAATAAAATGCTGAATTTGTGGTGTTTATTGAGAATTCAGGTGGCAGCATCTAATCCTAA
Organism: Nycticebus coucang; assembly: GCF_027406575.1. Lineage (NCBI taxonomy): Eukaryota > Metazoa > Chordata > Mammalia > Primates > Lorisidae > Nycticebus > Nycticebus coucang. The sequence continues at coordinate 15,331,387 of NC_069784.1, read as the reverse complement.
AATCTAACAAACAGTTGTTAAACTTATCATGAATCAGACGACAGCTAGGTGGCTGGGTCTTAGGGCTGTGAAGTCACAGATTTTGCCTGCATGTAGCTTAAACATGTAAGGAAAGGTTGCAAATGTGATATAGGTTGAGAAGATTATCTACATATAGGTGCTAGATAAAACTGCAGGAGTTGATTTCTTTAGTAGAAGAAGTATTCCACGATTTCTCTAAGATAATGTCTCTAACTTGGTAGGATTCCTATTCATAGGCAAATAGTGCTTTGGATTCAGAAAGAATGGATTGCAATTTTGTGGCCCTGAAAACTTTAATGGTAATTAAAAATGAGAGCGAGAAAAGAAGAACCAAATAACACACACACACAAAAATACAATTCCCCTATTTAAGCTGATGTAGAGTAATAAAACCCATGGGACATTGATTGTAGACTTATTATATATTAATAGATTCTTCCCCGCTAATGTTAGTAGATCATCAATGGCAGAGAAAGTAGAAAGAAATCTATTTTCTTCTCTTGATGCTATTTGCCTAGTTTGTAAATAGTAGCATTTGTTTGGCATCCTGGAAAAGAACCAAGAGCTGAATTGTATTTTTCAAACTCAGCGGAAAACACTGGAGAATATGTTCTATGCATTGCCAGATTCTTTTTTTAAAACAGCGTCTCAGTACTATTTACCTATCAATAATCTCTTTCTTTTCTAAAGGGAGGAAAACCGGAGTTCTGAAATGATAGATTGCCTAACTTTTCTCAGCTTGTTATATAGGTCTTGTGGGCTTTTATTTGTTCAATTGAAATAATGCTATTTTGAGTCATTTAATTGTCTTCTTGAATGCCTGAGCTTTCTGTATCCTAGTATATAATAATTCAAGAGATCAGAGAGATCTCCCACATGACTTACATAGTCTCATGTCCTTTCTCATTGTGGGGATAGTTGCTTAAATGATTGGGGCTTTATTTTAAAGCACTTATTCCTAATGCATATATTTAAAAACTTCACTCAAAGAAATTATTTCTTTCAGAATATTGATATCATTTGTGACCATTTAATGTAAATTATGTTTCCTGGATTTATAAATTTTGTTAATTAATTTTTTTTAGTCAATCAATTAATTAATCATGATCTATTTCTAGAGTTTCTAAAGCTCAGGCCTGCTAGGGTAATCATTCACATAAGAACAAAAACTCTACCCATATTTTCCATAAAGTTTCCATCAGGTTGCTGGTGACTTGCCTTTGGTGAGCAGACACTGAAGTTCCTGGACAGTTTAGACTTGCAAAGAAATACTTTTCAAAGAACTCCATAGGGCCCTACCCTGGGCTTCCGGGGGTCCCTTGTAGGACATGAGACCCCCAAAGCTTTGTCCCTTTTGTGTGTCGCTGTTTCTCATTTGAGGATACAGATCTAAACCGTACATTAAAAGATTTGTTATCCTCTGCCTGCTGGTGCGTTTCTCAGAATTGCATCCTCACAGCAATTATAACAGCACACGAAATCCACATTTTGCCAAAACACCGTGTGAACTCTGGAGACAAAGTGGCGCGGAGACCTCTGCGGGATGGGCTCTCAGGCAGCAAGGCGCATAGGACGCGGCGCTTCTAAACTTTTGGCATCCGGACCTCTTTATAGGCCGAAAATATCAAAGACCTCAGTGACACAGGTTATAGCTATTCATGTTTATCCTGTTGAAAAAATAGAGCCAAGCCCATTTTGAGATTTTATTCATTTATTTTAATCCCATTACAAGTTAGGCTTTTGTAGGGAAGGCGCGCAGACGATACTGTGTCCATTTAATTCATTTCTATCATTCAATAAAAACTGAGCTTTCTGTGTTCTGTCCTACGTATATAACAACAATTCTGGGCTTTTCTAGGCATTGGGCATATGACAATACTTAATCTATAGATTGGTGATATAAAATAAAACTGCTCTACATAATACTCCCATAACAAAGCTACCCTATGTAGTATGTAAACAACAAATTTATGCTGTTCTATATACTGGTTATACAAAATCCTTAACCTACATATTAGGTATATAACAATAGAACTGTTCTGCATACTAGTATGACAATAACGCTATCCTGTGCAATGTGTATACATACAACACTTGTGTGTGTGACGAGTGTATACTACCACCACCGCCACCCTGGTTAATGTACCTACGTCAATCATGGGACAGAAGCCTTCCTCAAGTATTTACATTTGATCTTTATAAATGGGCCACAGTAATAGTTCAAGATGCTAGTTCAAGATGCTAGTTTAAGAATAAAAATACAAAGAAAGAAAAAAAAGAATAAAAAAAAAGGATCGAATTTGATCCTCTTAGACCTGAAGTAGAGCTATTAGCTTCACCCAATGTCTGTGTGGGTTGAGATGGAGAAGCATCTTGTAGAAATTGGAAAGAAGAGGAATTAGGATAGAAACCCTGGTGCCCTGTGAAATGGGGTCGGTAGTCAGTTGGTGAATTTAAAAAATGAAAAAGAGAAAGAAAAGAAGAAGATTAAAAAAAAGAAAAAACAAAAATTCTGAGTGAGAAGATAGAAAATTATAACCATACATCTTAAAATGTTTTTTATGGTAAACGCATAAATGTGCATAGAGGCACATGAAGTCCCTGTTCCCTTGCTACGGAGTCCTGGGTGTTTTGATCTGATTAGTCAGCCACTGGGAGTTCCATACTGTCTTCTTACATGAACCATAAGCTTCATAACTCCTGGATAATTTGCAGATTTGATTTTATTAATGTAGAACAGAAACTTAGATCCTTGCAAAAAATAATCTTGGCACAGAATTCTTCCAGACTTTTGCTGTTTTTCCAAATCACTAACAATTGCCTTACCCACAATAATTCAACAGCACTTGGTTGGGGAGTGGAAAAGGGAAAGGCGAATTGTTTTTATTTCCACTCTTTAAAAGTCTTTCCAAAGCATTCAACTGAGGTTGTGTAGAAAATACAACCTCTTTTTTGCTTTGTTTTTCTACTCAAAGTTAACATTTCTATTATTTATGAATACAGACAACGAACCCTGGTGCTATTAGCAGAAGCTATGACTTTATTCACAATGGAACTCACAGATACGTTCCTATCATATTGCAGTTACTGTAGACATCTTGAAATATCATTCATCCTCATAAGCCCTTCAAAATACAGTTGCTGTTAAGACCCACTGCCAGATGTTATCGCTTACTGGATAACAAAGTATGTGTACTAGTACATGCGTAATCTATTAACAAACATTTTATTACTTTTTTTTTTTTTTGAGACAGAGGCTCTGTCACCCCGGATAGAGTGCTGTGGCATCAGAGCTCACAGCAACCTCAGACTCCTGGGATCGAGCATTCCTCTTGCCTCAGCATCCTCAGTAGCTGGGACTATAGGCATTGACCACAATGCCTGGCTAGTTTTTCTGGTTTTTGTAAAGATGGGGTCTTGTTTTTGCTCAGGCTGGTCTCAAACTTCTTCTGAGATAAGTGAGATCGCCAAGGAGTCTATAGACAGGATTTCCCGGGGAAAGGAATCAAGTAACACAGAAGTCCATGGATGAAGCACATTTTCCCCATTCACAAAACAGCAAGAAAGGCAGCGTGGCTGGAGCAGTGGGCAAGGGATACCCAAGGGGGAGTCTGGGAAGTTCGCTTTTAATTTCTTTGGCCTCTCTCAGGAACAGTGGAAGAAAGATCATAAGCTGACAGTAGACATAGGGAGAAGGTTAAGTTTAAGTTAGGGACTTAAAGAAAAGGTTGGTGTGAAAGAATTACCTAAGTGAGCAGACTGGCAATGAGCTAGAGTAATGGTCTCAAAGGGCGGTCCTCAGACCAGCAGCCTTGGGACCACCTGGAAACGTATCAATGCAGATTCTCAGGCCTGCCATCAGACTTCCTGGGTCAGGAACTCCCAGGTGGGCCCAGCAGTCTGTTTAGCAAGCCCTCCAGGGGATTTGATGCATGCTCAAGTTTGCCAGTCCCTGGAATGGGTAGTTTGTGATTGCTGGATCACCCACCTACCTTGAATGTCAAGAATATTCAGTGTGTGGAGACCAGTCAGTACGTTGTTGGTCTTTTTCCAGTGGCAAGCAGGTGCTTTGTATGGGGTAGGCAGAAAGTTAGATTTACAGATTATGACCATTGTCTTAGATAAAATGATGCATCTGAAAAAAATACGGAAATAGAGATTGTCAGGGCCTGAGTTGTGCTCTCGCCGCCAAATTCATATGTTAAAATTACAACCCCCGTACCTCAGAATGTGATTTTGCACTTAGAACCTTTAAAGCAGAAGTGAAGGTTAAATGGGATCAGTAAGGTGCTCCCTAATCCAAAGTGACTGGGGGCCTTATAAGAAGAGACTGGGACACACTTGTGCCACAGGAAGAATATAAGGGAAAGCATAAGACAAGGGAGACAGGCCACAGTGGTGTCACCTTGATCTGGGACTTTTAGACCTAGAACAGTAAGGTAGTAAGTTTCTGCTGTGTAAGCTCCCCAATCTGTGTGCTTTGTTAAGACAGCACAAGCAAAGTAATACAAAAGTAGCAGGAAAAGGCTTTATTTTACAAACAATAAAGTCTGACTTTACTTAGTAGGGTTATTACCCTGGCCGACAATGTCCCCCGTCTCAGTCTCTCTGCCCTCTGTGAAGAGCAGAGTGATAGAGCAACTACCAGGGGGCTACCATGGAGATTAATGAGATCATGTGGGGAAAGCCCACACTTGGGCCTAACCCAAGCTAGGTCCTCAAAAATGTTAGCATGAAAAAAATGGCCATCACCTCAAAGGAGTGTGCGGGGCTGGCCAGGATGTTTCCCCTTGTGAATCCACAGTTAGAGCCAAAATTCCCCAGTCCCTGGGGCGTTGGGCTCTGCGGCTGGCGGTCTGGTTCCCTAGCCTCATCCTAGGGTCCTTTTATTCTTCCTAGGAATTGATTTCTGAAGCAGCCCTAAAGGCCGCGAAGCAGGGTTAGGACTGCTGGATTGATTTTCTATGTTGACATAGCAGACCAAGCCCTGTCTGGTTTAGAAACTGATGCTGTATTATTTCCAGGTCTTTTATGAAACTGAGCCAGGAAAATCATTCTTACAGGATTATTGGGTTTTCACTCCTGCAGTTTGTTTTGTGTGTGTGTGTGTGTGGGGGGGGGGCTATGGAGATGGAGAAGGTGGGTAGCGAGGAGACTGAGCAATTCCTTCTCTCCTCCAAGTCTGTGTTTAGCCAATTCCAAGTGTCATCACACTGATGAAATACTGGTTAATTGGCAACATGACAGTTTCTTACACAAGACCCCATCTAACCTGGGGACATTATTTACTGTGATTGTTGTCACTTCCAAGCGTGGTGTTTTGTTGTGTTTTTCTTCCACTTGTTGGTAGTGGATTTTTGTAAGCCAAATTATATCCTCCCTTTAAGGATGATTTTGACTGTGTATCTAAAACACCTTTTTCAAAAATGGCTAATTATTATGGACAGGGATGACAGAGAGACAGATTCTCCCCATTGCTGGGCAATTGAATAACCTCTGGTCCCAGTTTATTTCATTCCAATCTATTATTGAAATAATCCTTGATTTGTTTTAAACTACAGTAAAAAATACATGTGGAAGTCTCTGTTTCTGGAAAGGCTGGCACTCCCAGGATCTCAAACCCTTTCCAAAATTCGCTGGCTGTGCTGGCTGTGGATTCCATAGACTTTACTCACAGGGTCACTCAGTATGGAGAAACCATCTGCAAATGTCTTTTGGTCTCTTTAAGTCAGAGAACCAAACCAGTAGGTTATAGTTGAATAAGGTTCTCATATTTAAGGACTTGGTCCATCTACTGGAGTTGTACTGTTTTTCTTTTGGTTGTATATAACTTTAATAAGGATCTCAACCCAATTTCATTATATTTATTCAAATTTTCTTCAAGATAATGTTGGACTTTACATTTTATTTCTAGGGCCTTTTGTGGTAAGTGGTATAATGTTTTATATCTATAAATATATTCATATTTTCCTGTTTGATGTAAGATGAAAATGTACATTGTTCTACCCTCTCCTTTTAATAGCCAAATAATGATTCCCACATGTTTCTTTTCCTTACTGATTTGAAATGCCTCTTTTGTTATGTAGTATTCTTTTGCATATGCCAAATAATCTATACTGGGTATCTGTTTAATTCCATGATTTCTAGGTCTTTAATGACACCATTCTAATCCAGTGACTGGATTCTTAAGGGTATATTTTTACATACAGAAAGGGTAGTCCTCATCTATTACTCTTCTTTATTAAAACATCTTATTTTTTCTAAGCTAATGTGTTATTCCAAATGTATTTTTTAACATTGTAGTTATATAATACTTACTTTTAAAATGGAAAAATTAGCCAGTATGGCAAGATATTTATTTAAAAAGTAAAAAGCCATCTTGATTTTTCAATTCCACCCTGAAATCAAACACTATTAACAATTTGGTGAATCTGTTTCCAGATCTTTTTCTATGCATTTGCATGCATGTGCTTTCAAAGCTCTTTGGGGTTTGCTCTATAGGCATTATCATAATATACATACTTATTTTTTCAGTATGTAGCTATTGAGCACCCACATATACAGGCATGGGAATACATCAGGGACCAAAGCCAGCAAAACTACTGGGCTTGTGGAGTTTACATCCTAGAAGGAGAGAGCAGACAATTAACAATACAAACAATTACCATAGCAAACAATTAAATTAAAAAGTACTTCGAAAACAAATGGCAGTGTTAGGCAGCTAGTTAAACATGAGCAGGGTGGATATGGTCAAGCTATTTTCAGCTGTCATGAGGACACATGGCACCGTGGTTGGGAAATTCTGGGAAAAACAAGTTGAACAATGCTTGAGGGACTTTCCAACCCCATTAGGGAATGCAATCATCTCCACCTGACTGTTTCTACCTGGGTTTGGTAAGAGAAGCTGATTAACACCCTTGAGACTCAGTGAACAAGAAAGTGGATTAAGGCCTCAGGTGGACCAATCAGAAAAGGAATAGAAATAACAGGCACTTTCTAAAGAGTAATTGGTACTTCCTTAAAATCATGTGTAAAAATTAAAAATTGGGCTTTGGCATGGCCTGCCATCACTAGGATCAGGCCTGGATTATTGTGTAAGTCATTAATGAATTTTCTTTGCCAAATTGTATTTTTTCTCTTCTTTTGGCAACTATTTTGAGCCACTTTATGACGCTAACATATTCTTCTTACCTTATTTATTTCATTGATTCCATACCAGTAATTAGTCTTAGGTACTGCAAACCAAGAACCTGAAAACTCCAGGACTTGTTTTTTGATCCCCATGCACAGTAGTTATAGAATGCTCTATGGAAAAAAAAAAAACTGTTTTTCACAGAACAGTGACAGTTGTTACTAAGTGTATATATGGGGTTAAAATAGGACTCAAAGCAATTGCTTTCATAAAACAAAAGCACAAGGAAGATATACAAGAGTCTAGGAAAGATATGGGAAAACTACAAAAATAAATATGAGCTGGAAGAATTTAGAAAAGAGGTGATTAAAATCTGCTTGAAAAAATAATTCAAGAGAAACTTTTAGATCAAAGGAAACTCATGTTTACATATTTAACATCTTATGTTAAAGTTATTGGACTTAAGAGATAATAAAGGATTACTTAACTAGGCAAAAAGTTGAAGTCTCTTCTAGGAGAAAAATATCAAATCAGGCTTATTAGCTCCATAGTTACATAAAATGCTAGAGGCGGTTGAAGCAATGATCATACCCTAAAGAAAGAGAATGTGATCCCTAAATTTTCTACCCAGAAAAAACTGTCATTCAAGTAAAAGGTACTATTAAAATTACAAGTATATAACAGTTTTACTCATCGGATTGGCAAATGAACAAGTTTGTTAACACACTATCTTCATAAGAACACGAGGGCATAGGTGCACTATACATTACAGGTAGGATTCATTGGTTTAACTTCTATAGAGAGTAGTGTGACAAGTCCAGTTAAAATTATACATACAGCTACTTGGGAGGCTGAGGCAAGAGAATCGCTTAAGCCCAGGAGTTGGAGGTTGCTGTGAGCTGTGTGAGGCCACGGCACTCTACCGAGGGCCATAAAGTGAGACTCTGTCTCTACAAAAAAAAAAAAAAAAAAAAAAAAAAAATTATACATACAAGTACTTTTTGACTCAGTAATTCCATTTCTAGGATTTTTTCCTTCAAAACTTCTTGCACAAAAGTGCAAAGATACAAGGTATTGTCATGTAACATTTTGCTTATAGAAGATGACTGGAAGCATGGACCAGGTGCAGTGGCTGACACTTGTAATCCTAGGACTCTGGGAGGCTGGGGCAGGAGTATTGCTTGAGGTCAGGAGTTGCAGACCAGCATGAGCAAGAGGGAGACCCCATTTATATTAAAAATGGAAAAATTAGTCCGGCATTGTGGTGGGCACCTGGAGTCCCAGCTACTCAGAAAGCTGAGGCAGGAGGATCACTGGAGCCTAGGAGTTTGGGGTTGCGGTGACCTATGATGACATCACTGAACTCTAGCCCAGAGTGAAATACTGCCTCAAAAAAAAAAAAAAAAGAAAAGAAAAGTAAAGAAAGAAAAAAGATGGTTGGAAGGAAATTAATGTTCAAATACTCATCAATATGAGTGGTGCCCATAGCTCAGTGAGTAGGGTGCCAGGCACATACACTGAAGTTGGTGAATTCGAGCCCAGCCTGGGCCTGCTAAACAGTGACAACTGCAACAAAAAATAGCCAGGCACTGGGGTGGGCGCCTATAGTCCCAGCTACTTGGGAGGCTGAGGCAAGAGAATCGCTTGAGCCCAAGAGTTTAAGGTTGCTGTGAGCTCCCTTCCTCCCTCCCCTCCCCTCCCCTCCCCTCCCCTCCCCTCCCTTCTTCTTCTTGTTCCATGAGTTTGTTCTCCCCCCACCGCCCCGGGGTATTGTTGTAGAGAGTTTGTTTTATGTCCCTTCTACCATATAAGTGTGCCATACTGAGTTCTAAGTGGCTTTGGAATTCAATATAAGATTTTTTCAAATTTATTATTTTATGTCAAATCATGTATAAGCATTCTTTGGAGCTTCGTGAAAGAATGTTGGAGATTTTGTCTAAGCTCTTTCTTTAGTTTTAAGATTTACTGGTGCCCTTCCTTCCACATTCGTTCAATGTTCCTTTTCCATAGTCTAGAAACCTCTGCTTTCAAAAAAAAAACAGCTAATTTATTCCCTTATTCACAAGAGCTCTTTTTTTTAATCTCCTTCAACACAGAGATTGCTCTCTGGAAAGAGACGAGCTCATATAACCCTTACTGAATAGGTATATAATGTGATAGGGTCTCAGAAAGTAGCCTTTGAGTTCTTTCTCTGAGCTTGCTGGCTTGAAGTTGGCAAAAAGTGTAAACATTTTACATTTTACAAACATGCTTCTTTGATTATACTGTGTTGTATTCAGGAATATTTCATTGAGCTAATCAGCATCTCTTCTACACACATATGTTGGTAAGCATTATTGGCATGGTAATATAGTAACATATTTAATCTTATAAAACACAGATAAATAGCATAACTCAATGCTTGCAAGTAGGAAGCTACACTGCCCCATAATGCTGACATTGGGAAATTACCACCTTTGTGAAAGTTTATCTGGTTGTAGAAGGTAGATCAAAAGAGGGAAGTCTCCTTTGTGCTTCCCTCCAGGGCAGCATTCCCCAGTCTCAGAATGAGTCTGCTCCACTTCCTGTCCTGGGCTGGGTGGTCTCTTCCTTCTTCTGTGACTGTCACCTTCAGCAGCAGGTCGGCCTCATTCATTCAATCAATCTCAAAATTTGGAATACACATTCAGAAATCTTCTGTTGTATGAGGTGAGGTGGAATAGACTCTATATTTTCCTCTTTCTGGTACTATTTCTCACTTTTCCCACTAAGGGAGATGTGCATCCTCTGTCATTCCAGTAGCAGGAATGCCTCTTCCAGTCTCATGTTTGTGAGTGTGTGTGTGTCTGACCAACATCCAGACCACGTCTCCTGGTACCCACTACAGTGCCACGAAGTGGCTGTGCACTCAGATTTTACCACTTTGGGTGGTGGCTCCTCAGCAGGGCTCCAAGCATTTTCCTGCATCCAACACAACTTTCCTTTTCCTCCAGAATCTACAGAGCCTGCCACGTAGCTGCTCCATGCGTAGTATGTGTTGTCCAGCGGGATGACACGGGGTCCATGCTTTCAGGGAGGGGTGGGCAGGATGGCATGGCATTCTCCTGCATGTAACACATGAGTTCCTCCCACACTTAGTTTCAAAGTGATGTTGACAAATGTTAGGGCTGGTAGCTGGTTGGCTTCTGGTGAATGTTGTATTTTATTACATGTAAAACAAACATTTATAAAGAGAAAATATATTCGCAAGTGGCCTAGTGTCTTCCCCTTCTGTGCTCAGATCTCTTACAGGATATAGTTGTTATTTTATTTCACCCATTTTGGAAAGAAAGGTGATGCTTGAAGCTGCTTTTGCAGTGACCAAACATCCATTGATCTAGAACCCACTGTCACTTTTTTCAAATTGATCTTGCTAGAAAATATTTTTCTCCTGATATGTCAAAATAGAGTAATTTCCAAAATTTATGTTAGTCATCATTCGGTGGGTAGGATATATGTTGTGAAAGAGCCAGTCACATTTATATTTTGTAAAAAAAAAAATAATAGTTTCATTATATATATCAAAAGGTCCATATAACTGCATAGTAAACCAATAAAGACTTTGCAACAGCACCTAAGCATCCAAATTAATTTTTGGCTTTAAAATTATCAGTTTAAATTTATCAATTTAATCAGCTGATTTGTAGGAGACAGAATGTGTTCAATGTGATTGTGAAGTAAGACTTTTCTTTGAACTTTAAAACGATCTCACACAAAACTCAGTTCATCTTTCTGATTTCCAGGGAAAGTGGGAATCTCATTGGACTTGAAATTTATGGGTATTTCTTCTTCAGATCCTGGGAAATTTGGTAATGTCAGATTAAAGTAAGATACACAGGAGTGAATTCTGTGCACGGTCCTGGAACTTGCTTGATTATTACAACATATAAACAGTTTTTGTTGATAGAAGAAATGTAAGAAAGTGAGACATAAAAAACCTCTCCTTAAAAGATCCAGGTACCTACCTTAAAATTAGATCCTCCTCAAGGATGATTATTTATTGAAATAATTATAGAGGTTGATAGTTTTTCCTGGGAAAGAAAAGTTCCTTTTGTGTTTTATTCCTGGTAAAGGCAGCCTGAGAAAAATTGTCTGTTGACTTAGATTCACAGTTTCCCTGCATGCCAATAATTCAAAAAACTCAAATTCATGCGTCTGATGCTATCTCATCATAAATAACAATATTCCTGAATATGGCATACTGTTATTCAAGAAGTACAGATCATTCCACACACATCTTTTCATTAATCCTCCCATGCTATTATCTTCAAATTTCAGCACTGTGGAAATTGATCCAAAACATGTACTAGGCTAAGAAAAAAGCCGAGCAGTGGATTCCCAGAGCGCTCTTTGTACTGGGTGGCAGATCTGTTCTTCCAGGTAGCTCCCCTGGCATGTGTTCCTGTTTAAAGTACCACATGCTTTAAACATACAAGGTTATATATTTAGGCCAATTAAACACCTACCTAATTTATTTACAGTAGCCACAATCTCATTCAGAAGATCAATACCTCATCAACACCGAGCCATGCAACATAAATTCTTTTGGATAAGAGAAAGCTGCTTCCCTTCACTTCATGGAACTCGGCTGTCAGCATCATGGACCTGCCATCTTTCCCATTGGCATCAGCTTTGATAATTTATTTTGCCAAAGGCAAGATTTATACACACAAACCACTTTTATTCCTATAATGAATGCATTACTTTCCCTCCAATGTACAGTGAAAAATTACTATGAAGTCATTATTCTGGCATATCTGATGGGGCTGGGGATGACGAACTAACCCTTTCAAGGTATTTAAAATTTTTTTAAACTGTCTCCAAGGCCTTGTTTTTCTCTATGCCTGGTAGATACACATGCAAGTCATTCTAAGGAGAAGCCTCATCTATCTCCAGTTGACTCTCCTATTTGGAGAGGTTAAAAACTGTACTTCCCAAACTCTTTTGTGGCTAAATTCTATCACTTAGATGCACTTGTATGAGATCTGAAAATCAGAAGCAAGGCAGAGACCATTTTTCTTGCAGTGTGCAAGCTTTGACAATGGGAAGGGCTCACAGTATTTCAACAGCATGTTCCGGGGATTAGAAGCCAAGTGTCATTGGCGTGAGAGGCTATGGAAGCTGCTGTGATAGGAATTGGTAACCATATCTGCTACCTGACCTTTGGATTTTATGTATAGTGGTGTGACTATGAAACTGAAAGTTCAAGGGCAGTGCACTGACATCCATTCCTCCAGCCCTTCCGATGGTTCTGTAAGCACATGCTTCCCTGAATGAAATCACCTTCTGTTTGATGTGTTGGGTTTGGAAGCTGACTGAAGCAGCAAATGTTCTTCCACTTTTAAGTGCTGAGAGATACATAATTGAGAGTTGGGTCATCACAGAGTAGAAGTTCAGACATATTTGGGTTCAAATACTGGTTTTGACAGTAATTCTGAAACTTTTGTCCTATTTTCTTATCTGAAGAATGAGCCAACTAATATCAACTTTGTAGGAGTTTTGTGAATATTACAAGTAATAATGCGTATGAAGTGCTGAATCAATTAGGCTAATTTGGCTTTAATAATAACATTTTAAAAAGTCTTCTTACTCAAACTGGTTTAAATAATATGGAAATTTATCATCTCAAATAATTGGGAGTTAATATGCAGGATGACCTCCAGGAATGATACAATTTGTCACTAATGATGTCAAAACGGCTCAATGATGCAAATAGCCCAATGACTGTTTTTGAAAATAAAATTGTATTGAACCAGAGCCACGACATTCAGGTGACTTAGGCACTGTAATGGCTAAGTTGAACAGTTGCCACAGGAACCGTGTACCATCAGAATGGCAAAGCTAAAGTATTTACCATTTGACCCTTTGCAGAAACAATTTTCTGACCCTAAACATAAAGAGTGACACTACTATCTTCAGCAAAATGTCATTCTAAGAATATTCTCTTTCATGGCCACAGATGGCTGTCAGGAGCAATCAGGGCTGCAGATGTCTGTTATAACTAGCGGAAGAAAAAAGAAGGCGGAGAGAGAACCACCTCCTCCAGGCAGGGCACATGTCTTCCCTTCAGTTCCATTGACCAAATTATATTACATGGACACCACTGGACCAGACATTGTTATTAGGGACCTGCTAAGCATGAATTAAGTTTAGACTAAAGCGAATCCCACTCTCGAGTTAGTGGTGGACTGCTTACTAAAAAATTGGGAAAAGAAGAAATGGCTGTTGGGTCAGCAACTCGCATTGCTTACCACGAGAGCTTAGCACAGTGCCTGGAAATATATTAGATACTCAGTAATTGTCCATGTCTTTGCCCAGCAGTGATAGTAACTAAATAGCTGTAATAAAATGAGTGCTGATCTAGGAATTGAGAGACATGGTGTTCTATATAGGCTTAAGCTAAGACAAGCTGTGACCCTGGAAATAAAAGTCACTTAACTTCAATTTCTCTGTTGGTAAAGGACTCTGAGTTAGACAATACTTAAGGGCTACTGTGGTTATTAAATAAAAGTATTTGTTAAAAGACCTGGCACATTTTGCAAATTGCTTTCAATATGCATTAATAGGAAACTTACAGGAGCATTCCAAAGGAGCATGCCCCCAACTTGTAAGATGAGAGTATATGTTCACTTCTTGATAGATGTACATCTTTGCTGGGGTTTAATGTCAAACAGAGAGGGTAGATGAGCAGTGTCATGGAATGATTGGACATGTCATATCATTCCTTTAGTTATCACTTATTATTCAGTGTCCATTGTATGTGCCAAGTACTGAGCCCAAGAGTGAAAAGGCTTTGATCTAGAGTGTCTACATTCAGGTGGGGGTTAGGGAATAGTTAGTAACTACACAAACAAAAACAGCTCAGTTTCAGATGGTGACAAAGTGTTATGAAGACAAGCAAGCAGGTGAAAAAGGAATGACTGTAGGGGCCTCCTCATGTCAGGGGGTCAGAGTGAACCCGAGTGAGACGACCTTTCATGCGCTAAGTGGTGAATGTATAAATCCAGAGGAGTAGCATCTTTCTCTTTTTATGTATTTTCCCAGATTTTTAGGTTTCACTGATATGGCTGTAATTTTCCATTTCTCTCTTAAGAGTTTTCTCTGTTGCAAAACTTTTACGAGTCTTCCCTTGAGAAAACGTTATATGTTGAAAGAAGGAAGACTGGGGAAGGAGAAATTTTGAAATGGTTTTTGAGTTATTTCAGAATTACAGAGCTATGTCTTCTAAGGTTGTAAACTCTTCATCAGCTGTTATAAGAGTTAAGCTCATGTTTTCTAATTTTGGAAGCACATTTTGGGCAAAAGAAATTTAAGTACCCAGAGACCTATAGCAATATCTTTATATGCCAATCAAACTGCATGAAGCAGCAGAGAAACAGCACCCCAGATTCACCCACTCCCAGGTAGAGTGACTTCAAGTTTCAGAGGAAAGGAATGAAGTACTTCAAGACGCAGTTGTAGAATCTTCTTACTTAGAGTCTACACTGAAAATGGATTCCTCATTTCCAGAGGGGATGGCACTCCCCACTCTCTCCATTCTTGAGCTAACACTGGCCAAGGTATTACTGCTCTATCAATCTTTTTGCCTCTATAGCAAGCCTTATGCTACACGTTGTGAACAGCTCATTCATGCTCCCTGTTTTCACATCCCTAAAATCTTGTTTTTACTTTTCGGCATGTTTCTCAAAGCAATGTTTGAGCATTTAGGCATTTGAATAGATTGTTAATGTGACACTTGTAAAAAAAAAAAAAAAATGGGTTACTCTGGGAAATACAAATTCTTTATGGGAAACAATAATCCTGCCTCCAAGCAAAATTGATCCAGTTAAGAGGTGTAACGGTGGGTATGTAGGGATATAAGAAAAGTCAGTTTGTCTTCACTGTGGCTGGTCTACATGGTGGTGAAGCAAATGATTAATTCAATTAATTAATCTTTCCCAGCAAAAAAGTCAATCAGTTTTCTATCACTGCTTCCATGGAAAAACTCCAAAAATATCACTTAATTTTCATGTATAAATGATTACAATGTGTTCTGATGTCATAAATATTGAAAACTTTTGAAGATAGAAATATAAAAGAGTAAATTGAGAAATAAGATTTATATAAATAATATAAACAAGGAATAATACCGAAACATTTTGCAGGCTTATAATACATTAGGTTCTACCAGGCAAAATATCAATTATGTTTTAAAATTCCCTTAAAATTCTACATCTAGACCCTATGTGACACCTTCTCTTCTTAGTAGTTACAACCAGTCCCATATTGACTGACACCCTTTTTTCCTTCTCTCTGTGTGCCTTTAAATGCTGAAGCTTCCAAATTCCCTTCAGGAAAACAAACACAGGTCTGTTGTTGATGCTTTTCCTGGACACATGCTCAACTTTGGCTTAATAAACCTCCACCGGTGGAGATCTTTGCCTTGGTCACTTATTTGGGTCAGTGATAACTTAGTACTTTTGCACACCTATGGAAGAGTTGGGGAGTGGATCCTTCCATCCCTCCTGGAGCCTTACCACAGGTTGTCTGCTGGCACTAAGGAGAATTCAGTGTGAAACAAAACACATTTCCAGATCACATTGTTTTACTGCAATGTTTTCTGTGTTGTTATTATTATTATTATTTTGCAGTTTTTGGCCGGGGCTGGGTTTGAACCCGACACCTCCAGCATGTGGGGCTGGCGCCCTACCCATTTGAGCCACAGGTGCTGCCTTTGCTATCTTCTTAAATTGTTATTCAATCACAGTTTTCTTGGTGATGGCCAGCATTGTCCAGAAGCTTCCATCTTTTTCTCCAGATTGAAAATCAGGTTTGTGTTCATGAGTTTATTAACTTTGGTCCAGTGTAGACCTTCTGAGAGACTGCTGTGGCATCCCTGGGTATCTTGGAAGCACCAGACAGTGCTCTGTCACGAGTGCTCCATCTTTCATGTGTGATAAACAGAGAAAAGCTCCCCTGAAATATCAGAAACTTAATCCCCACACTGCAATCATTCTGCATTGACTTTTACAGACTATAATGACCTATTTATGAATCAACTGATAATTCTGGAAAATATGTCAATAAAGTGATATACATTGCATACATTTTCTTTCATATACTATATGTTTCATGGCAAAATATGTAGAGAGATATGATTTAGGAGATTTTTAAGATCACAGTGCCAATTTTCTGAATTAATTTTATAAAGAATCCATATCTTCTATCTGGGTACTTACGGTTCTGCTTATAATAATCGCCTCATTATTAGAGAAAAAGGTGGATAAAGCAATTTTCTAATTTCTGAGAAGGCCAAAAAATGTATACACATTTTAAGAGATGTTATCTATGTATTACTGTTTTAAGTTGAATTAAGGTAGCAATGTGTAGTATGATATTCATTCAAAAGACAGTGTTAGTTAATTGAATGCCGGCATCACCATGCGACTGGCAGGACAGTCTGAGAAGACAGCAGAAGTGTGGCTGTTGTTTGAGGATATTTTGAAGTGGTATTTGAAATTCAAGAACATTGTGGAGTGGTGCCTGTGGCTCAAAGGAGTAGGGCACTGGCCCCATATGCCGGAGGTGGCGGGTTCAAACCCAGCACTGGCCAAAAAACTGCAAGAAAAAAAAAAGAACATTGTGGAAGTATGATAATGGAGGCATGAACATGCAACAGAACTTCCAACACACCTAAGAATTGCATGCAATTATGTGGAAAAGTAATTTACTGGTCCTCAATATCCGGTAGGGACTGTCATTAAGGAGACTAATGAGCCATTCTTTTTCGAAGGTACCATTACTGGTCAAGTGTACCTAAACACGCCACACACATCCACATTTGTACACTTTTGGGAATGATTTTCCAGCAAGAGGGTCCTCCATCACTGAGCTGTGAGGGCTTACCTTGATGATCATTTGCCAGACCAATGGATATGGCAAAGACGTGTGGTTGAGTTTTTCCAATGTTCTTCTGACTTAACACCCCCTGACTTCTACCTATGGGGGACCTCCAAGGATGTGGTGTACCATTGAAAACTGGCCACATTAGTGGTATTTCAGGAAGAAATTGAAACAGCATGCTCAGCAATACACATGCAATTGGACACTTCAGTCAGCATTGCTCAAGCAGTAGTTTGCTGTAATTGCAAGTGTCTGGATGCTAATGGTAACCACTTTGAGCAACTCTCATAATTGCAGATGTCAAACATGATCTGCATTCATTTTTTTGTTATCAGTAGACATTGAGTATTATAATTTTAACAGTTTTTTTCCCCTTAAAAATATGTATACATTTCTTGGCACCTTCTGTATTTTGAGCCTCTTTTCTGGCTGAGAAGGTTCAAGAGAAGACGACGAGGTGACAGGACTGAGATAAGATGCAGGGGCTTGAAAATTGGGTGCAGATGTTAAAGTAAACAGCCCGCAGGCAGAAGCTGACTAGAGGGGATGATAACCACAGGCTGGAGCTAGCTTCAACTGGCTCGTCAGCTGTCTCTGTCACCTTATATGGACTCGGGCTAATTATAATATTGTTTATATTGTGGTTCTAAAATTTCTCCACCCTTGCGATCACCATGACTGTTCTGAAAAAACCATGTAAAGTATGGAAATAGGAGGGAACCCAATTCTAAAAATCACAACCCAACTTCTTACTGAAAGCCAATGCTTTAGCCTTGAATATGCCTCTTCTCAATTTATAAGATTTCAAAAAACCAAAAACTACTTCTGCCCAGTGCGACTGCTCTCTTTCAAGCTTGGCTTCACTCTCTCTCCTGAGAGTATACTTTCACTTTCAATAAAAAGCTGTGCCTTGCTTGGTGAGCATGGCGCATTTTGAAATTCTTTTCTCCTTACGATCACCAAGAACCAGGAAAAACCTCCACTCAGAGGGCAGTAGCAAAGGCTCAACAGTGAAAGGGTCTTGACATTCAGAACACCAGCTTCCATATTATATTTTATTGAAAGAATTTTTGAACAGTCAAGAACATCAAGGTTGTGCTTGCTTCAGCAGCACATATACTAAAATTGGAATGATACAGAGAAGATTAGCATGGCCCCTGCACAAGGATGAAATGCTAATTTGTGCCCACCGCAACACCCAGCTATTTTTGTTGTTGTTGTTGTTCTTTAGCAGGCCTAGGGCTACTTCCTTCTTCCTTCTCTCTGCTCCCCCATTTGCCTTTCCCTCACCCTGTACCAGCATCCATTGTCTTCATATCAGAATGGACTACGTTGGATTCTTGCCTCTCTATTCTTGTGATGTTTTACTAAGAAGAATGTGTTTCAACTCCATCCAGGTTAATACAAAAGATGTAAAGTCATTATCTTTTTTATTAGCTAAATAGTATTCTATGGTATACATATACCATAGCTTGTTAATCCATTGCTGTATTGGTGAGCATTTAGGTTGTTCCTACAATCTGGCAATTGTAACTTGGGCTGCCATAAACAATCTAATACAAGTGTCCTTGTGGTAAGAGGATTTGTTTTCTTCCGGGTAGACGCCCAATAATAGGATTGCAGGATCAAATGGGAGGTCTAGTTTGAGTTCTTTGGGATTTCTGCATCTTTCCTTCCAAAAAGGTTGTATTAGTTTGCCATGAGAACTGAGTAACAACATGTAAAAGACTGAAACTTTGATCTCTTTAGTTTACAAAGACTCCGTTATCTTTTGGGTTCATTCTTAAGTTTGCTTTGCTGCATTATCATCAATCCATTCAAACTGAGGCATGATGTCTGTGTTTACAAAGTCCTAATGCCTTCCTCTGGGCTCCCAATTTTTGTTTCTGCTCTTCATACCTGCTGTTACCAAAAGAGCATGGCTCTTTAAACTGCAGAAATCTAGTCAAGTGTCTGTCTCTTAGGAATGTTTTGTCATTGTCCAGACAGTGGGGAAGCCATTGAATAGCAAATCCAGGGTTACTTCTGAGGATAGACTGTGAAGTCCCAGTCTCCAATCTGTACCTGCTCACATTCTCAAACACGCAGGGTTATCTTTCAAGGACAGGTTAGTTCCTCCTAAAATTTTTATAAGAGAAGTAATTGCACCTATGAATTAAAAACAGACTAATCAACATGTAAATGTTGAATTTTTCATGGGCTCTAGTTGATCACTATTTTAATGGACATTAAAAGAAAAATACTGTCTGCCTAGGTGTATTACAATAATAACAACGTTATTGTTCAAATGTATTTATAAGCATTAAATACATCTTCCTCTAAAACATGAGAATTATACCCTATTTCTGACCTTTTGGAAGGTCTGTGTAAAGCTGAAGAAATGTTTATTAACACTCTGGCTTTCATCCAGATTTGAGTCAAGAAAAGCTGGCTTATTTATAAACAAAAGTCCTAGTAACTTGCCTTTCTGGGATTATAGATTCTTAGCATGAATCATTCTGTATTGTCTGAGATATTTTCTAAATTTAGGGTGTAATTCATTATCTAAGTCCTTGCATGTTTCAAGATTTTTACCCTTTGTTCTTCAATGTGTAAAAATAAAATTAAAAAGTTCCTAAATCCACAGCATAGTGTAACATGATAAAAAGCTCTTTGTTTTAGAAAATTACATGTCAGTCCTGGGTAATCTATAGCACCAATTAACCAACAATGATAATTATAAGTTTTTAAAAGCTAGCGAATTTGTTGCTCTTTCTTACAGATGCTGCTGATTTTTTCCCCATATGCTTTGCGATTATTTCCTCTTACCTCATTTTATAAGGCCCACCTTTTTAAGGGCACAAAACTGTTCACACCACTAAATGTTATAGGAATTGGCACATTGTGAAATTCTAAATGGAGTGGCAGAATTGCTCCTCAAGGAGGGACTGAACTTTATTCTTGGTGAGTTCTAAATGCACAAAAATAAAGGATTTCCCAGTTGCCAGTGGGAGGTAAGCATAATTATGACGTCTTTTTTTTCCTAAAAAAAAAAAGGAGTGAAAAAAGGGAAGAGTCATGCTTTTTTTCTATTAGATCTAAAAAGAATACGCACAAAGAGAATATGTTTACACCAGATATAAGAAGTCATAATCAAAGTAATATTGTATTACCAAATTCCTGCCAAGAAATTTAGAAATCTTGACTTGGCAGTCTGAAAATCAGAGATATCCCTTTACATATAGTATTCTAGGAATTAGAGCAAAATATGGGTCATCAAGGTCCTCAAATACATTCTCATTGTCTTGTTTCCTTTGATAGAATTGGAGTGGCCTTTCAGCAAAATTATCATCAACTACTTTACTAGTTTGACATTTGCAAAGTAACTCCATTCAGAGAATTCAAAACTTAATGGGTCTGACTCAAAAATGTGTGGTCTCAAGGAAAGGCCTTTGGAAAGTTTTGCTTATGACCTTGGAAATTAAACCTCATAAATGCTTTGAGAGATAGTCAAGGTTACTATTCACAGCTGCCACGGCTGACTTATTGTTTAATTTAGAACAGTTGTTGGCAACTTTTTCTGTGAATAGTTACATGATAAATATTTTAGACACTGTGGGCCATATAGTCTTTGTCCCAGCTATACAATTCTGCCATTGTAGCACTGAAAACAGCCATAGACACTGTGTAAATGAACAAACAAGACTATATTCTGATAAAACTTTATTTACAAAAATAGGCAACAGTTGGATTTGGTCCTAGGCCATAGTCGAAGACTCCTGATGTAGAAAGCTCCAGTGTTAAAGATGGAATTATAGTAGCCAAATCTTTACCAGTCTTTATTTAATGCCATTAGGGATTTTCATAATAATTAAATTTAAAATATGGATATTTTCCTCAAGATCTTTTGTCTATTAGTAGTGAAGAGATGAATGCCAGTAAAGAACAATCCGTTATCAAAAACATTGTGAAACTATTTTGGCTGCTTGGTTCCTAACAGAATCATGTTATCAAGCTACTGCACACAGGAATGTACATGGTGCACAAAGCTCTAAATATTTGTATCTTCATTGAGCCCTAGCACATGTAACAAATGGGAAGAAAAGATGAACACGCAACCTGATTTTACTATAGATGTTTTGTGTCAGTGAGAAAGGAGATGCCAGTTGAATCAGAATTAATTGTGAATCTGCTTTTCATGAGGAATGAAGGAAGCCTCATGAAAAGAAATAATCTCTTTGGTCTGCCTCATACATGAATAGGCTACGTCAGTCTTCTGAAGAAATGTTAAATTATCTGAGTGATAACTGTAGGTGAATCCTTTTCCTAGTTCTTCCAGGAATCTGCCATTGACCTCTATATGCCACTTAACTTCTATTTGATCTATTTCCCAATTTATAAAATAAAGGAGAATAAAGAGATGTCTGTAAAGTGGTTTAAAAGCCCGAGTGAAAGGCCATTTGAAACATAGGATGGCTGAGTTTCAAGGAGTCAGGAGGACACTCTGGCTATTGAGAATACATTTTAAATCATGTAAGTGGACACAATAGTATTCCACTATTACTATTCCCCCAGCAGTATTACTCAGCAGTATTCCAGAGGGTCAAATAGATAAGGGGGACATGAAAGTTTAATATTCAAGGTAAAACCTTTTAATTAAAATAGATAAGAGAAAAATATATAGAAGGGATGAGTTTTGACTTGAAAGTTGCTGCTATTTTCTGATGCCAGTGCCCACACAGGTACATAGACATAAATTCACCTAGACATTTTTCAAAGGCTGTTTTATATATAATTTTGGTCCTCCAGTTTTTATTTTTTGAGTGTATTTTAGTTACTTTTGTCCTTACTCTGTTTTTCTTCATATTGTTCCCTTTCTATTGTTATAGACCTAAACTTGAACATTTTTAGTAATCTAGATAATGCCAGTTATCATGGAAGCAGCATAAGGTAGTAGATTTATGTTGGACTCAGTATGAGAATAGGGGTATGAATCCTCTGCTTTCTCTAACATTGGTTTCTCCATTGGTAGGGGCAAAACTTGCGATTCAATTAGGAGATTAAATGAGATATTGAATAAGAAAGTGCTGACCAGTTATAAGTGTTCAATAGTCAAGACTTGAGTTTGAAGGATATTGATTAAATGAGATAGACTTGATTAATTTTTCTCTTAGGACAGAAAAAAGGTACAAATATTTACAGAGGAAGCATTGTCATGACAATGTTCATTGAGTCTTAATGTTATCATTGCAAAGCATTTAACATTCCTGTTCCATCCAAAAATGCTAGCAGCACCCTGCCATAGTCATAGTTCACTATGTGAAGAATATTCTTTCATGTTTCTAAACACAGTGAGCCCTCTTTATTCCTCTGTCCTGCATAGAGGATTCAAACAATCACCAGTCAAAAATATTCAGAGAGAAATCACATCTGTATGAATGTGTACAAACTAATTCTTCTTGTCATTATTTCCTAATAAGACAAGAAAATATAATACAGTAAACAATGTAACAACTATTTACATAGCATTTACATTGCATTAGGAATTATAAGTAATGCAAAGATGACATAAAGGAAATGGGAAAATGTACATAAATTATATGAAAATACTACTGTACTATTATATATCAGGAATTTAAGCATCCACAGATTTTGATATCCAAGGGAGGTCCTGGAACCAATGCTTCTCAGAAATCAACACACAACTGTGGATGATCATTTAAAGCATCTGCAAATCTGAAGGACAACAGATTATTTTGGCATTGAAAACTAATGCCAACATACACCAGCATACTTGAAGTCCTCCTTGATGACCTGGGTTCTGCTTAGAGATCTACCTAGGGAGGGCAGAGGCAAGAATGAGGAATTTTGCAACTTAAGTAAATACTCAACAAATAACTGTAATGATAGCAGGATCCTTCACACCCCACACCCCCCTACTTGTACAGCCTTGTAGAGACAGAGCAAGTGGTTATGGATTCCTGCACCTCTCCAGGGATAGAGACTTTAAGGGAGCACAGCACCCTGGGGCAGCTGGGGGAGGTGACAGGCCATCAAAGTTAGAGGGCTGTCATCTGCTGGTTGACTCTGAATAAGCTTCTGTACAAATAAGGTGTATGTGGGAGTTTACGGGGCAGAATCAGAAAGGAAGTTTCTTTACTCCATGGTTAGAGAGGCGTGTTGTTTATGAAGGGCAAGAAGGGAGGAGGAGAAAATTGGATTTAGGAGATTATTTATTCGGGTAATACAGCTGTTGGAGAAGTATTGAGTTTTTGTTCTGATTTAATAGATGGTAAAAACCAGACAGTTTTAGTGCTCACATTGCTTCTGGGTGGGCAGAAGGGAAGCTTAGACTTAAGAATTCATGAATAATTTTTTTCTCTCACCTGATTATTTTGATTCTACTATGAATATGCTGAAAACTATTTTGAAAGTCTATGCCGTCTGCCTGAAACAGAACTACAGAATTGACTGGCCAAGAAGAGACTATTCCAGCTGCCTTTATGCTGACAGCATCCACCCATTAAGGTCTTACTCTGTGCACAGCTGTTGTCCAAAGAATTCTATATACTTAGTTTTTCTACTCTTCACAGTAGATCTGTGGTGTTATCATTCTCTCCATTTTCCAATGAAGAAACAAAACTTGGAAACTCAAACATCTTATCTGAGATCACAGAATTAATAAGAGAAAGAACCTGGAATCCAAGCCAGCGCTGTCTACTCAGGGCCTGTCCCAGGGCAGGTGGGAGTGCTAAGGCAGGTGTGGGGCACCGTGAGTCCTGGGAGCGCAGAGGGGAGGGAGTCCAAGGTGGGTCAAATGGCACTCACCGTCCTCAGGAGCCCACAGTTCCTGGACAGCGTACATGCCCAGATCCAGTGGGTATCTATTCACTTTGATTAAAACCTTCCATTTCCAGAAAGGGAATGAATGTAAGTCTGTACCAATGGGGCAAACTAAATCAGCAGATGAGAAGATTATCTGCATGGCCCTTTAACAACCTTCTCCATTTCCCACCCCCACTGCATCAGACTCCACCTATAAAAGCCACAGGAGACTTTCAAAAGAAGATCTCTATGTATGCTGGGTGGCCATGAATTTACCCTTTACTCACAGACAGATAAAAGATATCTGACTCCTACTCAACAGGAAACAGGAAGTCTCCCCATGGTCATT
This sequence comes from Nycticebus coucang, assembly GCF_027406575.1. Classification (NCBI taxonomy): domain Eukaryota; kingdom Metazoa; phylum Chordata; class Mammalia; order Primates; family Lorisidae; genus Nycticebus; species Nycticebus coucang. The sequence continues at coordinate 15,307,181 of NC_069784.1, read as the reverse complement.
TGATCTTCTATTGCTGAAGGAGGCCCACATATCATCCTTTGCCACTTCAGGCTATTAAATGCCATTTTGCTCCTTCATATAACTGCTAAACATGGATCCTGAAATGAAGAAATACAGCCTAAATAAAGATGCCAATAACAGCTTGCAGGAAGTATTAAAAACACTTCTGCAGAAGGTTAAGAGCCAATGTGTTTTCCTTTGTGAGCTTTAAAGGTACTCCCTTTGATCAGCCACAAGGCAACTTCACCACAGGTACAAGGTTAGACATTTTGAGGACGATTGTGCAAAATTTTCACAATGGATCAGCTCAAGCTTATTTAGCATGGAGAATGCTGACAAGAAAAATATATGCAAAGAAAAGTTAATTAATATAAAGTAGCATAGAACAAGAGGTTGATTGTGTAGCATGGGCGAGAAGTGTTTTGTTCATGTATTCATTCATTCATAAAGCACACTCAGAACACAACCTGTGCCAAAGAACTGTGATAAGCCCAGAGAGGGGTAACAGAGCTTAGTTCTCATAGCTATTATTACATAAAAATTATTATCGTTATTCCTATTTTTACTTACAAAAAAACTGAGACTTAGAAGCAAAAAAGAGCATACTCAAGGTCCTACAAGTAGTTAAGTAGCAAGGCTAAGATTTGAACCCAGACCTGCTTTACCCCAAAGTTCATGATATTTATTAAGAGGCAGAGTCTTGCTTTGTTGCCCAGGCTGGTCTTGAACTTCTGGGCTCAAGCCTCACACCTCAATCTTTTGTGTAGCTGGGATTATAGTCCAAAATTCATGACTTTATAGAGCAGTTGTTAAGAGCATAGACTGTAAAGCCAGAGAGACTGGGTTCAAATCTCTACTAATCATTAGTTCTCTGACCTTGGGCAAGTTATTTAAATTCTCTGGACTAGAGTTTAATCACCTGTAAATTAAAGAGAAAATATTAGCATCTACTTCATGTGGGCTTTGTGAGGATTAAATGAGTTAATATATTTAAAAACTTGTCTATAGCTTGGCACGCTATAAACACTGCAAATATAATCTTTATTGTTGTAATCGTGAGCACTGTAATTCTTACTATATTAACTGAGTGAGGACATGTAAAGTGTGTAGAACATTGGTATATAAAAAGCTCACAGTAATTAATCATAATAATTTTAAGGAAGGAAGTCGGGGAAGGCCATTTTATATCAGGAATTTGAGGATCTTCTGGTTTTAGTATCTGTGGAAGGTCCTGATTCATAATAGAATCAAAATAAAGAACAATAATAATTATTATCTAATGAGTTACACTGCACCAGAATAGTTTATCTGCATTCATTCAAAATTGTTTTTCCTTGCTCCTAAACTTCCAAACTCCTTCACCCCTGTCAATGGTATCACAATACTTTCTATAACTCTGAAAAACTAGCGTCTTTGTTAACTTTAAGAGATAACCACAGAAATCTTAGGATTAGGACAGGCCTTGGTTTAATTTGAAATCATGGTGCTATTATGACAATCAATGCCTGATCACATGTAAACTACTCTGGGATACAGTGTATACTCTCGTAAGTGCTGATTATTGTTGGTGTAGTGAGTTAGTTTACTTTCTTTTAATGTCACAGTAAGTCCTATCACTTTTCCTTTAAAGCACTTTTCATACAAACCTCTTGGCTGGAATCCTGGGGCTGTGGGCTTTCCTCAGGCTTATCCATCCTACATGCCATTGCTGGGACTTTTGGCACTTTGGTTAGACTGAAAGAACTGCCCACGGTTTTCTGTTTCCCCTTGTGCAGACACTCTCCCCGAAGGCCAACTCTATCTTGTCTGACTTTTTGCCGCTCACAGAGCCTCCTTCTTGTGCAGCAGTTCTCAACGTGTCAGTCGCAACCCCTTTAGGGGTCGAACGACCCTTTCACAGGGGTCACCTAAGATCATCCTGCTATCAGATATTTACATTACAAAAATACTTTTATGGTTGGGGGGTCACCACAACATGAGGAACTGTATTAAAGAGTCACGGCATTAGGAAGGTTGAGAACCACTGCTGTAGGGAAAGCCGTCTCCCCATTGTCCATGCTGACTCCTGTCTTAATGCTGACTTTGGACTCCACTCCTGGGCTTTTCCATTCCTTACCCAGAAGCTCTCACTATCTGCTGGCTAATCTTTGAGGTCAAGTTCATGTACCACCTAAACCCTGTCCTAACTACAGCCTCAGCGCACACACATACTAAACCATCCTTTCTCTGAAAATCTATAGCCTTTTATTCTTTGATGCCTGATGCAGTATATGACACAGGGGACCTTACAGAGAAGTATGCAGCCACTTCAGCCATATAACCTGAGTTCAAACTTGGCTCTGCCCAATCCCAGCTCTGGGGAAACATCCCAGCCACAGGGTTTTCCTTCATAATAAGACCATCTCTTTCAAAGTATTATTTTTCTGAGGCTTAAGTGACATAATCCATGCAAAGCCCTCAGCATAGCCATTGATGTGCCGTCATCATCCACATGTTAGCTGCTAGGGCATGCGTGGTTGTTGTGATGAAAACTCACCACACGTTTATCTAATGAAAGAATTAAACTACTGATTTCCATTCAGCTTTCTAATTTCCATGTTTGGAGAAATAATCTGATATCTTCAAACAATGAAGATTATCAGATTACCCTTGAATGTTGCCAGAGTCTTTAAGGTCACAGACACACAATCTGATGGTTTAAATCAGTGGTTTTCAACCTGTGGGTCATGACCCACAGGAACTGTACTAAAGGCTTGTGGCATTAGGAAGGTTGAGAACCACTGGTTTAAATGCTCTCCACAGGCATTCTGGGTTTCTCTTCTCCCAGTGATCCTGGCCACTGCCAATCCTCCATGAGTAGAGAAAGGAAGACGGTGATGGAAGTTGTTAGGTTACCTCAGATAAAATATGCAAGACAGGCCAGGAGCAATGGCTCATGCCTGGAATCCCAGCACTCTGGGCGGCTAGGGTAGGTGGATTGCCCGAGCTTAGGAATTCGAGGCCAGCCTGAGCAGAGTGAGACCCCATCTCTACTAAAAATAGAAAAAACTATCTGGACATTGTGGTGGGCACCTGTAGTCCCAGCTACTTAGGAAGCTAAAGCCATGATGATTGCTTGAGCCCTTGGTTTTGAGGTTGCTGTGAGCTATGACACCATAGCACTCTACCCAGGGTGACAGAGTGAGACTCTATCTAAAAGAAAAAACACCCTCCCCCCAAACCACAAAGACAAACCTGGGGCTTCCCATATTATATTACGTATAGAGAATGGTTTGGGGAAACTCTAAGAAGCTTGAAGTCGTTTTTCCCTGTGGACATCACAAAGAGGGCAGTGATTTATAATTCAGAAAAACAATAGACAGGAAAGGTCTCTGCCCAGGAAAGCAGGACTGTCTTGCAGACCTTCATATGCAGTAGGGGCTTCACAGAGGTTAACAGCCCCTTTTCCCTAACTGCCTGCTACGCTTTATCCTGCGGGCACTTCTGCTCTCCTCTGATTCTTTTTGGCTGAAAAAAATCATTTTTTCCCGCACCGTCCTCAGTTCTCCTCTCCAATCTTTTCTGTATTTCTTTTTCCCTTTAGCGGTCTGGCTTTGTGGCTGACCCCACCGTACCCTCTCAAGGGCACTTAGCAAAGCTGTTGTCTCAGGCTCAGACTTTTTCCCCCAATCCTCTGACCGATAATAGAACAAGGGACCAAAAGGCCATCTCTCCAAGTAACAATATCTCTTTATTGAAGCTCTGTTCTGCCACTTTGAGGCTTTTCTCTCTGATTCTCTGGCCTTGCATTTGAGCAACTTTTCCATTTCTTGCCTTTCCGTGACCACCTAACTTCTAGGATGAGTAAGTTAGATTTATTATTTCTGGTTTCTCACTTCCACTAAATTCTTCCACATATTTTACTAAGATTTGTGGGCAATATGAGAAGACAAAAGGCAGAAGAATGCCTGTCTTCATTCCTAGGTCCCCTGCTCTGGTTTGGCCACCAGAGTCCTGGTCCTGGTCCTGTGTTGCTAAACCAACTCCCGCTTGGCCTCCAGAGCTACAGATGCTAACCATTTTGGGGGAGCAGCGGAGAGCAGTCGGCAGGCAGGCCTGCACCCTGCTGCCATGTAGGGGTGCCTGTGGCTGCCTCCTTCTCTTTGGGCTTTTCATCTCTGGGTTAGTCCTTCAGCCAGCCCAGGCCCGGCCCACCAAGCTCCTCCTCCTCTCCACCATGACGATGCCTGAATTCAAGCTCTGTTTCTTCACTGACCCAGTCTGTAACACTTGAATTAGTTTCCTTGGGCTGCTGTAAAAAAGGTACCACAGCTGAGTGGGGTAAAACAACAGGAATTTATCTTCTCACAGTTCTGGAGGCTGGAAGTCAGAAGAGGGCCACGCTTTCTCGGAAGGGTCTGGGGAAGAATCTGTGCCCTGCTCCCCTCTGAGCTCTGGTGTTGGTGACACGTTTTTTGGCTGGTGGCTGGTTAACACCAGTCTCTGCTTCTATCACAGGGCACTCTTGTCTCTGGGTGTCTGTCTTCTCTGTGCCCCATAAGGACAACAGGCTCATTGAATCAGAGCCCGCCCCAATGACCCCACCTTGGCTAGATTACATTTGCAAAGACCCTATTTCTAAATAATGTCACATCCTGAGGTACTAAAGATTGGGGGGAGGGGACACAATTCAGCCCTCATAATTCCCTAATGGGGCTCCTTGCCACTGAGTTTTTTTTTTTTTTTTTACTCTATGCAACTTTGATTCATCAGCTAATTCATACTTGAATTAAAATCTGCTAACTCTCCATTTCTTTTACATAAAAATCTTTAGAATTTTATTTCAGCCCTTTCTCATTTTAGGTCATTCCTTTCTTAGTTCCTACAGCAAGTTCTGTCCTCTCTCTGGTGCCCCTATAGCCTATGACTTGCTCATTCTTTTAGAACATTCAAGGCCTTATATATTTTCTTGCTTTTTTGTGTCCAAGCCCCATTCTCTCCTAAAAATGAATCAGTTCATCCTAGGTTTTCCCTTAACCCTTTCCTTATGCCATTTTCTTACTCAACCTGAATTTCCCAATACTTGGTACATATTATCTGAAAATAATATTTTGAATAAACAATGTAAGAGAGGAATAAACTATTTGACAATATTGCAAGTTGTTTTTTTCTTGTGCTTGTCATAAGTTCTAGCAACTTTGTAGTCATTTGTCAATATAAATATCTTGTTCAAATATTTATAGCATGGTAGCTAATGGGACAGGCTTTTGAACTTGCCTGATTCACTTAGCAGTTAGGTGATTTTTCAGTTCTCTGTTTAACCTTCTACTGTGCGCCAGTGTTTTCATCTGTTAGATGGAGTCATGAATTTCTAATTTATAGAGTCATTGTGAAGATAAAACTAGAAAAATCCTAGAGCTGTGTGATGACAATTAAATGGTTAATATTTATTTGGTATATTATCTTTATAACTATTATATTTATAATTATTACAAATATAGTATTTGGGCGGTGCCTGTGGCTCAGTGAGTAGGGCGCCGGCCCCATATGCTGAGGGTGGCGGGTTCTAACCTCAGCCCCGGCCAAACTGCAACAAAGAAAATTAGCCGGACGTTGTGGCGGGCGCCTATAATCCCAGCTGCTCGGGAGGCTGAGGCAAGAGAGTTGCGTAAGCCCAAGAGTTAGAGGTTGCTGTGAGCTGTGTGACGCCACGGCACTCTACCGGAGGGCGGTACAGTGAGACTCTGTCTCTACAAAAAAAAAAAAAAGAACAAATATAGTATTTATAATAGTAGTTATAATGTCATAACTACAGTATCTTTATAACTGCTAGAACTATTATTTGTTGTCACTGGTAGAATCAGAATTATATAGTATGTGGCTCAGAGGTTTAGTAAATAACTCCCTTTCTCCACTACACCTCAGAACCAAAGTTAAATATAGGGATTAATAGGCAAAAGTTAACATATAAGCTTTATTCCAGCCAAAAATTTTGAAGGATACAGCATAAATGTTTGACAATAACTCTAGCTTATAACTCAGTCTTCCTCCTTAGTCCCAGACACAGATAAGAAAAAGCCCCTCTGCTGGCTTTTAGTCTCAAAGGAGGAGAGCCACATCATACATTGACCAATACAACACATTTTTGGAGTGTGTTCTTATGTGACTGCAAACTTTCATTCATGGTCATTAAAGAGCCTGCCAGAGGGTGGATTCTTAAGAAAATTAGGCGTCTGTGTCATAAGGATAGTCCTGAAAACAAGTGCACAGCCACAGGAATAACGGATGATGTCGACTCTTCTCCTAAATAAGGATGTGTTAACCTATGCCTCTGAGCCTCTGAATGCAATTTATAAATTATATGAATGAACTCAAAATAATTTTGCATAACTGTAAGAGTAGAACTAAAGACCTAATTCCTTTTAAATTCTCCGGTGTGATCCATCACTGCCCCCTGCTCCCTGTGCTCCCTCCACCACCTCCTCCAAGGGTGAGTGACAATGAAGAGGTGTGGAAACTATTCCACAAGGAAGAGAAATGGGAGAGGGAGATATTCCCCTCCAACATATAACAGACCTCCTCAGTCCATACGTTTTACATATTTTATCTGCAATCTGTCAAATCCGTGACATTCATATAATTATCACCTTCATTCTAAAGATGGAGCATCCGAGGCTCTGAGAAGTGAACTCACGTACCTGAAATTACTCAGCACCACACAGAAGAGACATAACTTGAATCCAGGTCTTTTTGCCACTCAATCCTCTATGATAATTTATCACGCAGCAGTCCCTCACCAACATATCCTGATAAAAATAAATTACATTTATATCTCTATGTGAAGGGATTCTATTTCTTTTATTTACTTGTTTAAGATAGGATCCCACTCTTTTGCCTGGGCTGGAGTGCAGGGAAATCATCATAGCTCACTGCAACCTCAAATACTGAGCTCTAGAGTTCCTCCTGCCTCAGCTTCCCAAGTAACTAGGACCTGTCGTTCTAGCTAGATTGGTTCTAGTTGTAGGTTCTAGTAATTCTTTTTTAATGTTGTTTTTTTTTCCCTAGAGATGGCCTCTTTGCTATGTGGTTCAGGCTGATCTCAAACTCCTGGCCAGAAGTGTTCCTTCTGCCTTGGTCTCCCAAAGTGCTAGGATTACGTGTGAACCACCATGCCCAGCCTTTCTTTAAATTCTTAAATCCGGATCTTTATAATGACAACAAAAAGTATTGCTCAAAAATCATTACCCTTATATGCTACATAGTGCCTTTGGTAGGCACATATGGAAACAAATTCAAAGGTGATGGCAGACCACAGGGAACCTAAAATTTGTTTATTCCAGCATGTATCTCATCATGGCACGTGGAAAAAACCCTTGTCCTTTTACAACTTTGAGACATGTTTTTCTTCTGAATCCTCTATCATCTTGTTTTGTGTTTCTCTATTTATTGGTCCACGCCTTGTTTCCCAATGTTCCTTATTTCATGGAAGTTCCTAATGAATTGTTTTCTTGAAGAAAATCCTCTGGCTGGGTCATTTGCTCAGTTCCTATTTAAGGATAAAGTATCTATTACTGTATTTCTAGCTCTAGTTGTTCCTTTCTAGATTCTACCGGTTCTTGGGTTTATCTGATATTGCTACCCCAAGAATAACTTCTGCCTCTCTGCCCTGAGATTTGTGCCCACTGACCTGGTGTTTCCTTTACATTTCTCTCCCAGCTAACTTGCTAGGTTACATGGAGGTTAGGGTTTTATTTGTCTTGTTTGCTGCTATAGCTCTGTGTGTAAGCCAGGTGTCTGGCATAAATCATTTATAAATAAATAAATACATGTGAAGTAAGGTAAGATGATGATTATGAGATTATTAGATTTTTGGTAAGATTAGAACAATTTCTCATCTGAAAAAAATCTTGTTGGAGCTTCTAACATAATTGTCACTTTATATCACATAATCAAATACTTTCATAGTTCTTATAGCTAAAGCTTTTTCTCTTTAACCATTTTTCTAATGATTTCTCTAAAAGCGACAAATACATTCTGTATCTCCATTCTAAATTACAATTAGGAAGATAATATATTGTTGACTCTCTCAACCACCCTAAAATTAAAGTATCAAATTAATTTTACAGTCCAGGTGAGCCATATAGGACAGAGTTTGGTAAAGGTGGCCTTGTCCTGTAGTGTTGGGTTTGGGAATAGTAACTATAATTTGCTCTTTTTAATAATGTTGTTTAGTGGCTGTTCTTTTTGGATGGGAAGTTAATAATAGCTACTCACATTACATCATCTGGCATGACTCTGAAACACATCGTACATTGACCAATAGAACACATTTTTAGATGTGACTGCAAACTTTCATTCATGGTCATTAAAGAATCTGCCATAGGGTGGATTCTTAAGAAAACTAGAAGTCTATGTCATAATAGTAGTCCTGAAAATAGTCCTGAAAACAAGTGCACAGCAACAGGAATAATGGATGATGTCGACTCTTCCCCTAAATAAGGACGTGTTACCTGTGCCTCTGAGGCTCTGAATATAATTTACAAATTATATGAATGAACTCAAAATAATTTTGCATAACTGTAAGGGTAGAACTAAAGATTAGACTTGGGGGAAAAAGCTGCATTTGCATCAAAGATACGATTCAGTATCTAATTTCCTCACCATTTAACATGGGGCTCATTTGGGTTTTCACAAAGAAAGAGGAGGCAGGAACTAAAAATTTGATCTTACAGACTTTCTCTTTCTCTGTCTTCCTCCTCTGATGTACGTTAGTTCCCATGGAAACTACACAGGGATCGCTTGAGAGTGACATCTACAAATGTAGTGTAAGGTCATTTCTGTCTAATACTTTGAAATTTAAACTATGATTTGTGATAAATAGTGAAACTCCCTTAACATATTCTGAAGGTCTATGAAAAGACAATATTCCGAGCACAGAAACAAGGCACGTGACCACATTATGCCAGATCTCAGAAAGTTCAGCATTGTCCTGTGCATAGGAAAACAGAAAGAGATTCATCTCTCCACTTTGCCTCCAGGAGAGTTCTAGCAATGCGGCTGGCCTCCTTAACATGGAGAGAAAAGCCCTTCCTTCTGCCTCCTTCCGTGTTGCTGGTGGCCAGCGAGGCCACCAGGTAAGGGACAAGTGTTCAGGGCTTTCAATGCCGCAGTAACCGCATGCGGGCTATGACAAAGCTGTAGGGTATTCTTGCTTCTACGATTTCTGCCACCACCCTTGGCCTGCCTTTCTTCGGGCACCAAAGTGATTCCTTTAACTAATCTGTGAGTATTTCACCTACAAATTCCAGGTGCGTTTAAAGGCAGATATGTTTCTTTTTTTTAAATTTCAGAATATAAGGAGGTACACGAGTTTTGTTTACATACTTTGTTTTTTGCACAAATTAAGTCAAGGTTATAAGTATGCCCCCTCCACAGCATGTTCCATACCCAATAGGTGTAAATTCCCCCATTTCAGGACTGATTTTCATTGAAATTTACTTCCAAATATGCAGGTAAGTGTTAATGATCAGTTCCAACCTGGTATTGAATGCATATATTTCTTTCTCTGTTCCTGTGAAGTTTCACTTAGAAGAATGGTCTCCAGGTCCTTCCAGGTGGTAACAAAAGGTTTGTTTTTAAAGAGACAATCTGGGGCCCTAGGATAAAAATGACTTGAGATTTCATGGAAAATGATCAGCTTGGGCTTGTAATGTACTCTTCAGAGAAGAAAAATCTAGATGCTGACTTAGGAGGTGCGGATTCAAATCTTGACTCGTTTTCTTTTCATCTACATGCCTTGGGCAACTAGAAACTTTTCTGAGCCTTCGTACAATGATCTTGAGAAGGCTGTGAAATTTTAAATGGGAGAACATGTATCAAGGAGATAATGTATTAGAAAGGGCTAAGTCCTAGTTATCTGTTGGGAGCTCAAAACATGTCTGTGGCACAAATGAAGTAGTTGTCCCATGAAACTTTGTTTATACCTAACTGTTCTTATTATAATCGTTATAGAAAGTTATGAAAGTTTTTATCTCTTTTCTCACGTCGTAGATATAGGTCAAATGACTATCTCCATTTTATAGTCACCATCTGGAACATGTGTCTGTAAGGTCACTTTTGTCAGCAAGAGAGAGTGCTGAAGGAGTTTGGAAGCTCCTAGCTGCTTCAACCCAGAGGTGACGTATATCACCTCCACTCTGGCTACATTTGTCTGACCTAACTGCAAGGTTAGGCTGGAAGATATCAGCTAGAATGCTGACCAATCGCTGCCACTAACTCTCCCTTCCACACTTTAAAAAATGTTCACTAAACCTCACTGTTAAAACCGATAATTGGAATAAAAAAGAGAAACTCAAAACAAGCACATTTTTAAAAAGATGACAAGTGCTGTGTTCCTGATGACATTTGGGTGTGATCTGCTGTTCTAACACTGCTAATTTTATCTCCATGATGAAGAACAAGCCATTCTTCCTGATACACTAAGTCACAGACTTAAACTTTAAGTAGTGTATAAACAAGCTACTTAGCATATGTGACCTTCTGACCATAAAGTGTTAAATTCCAGGAACTATATTACTCCCCATTTTTATTTATCTGTGGGAAATCACTTGATTTATGCCTAATCCCAAGATATAATAAAAATGTGCAGGTATGCCAAATGAGAACTATTGGAACCTGCCAAATAAAAATTTTAGTTACCTTTTAAAATCTACAAATAAAAGTAACTTTTGATTAAAGACAATATAGTTTATATCATAGTTTTATCAGTATTCAGCCACAAAACATATCCAAACAATTTAATTTCAATAGATTACAATGCCTCCCAGACTCAAGGAGAAAGATCCCCTGTGTGATGAAAAGGAAAGTTTCTTCTCTGCAGAGGAGTTACAGCAGAATGGCAGATCTAGCCAGAAGGAGCTAAACCAGCATAGACAGCAGAGATTAACAGAGACGTTCAGCCAAGCAGGGTCTGAAGTTTCTCAAATGTGGCTTATTTACATTGACCATTCGTCCTTATTTTATGGGCTTTAGAAGTTCAGATGGGGTCCAGCTAGGATTATAAACCAAAGTGCCAAAATAACCCACAAGACTGTTGGAATGAAATTCCAATAGTTTTCAGACTCAAAAGCTTGGGATCTTCCCAAAAGGATTCTCAGCTCTTAGATATTTTGGGCAGGTCTACATCAATATTGAATGAGACTCAAAAGCAACTTGGAGAATTTCCATCTCATTAACACTTCATTTATAGTATACCTATGTCAAGGCTCAGCCTTGGCATTGTGGCCTTGGCTACACGAGGGAAATAAAACTTGGTCTAGTCAGTACAGAGTCGGTCTGAATAGGCATGGATGAAACAAGCTCGTGTCCCCTTTGAACTCAGATTGCTCTGAGTGTTCTTCAAAGGGTGGAATATTTCTTTTAAAAGATGCACGTATTTGTTTTTTCTTGGTTATTACTATATGGTTCGTATTTGTATTTTGGTCCATTTTTCAAACTGGATTTTTGAGGGTCAATATTACTAAACATAATCACTCACACATTTATTTTGGAAAATGTACAATCCTACTCGGAGAACACTCCAAGCAAGTGAGGGTTTAAGGAGCTAGGACTGTGGAAACCTCCATTGTGGTCAGACAGGGACTGAGCTTCCTTCATGTCTGTGGCCCCAGGATTTAGTGCAGTAGTCTGTTTTGTTGTCTTTTTTTTTTTTTATTTTATTTTTTTTTTAATTTTTTTATTAAATCATAACTGTATACAATGATATGATCATGGGGCATCATACACTCACTTCATAAACCATTTGACACATTTTTATCACAGTGGTTAACATAGCCTTTCCGGCGTTATCTCAGTTACTGTGCCAAAACATTTACATTCTACATTTACCAAGTTTCGCAAATACCACTGTAATGTGCACCACAGGTGTGATCCCACCGATTCCCCTCCCTCTACCCACCCCCCCTTCCCCCTTCCCCCTATTGTTAAGTTGTAGCTGGGTTATAGCTTTCATGTGAGAGTCCCAAATTAGTTTCATAGTAGGGCTGTGTACATTGGGTATTTTTTCTTCCATTCTTGGGATACTTTACTAAGAAGAATATGTTCCAGCTCCATCCATGTAAACATGAAAGAGGTAAAGTCTCCATCTTTCTTTAAGGCTGCATAGTATTCCATGGTATACATATACCACAATTTATTAATCCATTCGTGGATTGATGGGCACTTGGGCTTTTTCCATGACTTAGCTATTATGAATTGGGCTGCAATAAACATTCTGGTACAAATATCTTTGTTATGTTGTGATTTTTGGTCTTCTGGGTATATGCCCAGCAGAGGAATTACAGGATTGAATGGCAGATCTATTTTTATATCTCTGAGTGTTCTCCATATATCTTTCCAAAAGGAATGTATTAATTTGCATTCCCACCAGCAGTGCAGAAGTGTTCCCTTTTCTCCGCATCCACGCCAACATCTCTGGTCTTGAGATTTTGTGATATAGGCTAGTCTCATTGGAGTTAGAGATATCTCAAAGTAGTTTTGATTTGCATTTCTCTGATGATTAAAGATGATGAGCATTTTTTCATATGTCTGAAGGCCGTGCGCCTGTCTTCTTCAGAGAAGTTTCTCTTCAAATCCCTTGCCCAACCTGCGATGGGATCCCTTGTTTTTTTCTTGCTGATGCGTTTGAGTTCTCTGTGGATTCTGGTTATTAAACCTTTGTCAGAGTTATACCCTGCAAATATCTTCTCCCATTCTGAGGGCTGTCTGCTTGCTCTGCTTACTGTGTTCTTAGCTGTGCAGAAGCTTTTTAGTTTGATCAAGTCCCAGTAGTGTATTTTTGAAGCTGCTTCAATTGCCCGGGGGGTTCTCCTCATGAAATACTCACCCAGACCAATTTCTTCAAGGGTTTTCCCTGCATTCTCCTCTAGTATTTTTATAGTTTCATGTCTTAAGTTTAAATCTTTAATCCAATGAGAGTCTATCTTAGTTAATGGTGAAAGGTGTGGGTCCAATTTCAGTCTTCTGCAGGTTGCCAGCCAGTTCACCCAGCACCATTTGTTAAATAGGGAATCTTTTCCCCACTGAATGTTTTTAATTGGCTTGTCAAAAATCAAATAGCGGTAAGTAGCTGGATTCATCTCTTGGTTCTCTATTCTGTTCCAGATATCTACTTCTCTGTTTTTGTGCCAATACCATGCTGTTTTGATCACTATCGATTTGTAGTAAAGTCTGAGGTCTGGTAGTGTGATTCCTCCTGTTTTGTTTTTATTTCTGAGTAATGTCTTGGCTATTCGAGGTTTTTTCTGATTCCATATAAAACGAAGTAATGTTTTTTCAAGATCTTTAAAATATGACAGTGGAGCTTTAATAGGGAGTGCGTTGAAATTATATATTGCTTTGGGTAGTATGGACATTTTGATAATGTTGATTCTTCCTAGCCATGAGCATGGTATGTTTTTCCATTTGTTAACATTTTCAGCTATTTCTTTTCTTAGAGTTTCATAGTTCTCTTTATAGAGATCTTTCACGTCTTTTGTTAGGTAAATTCCCAAATATTTCATCTTCTTTGGCACTACTGTGAATGGGATAGAGTCCTTAACTGTTTTTTCAATTTGACTGTTGTTGGTGTATATAAAGGCTACCGATTTATGAATGTTGATTTTGTAACCTGAGACGCTGCTGTATTCCTTGATCACTTCTAGGAGTTTTGTAGTAGAGTCCCTAGTGTTTTCCAGATACACAATCATATCATCTGCGAAGAGCGAGAGTTTGATCTCTTCTGACCCTATATGGATACCCTTGATCGCCTTTTCTTCCCTAATTGCGGTGGCTAAAACTTCCATTACAATGTTGAAAAGCAATGGAGACAATGGGCAGCCTTGTCTGGTTCCTGATCTGAGTGGAAATGATTCCAATTTAACTCCATTCAATATGATATTGGCTGTGGGTTTGCTGTAGATAGCCTCTATCAGTTTAAGAAAAGTCCCTTCTAGACCAATTTTCTTGAGTGTTCTGATCATGAAGGGATGCTGGATATTATCAAAAGCTTTTTCTGCATCAATTGAGAGAATCATATGGTCTTTGTTTTTTAATTTGTTTATGTGCTGAATTACATTTATAGATTTACGTATATTGAACCAGCCTTGAGACCCTGGGATAAAACCAACTTGGTCATGATGTATAATTTGTTTGATGTGTTGCTGGATTCTGTTTGTTAGGATCTTGTTGAATATTTTTGCATCTATATTCATTAGTGATATTGGTCTATAATTTTCTTTTCTTGTTGGGTCTTTTCCTGGTTTGGGGATCAGGGTGATATTTGCTTCATAGAACGTGTTGGGTAGTCTTCCTTCTTTTTCTACATTTTGGAACAGGTTGAGTAATATAGGTACTAATTCCTCTTTAAAGGTTTGGTAGAATTCTGACGTGAAACCATCTGGTCCCGGGCTTTTCTTTTTAGGGAGGTTTTGTATAGTTGATGCTATTTCTGAACTTGATATGGGTCTGTTCAACATTTCCACTTGATTCTGGTTAAGTCTTGGAAGGTGGCGTGCTTCCAAGTATCGGTCTATTTCCTTCAGATTTTCATATTTCTGAGAATAAAGTTTCTTGTAATATTCATTAAGGATTTTTTGGATTTCTGATGAGTCTGTGGTTATTTCATCTTTGTTGTTTCTGATTGATGATATTAGAGATTTTACTCTTTTTTTCCTGATTAGGTTGGCCAGAGGTTTATCTATTTTATTGACCTTTTCAAAAAACCAGCTTTTTGATTTATTGATCTGTTGTATTATTCTTTTGTTTTCAATTTCATTTAATTCTGCTCTAATTTTGGTTATTTCTTTTCTTCTACTGGGTTTGGGGTTGGAATGTTCTTCCTTTTCCAGTTGCGTGAGATGTCCCATTAAGTCGTTAACTTCCTCTCTTTCCGTTCTCTTGAGGAAGGCTTGCAGTGCTATAAATTTCCCTCTTAGAACTGCCTTTGCAGTGTCCCAGAGGTTCTGATAGCTTGTGTCTTCATTGTCATTTTGTTCCAAAAAATTGGTGATTTCTTTCTTAATCTCATCTCTGACCCAGCTATCATTCAGCATAAGGTTATTTAACTTCCATGTTTTTGTATGGGTATGCAGATTCCTGTTGTTACTCAATTCAAGTTTTATTCCATGATGGTCCGAGAAGATGCATGGAATAATTTCTATTCCTTTAAATTGACTGAGGTTAGACTTGTGACCTAAAATGTGATCAATTTTGGAGTAAGTTCCGTGGGCTGATGAGAAGTATGTGTATTCAGTTTTGTTGGGATGAAATGTTCTGTAGATGTCTGCTAAATCTAAATATTGGATGGTTAGGTTTAAATCTAAGATTTCTTTGCTCAGCTTCTTTCTGGAGGATCGATCCAACACTGCCAAGGGAGTGTTGAAATCTCCAACGATTATGGAGCTGGAGGAAATCAAGTTACTCATGTCTGTTAGAGTTTCTCTTATAAATTGAGGTGCATTCTGGTTGGGTGCATAGATATTAATAATTGAGATCTCGTCATATTGAGTATTACCCTTAACAAATATGAAGTGACCATTCTTGTCCTTCCTTACTTTTGATGGTTTAAAGCCTACTGTATCTGCAAATAAAATTGCAACACCTGCTTTTTTCTGATTACCATTTGCCTGAAATATGGATGACCATCCTTTCACCCTGAGTCTGTATTTGTCTTTTAAGTTGAGATGTGACTCTTGTATGCAACAAATATCTGGCTTGAGTTTTTGTATCCAGTCAGCTAACCTATGCCTCTTTAGAGGACAGTTTAAGCCATTCACATTGATGGAGAGTATTGATAAGTCTGGTGGAATTTTGGGTATTGAGTTTTTCAAAGGTCCAATGGACATTTTTAATCCTTTCGCCAGTGTGGAAGTTGGAGTTTGATCCGAAGTTTCTGAGTGAGTTTACTTTTGTGGTATAGGATTGGGTTGGTCATTGTGGAGGATAGGTCTGAGAACATCCTGAAGAGCTGGTTTACTTATGGCAAATTTTTTCAACATATGAATGTCATTGAAGTATTTAATTTCTCCATCATAGATGAAACTCAGTTTAGCTGGATACAAGATCCTGGGTTGAAAGTTTTTTTGCTTTAGGAGATTAAAAGTTGATGACCAGCCTCTTCTTGCTTGAAAAGTTTCAGCAGAGAGATCTGCAGTTATTCTAATATTCTTACCTTTGTACGTTATAGTTTTCTTTCGCCGGGCTGCTTTGAGAATCTTCTCTTTCATGTTAACTTTAGTGAAGCTAATTATGATATGTCTGGGAGATGGCTTATTGGGGTTGAATCGTGCTGGGGTTCTGAAGCTGTCTGCTATCTGAATTTCAGATTCTCTAGGCATGTCTGGAAAATTTTCTTTCATAATTTCATGTAGAAGGGCCTCTGTGTCCTTGGCAGCCACTTCATCATTCTCCAAAATTCCTGTAACCCTTATGTTGTTTTTTTTCAAATTATCTGAGAGCTCTCTGAGTGAGTGATCCGTTTTTGCTCTCCATTTCTCTTCCTCTTTGAGAGATTGGGAGCGTTCGAAGACTTTATCTTCAATGTCAGAAATCCTTTCTTCTGCTTGCTCCATTCTGTTACTGAGGGATTCTACTGTATTTTTCATATCTTTGAGGGCTGTAAGTTCTTGTTTCAGTGTGTCTAAGTCTTTGGTGGTTTTGTCTTTAAATTCGTTAAATTCTTGAGACAATTTTTGAATTTCTCCTCGAATTCCTAATTCCATTTTATTAATCTTGTCTGCAAACCAAATTCTGAATTCGACTTCTGACATCTCAGCCAGTTGTTTATGAATGGGATCTTCAATCACATCTGCTGTATCTTTTCTTGGGGGGGTTGATCTATTCTGGTTATTCATGTTACCAGAGTTTTTCCTCTGATTCCGCCCCATGGTTTACTCCCTTTGGTTTTTCCCCTGGGGTTTTATCGAGGGCCCGTACAGTGTTGTGGCCTGAGAAACTGGGGCCCTGTCTGGTGTGGTAGAGCAAAGTGGTTCTGTCTTGTTTTCAGCTGGTTTCTGTTCGATCCTATTGCAACTTCTACTCTGGCTTGAAGTCTCAGCTGTGTGGAAAAATGAGCAATTAAGTCACCCCGCCTGCCCACCTCTGGCCCCAGTTGGAAAAGGAGAATCAAACCTTCCTACAATCGCACACCCAGGGCACCGCCTGAAGAGTCCTCAGTCTATTTGCCCAGTTCAAAAGGTCCGAATCAACTGTCTCAATCGGCACTTGTCTCGGGTGGAAGGGTTCAAGAGGTCTCTGGGAACTGGATCACAGGGGCCTGGTGACTCCTCTGACACAGCTCACCCCAGTGCAGCGTGGAGTCAGGAGGAGCCACCCAGAAACAGAGCAGTCTGGGAAGGTTGACGTCTCCTTCCCCACTTTGCCCCTCCGTCGGACCCAGTCACTGGTATCTCTGCAGATGGCTAACCCAGTTGCCTGCAGTGAACAGACGCTCCAGGGGTTTGCACCTGCCTGAATCGCAAGGAAGTCTGCCAGGCCCCCGCAGACTGCTGCTATCTAGCAGGAGGAGATGGGGCCTGACATCTTTGAGTGTTTGATGCAGGTGATGGGAAGGAGGTGTTCACTCAGGCTTAGCCCCGTCCCTGATGCATGCTGCTAACAGAACAGAACAGAACAGACAACTTTGTGAGGTTCTGTCTCTGTTCCTGTCGTCGCCTACAAGAGACGGGCTGTTTTGAGTTCAAACGTCTTTGCTGCTGGAGAATTGCGTCTGAACACCTCTCTGGGTCGGCCCTGCCCTGGAGGCTTCCGGGTTTGTGAGCCGTGTCACCGGTGGCCTCCTCTGGTTGCCCAGGGAGACAGGGGGTGTGGCCTCAGAATATCCAGAAGTGAGCGTTCTGCCGTTAAAGAAAAAACGGCTGTTGATCTACCTCCAGGGAACTGCTGCTCTGGTGTGGGCACTCAGGCGACCCTTTTCTCCTCTGTCCCGCGCCCCAGAGTCAGCACTGAGCGGCCGCAGTTTGTGCTGGGTCCACACCCCTTAAGAGATCCCCCAAGAATCAGAACTCTTGGGGGATGGGCCCCCAGATCCCGATTGGGAGTGGGGCGGGGGGAAGCTAGAGTTTCATTCAGTTTCACGCAATACTACTGTCCGGGGAGGGCTCCTGCACTGCACCGCAGGGAAGTGCCGCCAAGGCTTGATTTCCCCTCAGCAGAGTGCCCTCTCCTTGCTCACGTGTCCCAGAGTCAGCGCTGACCTGACGCAGCTCAGGCACTGTGCACTCCCCTCGAGAAATCACCCAAGGAGCTGAACTCCTGGGGGATAGGCCCTCAGACCCCAAGTGAGAGTAGGGGTTCTCAGCTCTCAGTGGGGAGGCCAGAGTCTGATTCAGTCTTGGGCCCCGTATGCCCGGGGAGGGTTGGTGCACTGCACCGCAGGGAAGTGCCGCGAGGCGTGACTTCCCCTCAGCCCGGTGCCCTCTCCTCACTCGCGCGCCTCAGAGTCAATGCTGACCAGTCGCAACTCGGGGACTGTCCACTCCCCTTGAGAAATCACCCAAGGATCCGAAGTCCTGGGGGACAGGCCTCCAGACCTCAGTGGGCGGGAGGGGAGCTCCGGGGATTCAGGGTTGCTGGCAAAGGATTCCCAAAGTTTTATTCAGCCCTATGTCCGGCAGGAGAACGCCACGGCACCCCAGTAGGGGAGGTAGGTCCAGTTTTTAGAAGGTCTCTCCCGTGGAGTGTAGTGGGAGGGCCTTTAATTTCTGCCCACTTGTTCAATTGTGGGGCTCTAAAGCCGGTCTCATGGGGGAGGGGGACTCCCGTCCGCTTGGTGGTGGATTTTGTACCTTTTGTTTGCGTCCTTGTGATCACAACTTGCCTCAGCGGTGTTGATGTGCGTTCTTCAGCCTTCTGTCTTGGTGAGGCTCAAGTCCACCAGGATACTTACTAAATTCCTGTCCCTTAACTCTCCTTCTGGACGGGAGCCTTTGTTGAAAGCTGGCTTCAGTCCGCCATCTTGTCTCCCCCCTGTTGTCTTTTTTTTAAGGATATAAAACTATAGGCTTTATTTTATCTTAGAGAAGAGAGGGAGTGAGAGAGGGAAAGAACAAGAGCAAGGGGGAGAGCAGAGAGATGGCGTGGCATCCCCCCCCCAAAAAAAAGAAACGGAAGAATCACGCAGTGTTCTGGAAGGTGCAGTTGCTCAGTGTCTGAGAATGAAGAAATAAATTAATGCATAGAATAAAATGTCCCGAATACATCCACAGTTTATTCTAGACAGACTTTGTTCAACACACCCCTGTGCATCAGAATAAGACATCAACCAAGCTCCAGACTGCATTAGAGGACAGAGGTAAATCACCACTGGGGCTGAGTCAGGCTGCAGAGAAACAGGAAGGAGGCACACAGCCACTAGGTCAAGGTGCAGATTGTACGAGAAGTGATTTTAGCTGACTCCCGGCTTGGGGGTCCTGTGGTGTTGGGAAGGTACAGTTTTATGACCAGTTTCTACATGTCCATCACCTGTGATTGTGAGCAGGTAAGGAAAAATAGCAGGGACCTCCAGCATCATTTATACTAGGTTTGACAGTGTGCGTCCTGTTTACTTTTTTTTGCAGTTTTTGGCCAGGGCTGGGTTTGAACCCGCCACCTCTGGTATATGGGGCCTGTGCCCTACTCCTTTGAGCCACAGGTGCCGCCAACCTGTTTACATTTTTAATTGTAACTCTTATAGACTAAGACTAACATCGGTTATTCTCACTTTTACAATTCACTTTCACTAAAGCTTATTTTAGATTAAAAACATGATGTGAAAAATTAAAAGATCAAAATGGCTATGCACATGTTTGTGTATGTGTATGTATACATACAAATGTGTATATAGAACACTTTTGTATGAGCACAAACATAATAGCAATAGTTATATGATACCATATTGTATAAGGTATACCACATATATCCCATTATATACATGAAAATGTGTGTGTTCACATATGTAAGGACTACATAGATGAAATTATATACATATATGGAATTATAGAGGTGCTGCTGTATATAAATATATATATGTGTATGTCTTTTTTTTATATTCCTTTTTTATTCAGATTGATATGAGGGTATAAATATTTAGGTTACATTGTTTTTATTTCTAAGGTAAAGTTCAGGTTGTAGTTCAAGTTCAAGTTGCAGCAAAAAAGGGGGCTTAACACTCTCATTCTCACCTAATGTGAATAATGTATGTCCATTTTGTTTAGGAATGACACTATTCCTTTATTCACCAAATATTATTAAATACTTACTGTATCTAGGCCCTTTGCTGAACACTTAGCATATAGAAAATAGATCTCTGCCAGCCTCTACCTTTAAGAATATCATACTGTAGGGTGGAAGGCAGACTCACATGCCCATAAATGTTTTTTTAGTGATAATGTAGGAAAATACTTTGGGCAGTGCCTGTGGCTCAAAGAAGTAGGGCACTGGCCCCATATACCGGAGGTGGTGGGTTCAAACCGGGCCCTGGGCCAAAAACTGCAAAAAAAAAAAAAAAGAAAAGAAAATGTTTTATAAGAGGGCTTAAGAACATTCAAAATATCCACCAATGTCTTCCACTTATCACATGAAGGTCTTTCTTTCGTAATCCTATTCATCATCCAAATAATTTCAAATTATTTTTTTTACCTTAATAAAATCTCAAATGGTTCTAAGTGGTGCGAAAGTTTTGATTTATGCTTCTAAACCTATAAAGTATAAACCATTTTGCTTATACAACATCACATGAAAATTAGTTGCTTCAGCTTTGGAGAGAATTCTTTCCTTTTAAATTTCTTCCCTTTTATCGGGTTGCAATTTGTGAAATGAAATTCTTCATCAATAGCTTTTTTTGGTGAGTTTTTAAAGTAACCATGTTTATATACAGGATGTCCATAAATTTCACGTGCACAATTTAAGATTGCACATGAACTTTATGGACACCCTGCATAGCACAGCAACATTCACAGGGTGCACAGAGCTCTGCAGACACTTTGGAAGTAAGTGCGCGGACACACATATGCAGGTTCAGCCTGATGAAAAAAAGCATTTTTATCTGTATCATCATCTATGAGCATAGGTATGACTGGAAAAGCTGAGGCATTATTATTAGCATGCTGTCTCAGGGTTTTCATCTGCAAAACAGGACTAATACTATGTTCCCTTCCTGCTACCTAGGATCGCCATGAATTTCAAATAAGATAATATGAGAAAGTGGTTACGAGGTAAAATACACTGTACAAATACATGTCTGGTCAAGGTGTGAGGGCCATCTGGCTGCACATCAAACTCTCACAGGTTCTTAACCACCAGGATGGCTTCTGCAGGTGACTACAAGAATATATTTTGTATTTATAGATTTCTTCCAAACTACTTTCTACCTGTTTCTAAAGCCCAATTCTGTCCTCCTGGCTCTGGCTTCTATCCTTCCTTCTGTCTTTGGATTTGATATTTTCTCTGGTAACAATATCAGTTCCTGCTTAACAACATTCTGCTGTGCTACCCAGTCTGAGTTGTTTCTCCACCACCTGGTACAATTCCATGCAGAATTCCTCTGCCCTGAAGCTGCCCTCTCCTTTCAAGCTCAAGCTCCTGAGATCTCATGATGTTCACATTGAACTGTACATTTCCTTGAGGCAGCCGACGGTAGACATTTTTAGAAGTGTCCAACCCTTTTGAGTAATGGCGCGAGTGCTGAGCTTTTACTTTCCAGAATGGCTCAGGCTTCTGAGAAGGGCTGCAATTTTCTATGCATAGTCCCCCAAAACATGTCATGCTCTAGACTCAGATTAGGAAAATGGATTGACTCATTGTATAATGGTAACATTGTTTCTAGTGCACCATTGGAGTACAAAAGAAAATAGTTGAGTCTAACTAGAATTAATTAGGCACCTAAAATTGGTCTTTTGGCAAAAAAAAAAAAAATCACACAAGATGCATTATGGTGTAATGTCTGAGACAACAGGCTTTTATTTCAGGTAAACCTGAGTTTAAATTTTGGCCATAACATTTAATAGATTATGATATAGAGAAAGTTAGTTGGTCTGTTCAAGTCTCATTTTTCTCTTATAAAATGGTCCTGGCTCTCTTTTTGCTAAAAATGTAGACAGCTGCAAGAGAAGGACGCTTTGCCCTAACAACACAGAATCTATGAGAGCTTACTCTTTTTAAGACCATTCGAAAGATGAGGCTTCTAATCACGTGAACTGTTTTTCGAAGCCTGAAAAACTCCCTCAGCGAGAGATGAGACAGATAAACTGTTTCACTCTTGGAAGACGGTGGAAGAAAAAGGAAAACGCTAATAACAGCAGATAAGGAGACAATAGACAATATTCAAGTCCATTTTAATGGCCATGCATAAGACAGTATGATAGAATAAAATCCTTAGGAGTTCATAGCTGAGGAAATTACTCTCCAGCTCTGATTTTTTTTTTTTAAAAACTGGCTTATTGTACCCTCAATGAATCCCCAACAATAAAAAAAAAAAAATAGAAAAAAAAAATAAAATAAAAACCACAAAAAAAAAAAAAAAAAAAAACAAGCTTCCCTTGTCTTCACAAGAAGTATTTAGAGAAGGGGAAGAAAACTATATGAACCTTCTCAAAAATGCATCTTCACATTTCTCTTAAATGAGGTAAAAATCATATGCTCCCAGGAAAGAGGGAAGTAACCTTCTCTCAGCATCTAGGTAAGGGACAGTGCCCTTGGAAGGAGATAAAAGAAAAGCAGTTTGGTTCTGGAGAAGGGGCAAAAAACCCACATGCCTTCATTCCTCAGCAAAGGTGAGGAGGAAGGAAAAGCAATGGCTGTCTGTGCCTAGTAGGTTTGTGGTGAGTCATAAGCAACGGCTGCATACCGCTGCAGGAGTGTTGGGAAAATGCCAATCAATAAAAACAGGCAAGGGCAAATTGTAACTGGTAAAGAAGTGGAAAGTAAAGTCATGTTCCCTGGGAGAGAAGAAGGAAGACTGCTATGAGCCAGGATTCTGAAACAGTCCAAGGCAGATGGGAAAATAGTCAGACATCGTAGTTTCTTTTACTGAAGTCCTCCCTGCTTATTGTACCCTCAACGAATCCCCAACAATAAAAAATAAATAAGAAATAGAGATCATTTGGGCGGGAAGGACTACTCAGAAATCTCCATACTCAAGGCTTAGACACACAAGGCTTACCTACGTGTGAGACTGGGTCAAGAGAGCAGCAAGTCATCCACTGTACCTCCCATACCATTAATAATGTATAATACCAAATAACAATTAAGGTGAGGACAATAGGATGGAGAGAGATTCCTTCAATGACTTGGTCATAGAAGGACTGTTAAAAGCTGAGAAAGAACACTGAATAGGAATCTCCTACATCAAAAATCCAAATTAAGGAAAAGGCAACAGCCTAGAGAAATTAGAAGTCATTGCTGGGATGAAGGTTACCATGGCAATAACAAAACACAAACTGAGCTCAACAACTAACAAGACCAATTACACCTTCCAAACACTACACAGACGTATGGCATGAGAGAAGAGGCATGTCCATTTTCCAGGATGAATATTATTCATCTCAGTTTATATTATTCTAAACACAATATTCAGCTATCAAACAAAACTTAGATGATCAACATACCTACACAAGGAGAAAGAGGGGGAAGAGAAAGAGGAAAAGAAACAGAGAAACAACTCACTGTTAAGGTATAAAGCAACCAATAGAAATAGACTTTGAGATGATCTGGACATTGAATTTTCCAATGGAAACTTTATAGAAACTATAATTAATATATTGAAGGATTTAGTGAAATCGATATTCAACATGTATAAACAGTCAATTTCAGCAGAAATGGAAACTATAAAAAAGAGTCAAGTGTAAAGGGTCAAAATTAAAAAAAAAATCTTTCAGTATCATAAGGAAAGGATTCTGTGAGTGGGCACATGAGTAGATTGGACACAGCAGAGAAGAGACTAAGTTACTTTGAAGATAGGCCAATAAAACATACAGAGAAGGAAACAAAACAAAATATCCAAGAAGTTGGGGACAAGATTAAATGGTCTAATATATGTATAATTGGAGTTCTAGAAGAGAGAGAAACTTGGCAGAGGAAATTTTGAAGAGAATTAATAAGAATTTCCAAAATAATTAAATTCAACAAATCCTCAATCCCAGAAGCTCACGTGATCCCAAGAGGGATAAGTGTAGAGAGATAAATGATGGGTAGAGAAAATAAAATATAACTAAATATAACATCATACTTAAACTACCAAAAACTGGAATAAAGATAAAATCTTAGGGAAGTCAATGGGAAAATAATAACAAATCGCATTATATATAGGATAACAAAACTGTGAACAAACGCTAATGCTTTACCAGAAATCATGTAAGCTAAAATACAATGGAGTTACAACTTTAAACTACCTAACAAAAAATCTGCCAATTAAGAATTTAATATCTAGTAAAAATACTTTAAAAAAAAAAAGATTAAAAACTTTTCAAAAGAATGAAACTGACAGAATTCTTTGCCTGTAGGTCTCCACTGTAAGCCTTGTCAAAGCAAGCTCTTCAGGTATGAGAAGAATACAAGAGGAAACTTGTTATTTACATAAGACACGAGGAGTTCTAGAAGTGGTGGAAATGAAGTAAAATACAAAAGACATTTGTTTTAATTTTGAAACTTAAAAGAAAATATTAAGTCTAATTTGAGGTTCACAATAAATAAGACCTGACAGTTAAGTTTGTAAACTCAATGTAGAAAAAATTCAAAGCTTACCTTAATGCTGAACGTCACTATAGTCACCTTCTGAGTACTCCCCTTGGGAAGCTATATACTGATGCCAGTGCCCAGTACACCCTTCAAATCACTTTGGAAATTCTTTTTCTGGAATGGCCATATCAAAGCTGTTGTCATTACCCTTGATGACCTGAATGTCATCAAAATACCTCACTTTCAATGTTTTATTATCTTTGAGTAAAGAAAAAAAGCCATTGGGGCAAGATCAGGTGAGTAGAGTGTTCCAGTACAATTATTTGATTAATGGCTAAAAATTCCCTCACAGACAGTGCCGTGTGAGCTGGTGCATTGTTGTGATGCAAGAACCATGAATTGTGGGCCAAAACTTTCAGTGAAGATTTTCCTAACTGTTTCTCCGTTTACTTGGTCTACTACACTTCTTGCAGTCGGCCAATGATTGTGACACAAAATTTGATGAACTTTTGCATTGTTTTCATCAGTTTTGCTTGTTATTGGCCTCCCTGACCTTTCTTCATTAGTGACACTTTCTCTCCTCTCAAAACACCATTTAATCCTTTTGTACACTGCTGTTTTCTTCATGGCATTATCCTCATAAACTTGAACTCATGTGTTCCTGATTTTACTTCCATTCTTTCCAAGTGTAACAAGAAATTCAATGTTTGTTTATTCCTCTAATTCAAGTTTCCACATTCTTATGATGGCACACAAATCACACAACAGTAATGACTGCCACTCAGCAAGACACTGCCACATGCTGACATGAACACAACTGTGAGACACTGATATACCAAGTTGTGAAAGCCTATCAAGTTGTTTGTACAGTGCTGCAAGAGTAAGTGCACAGAGGCAAGTTTGTGAGCTTAATTGTCAGACTCCGATATAGATGCATAAATGTATTCCTACAGTTTCATAAAGAATGCCCTGGATGAAAAGAATGTTTTAGGGTTTGTATATGGTATATAAAGTGGTGAAATGTCACTTTAAAATACACTGGATAAATTGTAAAATAAATATTTTAAATTCTATGGTAACCACTTAAAAAGTTGATAAAAAGATACATAACTGATAAATCAATATTGGCAATAATATGAAGTCATAAAAAATAGTACAGCAGAAGAAAGGAAAGAGGGGACAAGTAGCAAACAGCAGATTGTTATTGTAACAAATAGCAATATAGCAAAGGGTAAAAATATTCTGATTAAAAACCATGGGTTTTACGATTGAATCAAAAAGCAAGAATAAGCCACCTGCTGTCTACAAAACAAAACAAAATAAAACCTTTAAATATTATAGCACGGGCAGGTTAAAAGTAAAATAATGGATCGCACCTAAGTTGCACAATCCAAGGGTATATTTTAAAATAACTAAGAGTAAATTTTAAATGTCTTACCACAAAAGTAAGTCAGGTGATGGTGATGTTAATCAGTTTGATTTAAGCATTCTACATTTTATATCAAATTATCACACTGTACCCCACAAATGTATAGAGTTATGATTTTGATTAAAAATTAAATAAAAAAACACAGTGTAATGACTAATCAAAAATAATTTCAGAAATAGAGATATTACAAAATATAAAGAAGTAAATTCAGCAAGAACAAATAATAATTGTAAATTTGTATGCACATGATAACAATGGTTCACAATATGTAAAGTAAAAGCCTGATAAAACACATATGAGAACTAGGCATACCTACAATTATGGCTATATATTTCAATATTGCTATCTAATTGATAGATTCTATATAGACAAATCTTTAGTAAGACTACAGGAGCCCTAGATGATACTATCTAATAATACTAACCTACTTGATAACAATAATCTAACTGACATTTAGAAAGCACCCACTCAACAATAGCGGAAAACACTCTTTTTTTTATTTACACAAATCAATAACAAAGTCATACATTATCATTATCAATAATTATGTAACTATCTCTAATTGAATATGTTCTACCTTTATGCAACTGGCTGCACAGTAGGCTCGTTTACACCAACATCACTACAAACTCGTCAGTAGTGAGTTGTGCTACTAAGTTATAATGGCTGTCATGTCATTAGGCTATAGGAATTTTTCAGCATCATTATGTGCTTAGGGAACCACCATCCTATATTTTGTCCATTGTTGACAGAAACATTGTCATGTGGTGCGTGACACTGAGCATGTGTGTGTATGTGTACATAACATGGCATGTAAAATATATAAAATATCCAGAATTTGACCACTTCTGCTACCTTTTTTAGCATTAGTCTGGCCGAAGTCAGAATATCTCCTGCCTAGATAAGAAATAGCCACCTAATGCTTTTCCTTTCTCTATCCTTAGCTTCTTTTTAATTTATTTTTGTATTTTCATTTTCCTTTTTTAATTTTTACTTGTTATGGGTACTTAATAGTCCTATATCTTTATAGAGTACATGTGATGTTTTGACACAGGCATATTGTGTGAATTAATTAGATTCAAGGTAACTGAGATATCTATTACCTCAGGCATTTAACATTTCTCTGTGTCAGGAATATTCCAATTTTATACTTTTAGTTATTTTACAGATTACTCTAACTTGTTGATTATAGTAACTTTGTTGTGCTATATTGTTCATTTTCTTTAACTATTGAATTGTATTTTGTACCCATTAATCATCCTCACTGAATTCCCCCCGCCCCCCCCGACTACCTTTTCAGGCCTCTGTTAACCATCAGTCTATTCTCTATGAAATCTATTAGTTTTAATATTTAGCTCACGTATATGAGTAAGAAAATGCAACATTTCATGCTTGACTTATTTCAGATAACGTATTGTTCTAAGGTATTGTTCTCCCGTGCCATCTAGGTTGTTGCAAGTGGCAGAACTTCATTCTGTTTTTGTGGCTAGTTAATGTTCCAGAAAGAATATGCCACTTTTTTTTCCCCCATTCATAGACACTTTCTATCCACTAATAGACACAAGGTTCATTCCATATCTTGGCTATTGTGAACTGTGCTGTGATAAACATGGGAGTGCAGATATCTTTTTGATATACCAAATTACCATCCTTTGGCTATATACCAGCAGTGGGATTGCTGGGTCATATGGTAGTTATATTATTAGTTTTTGAGGAACCTCTATACTCTCTTCTGTATTGGTTGCACACTGATTTACCTTCTCACCAACAGTTAATAGTCTTCTCTTTTCTCTATATCTGCCATTTTAACCTGAGTGAGATGATGTGTTGTTGTAGTTTTCATTTTCATTCTTCTGATAATTAATGATACTGTTTTTTTTTCATGTACCTATTGGCCATTTGTATATCTTCTCTTGAGAAATGTCTGTTCAGATCCTTTGACCATTTTTAAATCAAGTTGTTTGATTTTTTTCCTGTTGAGTTGTTGAAACGCCTATATATTTTAGTTATTAATCTATTGTCAGTTGAGTATCTTGCAAATATTTTCTACCATTCTGTGGGTTGTCTCTTCACCAAGTTGATTGTTTCCTTTTCTGTTCAGAAGCTTTGTAGTCTTAAATGATCCCATTTGTCCAATTTCGCTTTCATTGCCTGTGCTTTGGTGGTATTACTCAAGAATTTCATTCTGAGACTACTGTCTAAAACATATCCCTATTTTTTTTTTTTTAGTATTTTTATGGTTTCATGTTTTAGATTTAAGTCTTTAATCCATTTTTATTTGACTTTTATAAATAGTGAAAGATAGGGTCTACTTTCATTCTTCTGCATAAGCATATCCACTTTTCCAGTACCATTTACTTAAGAGACTATTTTCCCTACTGTATATTCTCAAGACCTGTGTCTAAGATAAGCTCACTGTATATGCATATGTGGGTTTATTTCAGGGTTCTCTGTTTTCAGGGTTGTTCTATTGGTCTAGTGTCTGTTTTTATACCAGTAGCATGCTGTTTTGATTACTATTATTGTGTAGTACAATTTGAAGTTAGGTAATGTAACTTCATTTTTGTTCTTTTTTCTTAGAATGATTTTGGCTATTCTGAGTCTTTTGTGGTTCCATATAAATTTAGGAATAGCTTTTGCATTTCTGTGAAGGATGTCATTGATACTTTAATGGGGATTGCATCAAATCTGTACATTGCTTTGAGTAGTGTGGACGTTTTCACAATATTCATTTTTTCAGTTCATGAGGATGAAATACCTTTTTCTATTTGTGTGTACTCTTCAACTTCTTTCATCCAAGTTTTATAGTTTTCCTTATAGAGATATTTTCTTCTTTGGTTAAGTTTATTCCCAGATATTTTATTTTATTTATAACTGTTATGATTATAGAAAACACATATTACATATACACACATGGAACACTAACAAAATTAGATCAGCAAAAGCAATCATACAACTATTAAAAATAGTTGGTTTTCAATTATAAAACTCTCAGCAAACTAGAAATAGAAGTACACTCCCTCAATATAATATAGACTGTCTATAAAAATTCTGCTAGAACTAATAAATGGGCTTAGCAAGGTCACAGGATAAAAAAAATCAATTTTTATGTTAGCAGTAAGCAACTAGAAATTAAAATTATAAAAACCATATTAGTTAAATAGTATGAAAGCCAAAGATATTTATAGATACTTCTGAAATTATATCTGCAAGATTTTTATGCTAAAAAAGACAAAATATTTCTGAGAGAAATTAAAGAAGACTCAAATAAATAGATACATATTCTATATTCATGTTTCAGAAGATTCAATGATTTTCAGATATCAATCATTCCCAAATTAATATATAGATTCAATACAATCCCAGTCCAAAATCTCAGAAGGATTTTTAGTAAAACTTGTCAAAGTGATATAAATTTTTTACATGGAAAAGCAAAGGACCAAGACAAGAGAAACCATTTTGACAAAGAAGTACAAAGCTGATCGACTCAGACTACCTGACATCTAGAATTTCAGTAAAAAGGAGGCATAAGTTATACCTTAAAAAATCTTGACTTTTTGACACAGGCATAATAAAGTATTTATTTCAAAGAATTCTTTTATGAATGAAATGAGATAACAGCACCTGCACGGGGAAAATGCTTACTATGTTAGCTATTGTCTTCACACTTCTTTCTTATTGTTAGAATCATGAAGAAAAATTTCTTGTTCCTTCTTGGGCCTTTCCCATACTGTGCTCCCCAAATTCCCTCCACCAAATGTTCAAGAATTGAAACAAGTCTTTTTATGTGAGACACTGAAAGCTCTTTTTCTGGTGTTCTCTATTGATTCAAATCATTAACAGGTCTAGTGTATGTATTCTGAGGCATCAGCCTCACAAGTGGGCATCTTTCCTTTTACCTGTGGAGTGTGATTGTGACTGGAAGCTGTGCTGTCCCTAGTGAGATTAAGATGGCGGCTCCCCAAGGTAACAAGAGTGATCTTGTTGAACATGTAGGCAATTTGAGAGTTGAAGCAGATTTACTACAAAGAAGCCTAAGCTTTCAAAGTCCCTAAAAGGGGACCTAATCATGGACTGCTATAAAATTTATAAAAGGAAAATACTTTAACCACATTGTATGAGACTGCTGTCTCTTTCCACTGTGCCTTCCCCTCTCTCCCACTTCCCTTCGTGATTCATTTTTTGCACTTTGCTAAGAGAAAGTTAAGTTGGAAACAAAGTTTGGATTTTGTAGGAGCTTCCAAGTACCATTCAGTTATGTTAATCTTCATTTGAATACCTTTCAATAATATTCCACTATGTTGACTCACTTGTCACCCTGCCCATGAAGGTGCTAGAGTAGAGGTTGTGTTGTCATACTAATGTGAACTACAGAGCTCGGCAATAAAAACATGTGGGTAGTGGTAGATAAACAAAATCTGTAATATGGGGAGCGAGAAGCTGGTCTGTGGAAAACACTTCTGAATATCAGATGTATAAAATTGAAAGGGGCAGGGTGGGCATAAGTTTTTATAGTCAAAATGGAGGCTCTCTCCTGTTAGGGATGTAGCTGAAATGTACGCAACTATAATCTCACCATATATATGTCTTTTATGGTATTATATAAAATAGAATTAATCAGAATTTTTGTGTTTGTAGGCACAAACCTGGAGAGGTATTGCAAACAGAGGGTACACCTCTGAGTGAAATACATCACAATGTGTCTCATCATAGTGAGTGTATCTGGCAAATCTTGACTCACTCTGTGGAAGCCTGATAATTCCTGAATGAATTGTGTAGGAAACTGCTACAGACAAGGATAAGTAGCCTGAAGAAACAAGTATCCCTGGGACAAAGCATCTACCACAAGCATTCGTCATTAAGTCAATGTCGGGAACATATGAAAACAATTCAATTCCATAGTTACCTAACTTAATGCAAGATTTAAAATGCATTTGAAATTTTCCAATGCATTTCATAATTTCTATTATATTATTAAATAATAATAAGATTAAAAATAACATACAAAGGGTTTAACAATTAAGTTCACAAGCTCATCCTACCTCCTAGCTGAATATTGCCATGATCATCTTCAAAGTACTGTCTTTGGGAAGCTACTCACCAATAACTACTCTTAGTCTACCCTTAAAAAAATGTTAGAGTTCTTTTTCTGAAATGGTCATCAGATCTGTCACCATTTGAAAGCAAAGGAAAGTTGAAGTTTGCCAAGACCTTTTGGAGAGGCAAGATGATGTTCTGGGCTGTGTTGTCACTGGTGATGAAACATGGGTGTACTGATACCACCCTGAAATAAAGAGTGAAGGTGCACAGTGGAAGTCAGCCAGTTCTCCATGACAAAAACAGTTTTGTCCAAATAAAAAGGATGTTGCTAAACT
Organism: Nycticebus coucang; assembly: GCF_027406575.1. Classification (NCBI taxonomy): domain Eukaryota; kingdom Metazoa; phylum Chordata; class Mammalia; order Primates; family Lorisidae; genus Nycticebus; species Nycticebus coucang. The sequence goes on along the minus strand of NC_069784.1, from coordinate 15,275,690 downwards.
TTTTTGATATCAGAGGGATTATTCATTATGAATTTGTACCAACTAGACAAACAGTTAACCAAGTTTACTATTTGGAAGTGCTGAAAAGGCTGTGTGAAAAGTTAGAAGCAACTTGAACGTTTTGCTAACTCAAGGCTCTTGCATCAGGGCAATGCACCAGCTCACACCGCACTGTCCAGTAAACAAATAACTGTATTGGACTACCCATCCTGCTTACATGATCTGGCCTTCTCTGACTTTTTTCTTTACCTGAAGACAAAGAAAATATTAAAAGGAAGACATTATGGTGACAGAACCTCAAGGGTAATTAATGCAATAGTTCTTATGGCCATTTCAGATAAAGAGTTCCAAAACTACTTTGAAGTGTAGACTTGATGCTGGTATCATTGCATAGTTCTCAAGGGGAGTATTTCAAAGGTAATGGTAGTGATATTCAGCAATGAGGTATACAGCACTTTTTCTAGGATGAGTTCATGAACTTAATTGTCAGGCCTTTGTATATATACTGCATTACGTGGTACTAGGCACACAGGTGTTTTATGAAAAGCAATTACTAATTATTATTTCTCTACTATGAGTTTGCTGACACTATTTATTCTTGGTAGTGCTGTCTAGTTATTCACTAATGATTCCTTTGGGTAGTTTCCTATGGGAGATGGTATATGATGGCACAAGTCTTTGAGCAGTAGACATTTGTTTGAGTAGAAGACTGCTACCTCCTCTGTTCATGATAGTGTCCTTGATCTCATCCTTGCCCTACTCTGAGTTTAGGGTCACAGACAGCCCTTCATTTCTTATCATTGCAAGCCAGGTCAACCTGCCTGCTCTTGTCACATCCCTTGGAGAATTTCCAACTACTTATATAGCTGCAAACACATTTCTTCTTATTTATTTAGAATGTGGGAGAAATGCCAGGTGCCACTGTTAGTGATGGGAAGAAAAAACAAGAAAAGCAAGAGCAGAATTGCTTTCCCTGTTCTCCTTTGCTGGCAAAACACTTGGTTATCAAATGAATGATATTTAATTGTATAATCTTAGATTTCCAAATATTTTGCCATGGCAACATCAAATATAATGATTAGAAGCCAATAGCTATTGGAGGTATTATAAAAAAGAAGAAAATCATTTTATATTCAATGTCTCTTCAAATTCCTTTAGACTAAATTTGAGTTTGAAATATCTTAGTATTTTTCCACTTTCCACATGTCCTCTTCTGTAAATAAATTCAATGCTTTATTAAAACACACCAGTAATATAGAAGATGATGAAAGTATTAAACTACCATTTATCTTATATCCACTTTATGGTAATTTAGATATGGCAATTCTGCATTTGGTTACATGCAGCTATGTAGTTGATTAGATAACTACACAATGACTTAAATCTATAAGGGTTTTCCTCAACAACAGGAAGTTAGGAGAGAGTCAAAGGCTATTAGTCACTCAGACATCTATAAGCTGTCCATGCAATTATTCTAAATAGGTGGCTTTATTCTTATGACTCCCTCAGCGTGACAAGATGGCTGCTTCACTCCCAGCATCACAATCCTTTTCCAGGCAAGAACAGATGGTATAGTAAAGGGAAATACAATGTGCGAGTTCCCGTCTGAAAATATGTTTTAAATCTTTCTTTTGAAGATCTAATCTTCTGCTTATGTCTCATTAGCCATCACTGTGCTGCATACGGTATACTTGATAGTTCACTGGCTGCAAGGTAGGGTGGGCTTGTGAGTATATGAGCAGGAATGGATGCCTGCAGGCATGCCTATAGTTTTAAGAACACATCCCTGACACAAATAGAATGTATATTCTTTTAGAAGGAAGGATCTTAAAACAGCTAGGGTTTACCATATAGAGCATTCTTCATGAAAGTCCCATAAGGTGGATATTATTATTGTTGTAACATGTTACAGGAAAAGTTAGATAACCTTTCAAATAAGTCATGAAAATTATGTTTGCACCTAAGAGGTCACATTTGGTGGAGAAATTATTACAAAGAACTTACATCCTATAAAGCTTCTCTCAGATTCTTTCAACATCCTTTGGGGGGTTACTCTTGTTTCCTCCATTTTGAAAACCTTTTCTTCTGGTGCTTAGGCTGTCTGGGTTCTTTTTGTCCTTCACATTTCAGCTCACATAACATCTGCGAAGAAAGGTGTTCTGTAAGCTCCCCATCTGGGTGTTGCCTATCGCCAAGTCATTCTGTAACATTTTCCCGGAGTTTCTTGGCTATAATCTATTAGTCCCTAAAATGATCTTTTTTGAAAAATGTATTTACTTATTTATCTTTGGATTTGTCCCCACCAGAATTTAAGTCCCTTAAAAGCATAAGTTTCTGTTTTTCTACTTGTTCACTGACCTCCACCTGGTTTCAATACCAATGCTTGATAGATGGCATCTTCAGATGGCCTGTCTGTTTAATTTCTGCATAAGTATGCTCTGAGGGAGGTGGGAGCTCGTTGTGATAAATGTCAGGAGACGGGGTGCCTTGCACGTTTCTTCTAGGCTGTGGTCAGTATCTGTGCTCCTGTAGAAAGCACATTTAGGGGTGAGTGGCTGGATTTTGGCCCCAGATAGATGGTTCTACAAGCACTATAAAGGCAGGGGGTGAGTGTGAATAATTAACAGACCAAAGTCAAGCCATTGGGACCTTCTGGCATAAGAGTAGTTTGGTTATTGATGGTGTTTACATGGACTGGTGGGAAGAGAAAGTACAGAATGCTTTGTGTCTCTTTGAAGTTTCAGAGCACTTATTACATAGACATCCGGCGTGTCTGGAAAAAAGTGTGCAGCTGAGCAGAAGGCTCCATTCTTAAGACATGTGGGTGACATGAAGTATAGTTCTGAGAAAAAGCCTAATTCAATGCAGAAAGCTCAGGAATGAACCTTTCAGAAAATATTTAATTCCATGGTTATGAGTATTTACTTGAGTTGAATAATAACTAAAATGCTTTCCTCTTAAAAAAGAAAGGGAAGGGCCTTTATGTTCTTATGCAACATTTTCTTGCCAAGCTATGAATTATGACCCAGCGGGTTGTATTTTGCCTACAGATGTCGCAAGGAATGGCAGATATCAGTGGTTTTTTGGAAACAATTTAAAAGGTTACAATTTTGACTTAAAATTCAAGCTGGTAAATTATACTTTTGTCATTGGTAAGTATTTTATTTTCCTCAAATTTTGGACCAAAGTACTATTAGAAAACTGTCTCTTTGTTCTTAATATGGGAGATTATTTCAGTGATATTATCAGTAATGAGATTTTTTATTTTTTAGGAGGAAAAACAGCCCCTATATTCTGTATGAAGACGTCCTCTGGCTCGTGTTGACAGTAATCTCAAGGTAATCCTTTGAAATAAAAACCTATAAAAAATGTTGTGACAGGACAAAGAGGTAACGTGTGGTGGAGGAAATGAAGCTAAAATGTTTATTTTTCTGATAAAATAGGAGTATCTCCCCTCTCCTGGTCGTAGCATAGTGACTCAGTTCAGTGAACTATATCATCCTCTCTGCAGCTTAATTAGAAACCTTGTAAACTGAGGGCAAGAGGCCAGAATGTATGTTGGATGAACAGGCTTTTTAAGAAAACAGGAACTCCCCAGAACCACCTTACCAAGGGGTCTAATGACTTTGTAATTGGGTTGCCCCATTTGGGTTCAGTAAAAGGGACCTTCTGTTTCTACAGAAGGACAATGGGAACTTTGAACCTCACATGTTTATCACGGCAGCATTCTTCCTTTGCTTGCTCAATTTCATAGGCATTAAAACACATTGATCCAGATTCTCCCGGCAGCTGCTCTGTGGACTGTGAACTAAAGCCCCGCAGTGACTCCCTAACTGGTATCCTGAGGAGATGGCGGCTTCTCCCAGGGTGCAGAGAGACTCTGGCTCAATAAAACAAGAGAGATAATAGGGTATTAGGAAGAAATCAAAACTCACTGTTTCCCTGAGTAATGGCATCCAGCAGCTCCTCTGCTGAGGGGGCCTGTGAAAAGTGAGGGACCCTTTTCAAAGGGGTCAGTTGGTTTCCCATCCAGAGTCCATACTGAATGTTTACTTCTACACTCAGATGTTAAACTGTGGCTCCCTTCTGAGTATCTTTCTCCTTGTCTTTTGATTCATTCAAAAACATATGGTTTGAGGGAGTTTACTTTCTTCAGTCATTAAGCTTGAAAATAAGTGAACACTGTTGAGCAAAAAAAGCTGTGTTCTTTGCCCTGGAGTTTACAGTCTAATCAACCTAATGACATTGAATGGCTGGAAAGATCGTTCTATAATTTTAGAGCTTCTCAGCTCCAGTGATAGAAAATTGTTCTCTAAAATACAGGTATATTTTGATAGTCATGTGACAAGAAAACACAGTAAAAAATATTGTATGATTCTGACTTTCTCATGAAATGCATCGTTTATATACAGGGTGGACACAAAGTTTGTGTGTAATTTAAACGCAGTAAATTGCACACAAACTTTATGGAATACCCTATATATTTATCCTCAGTTATGTGGCATGAAGAACAGTTTATAAATGGAGGCTTATTTTATGTTGCAGCTTGTGACCATAAAAACATACATAGAGTTGATACTTGAATTTTTCAGTAAATTAATTTATCTTTTTCAATTTGCCACATTTTCGATTTTCTAAAAAATATATTGGAAGATACTTACACTGCAACCAAATAACAATACTTAGTAAATATTTTTCTCTTTTATTGAATTCTCTTACATCAACACACCATGATGATGCAAATAATTCTATGTGTTTGGGGAGCTGGTTTGGCGGTCCATCACTTCTTTTTTCTTTATGTGAGGGATTAGGTCTGAGGAAGAAGAGGGAATATTGATGCTCTGTTATAACTGTAAAGTGCCATATGGCATTTTATACTTTAACCTCCTATTGCTAAAAATGTTTAAATTAGATGATGATGTAAGGAAGATAAAAGACAGTTGTTCTACCCCAAATAAGCTGCCATGGTTTTCCAAGTTCCTTCAGATACCACACAACTCCTTATTCTGGCTGATGTTTTTATATCTTAAGGAATTCAATCAGTATTTCTCCCTAGGTCCTTGTACAAGTAAAGGTGCTATGATAGAGATTAAGACATGATTCCTGACTTTAATGGACAAAAAATAAGTACAAAAAGACCACAGTACAAAGTAGAATATGATAACATGTCATAAGAGAAGTGCTAATGAGAAGACATATTGAAAGCGCCCCTCACAGAACTCTGCACAGAGTATATATTCTTTCATGTCGGTTTCTTTCTCCTCCCCATTTCTATAGGAAATCAATCTTGCAGCTGTTTGGAAGCATAAATCAAGACTTTATAAATAAGATAGGATTTTGGTTAGGACAACGTGGGAAATGTCCATGAAATGGAAAGCAATTTAGCTAGACTTGAAAGCAGCCTAAGTATAGAAAGAAAGTTACAATGATTTTTTGGACAAACAGGTGACAGCATGACATGGGTAGCCTTGCATGTTTGGGGGAGACATTTTAGGGGAAGAAATGAGAGGTCATTTGATTGATGATTGGAAGCCATTGAGAATATTTAAAGCAAAGAGAATCATGCTATTCATATTACCTGTGCTTGAGGGAGTCTGTAAGTTGTATGAGGAATAAAGCAGAGAGGAAAGGATGGAGAGATGATTTTGGAAAGTTGGTTGCATAAACAGACAAATTATTATAATCTGTACCACCACTGAAGGCCAGTTTTTAGCCAGAATTATTCTATACCCATTTTCCCATCTTTTCACACACCCTAGAACGTAGATACCTTCACAATAGTAGTTAAGAACCTGGAGCTCATTACTTACTCCTAGTAGAGCTATGTAGAAGATCATTTACACAAGGCATAGTTGCAAAGTAGTTGACCCCCTGTTTAAACAGATTTTTGCAACTCCGCTGCCCATACTAGAAAGTAGAACTCATACCACTCTGAATGAAATGTGTGACCCAGGATGGGCCTCTCAGTTTTCCTAGGACTCAGTTTCTCCACTTGAGAAGACAAATCAAACTTTTCAAATTCTACAGTCCGTCTGTGCCTGTGCATCCAAGTCCCATCACAGCCAGTGTTGTCCATTCGTGTCCTAAGTGACTAGGGAATTGAATAGAGACCAATATGGAGTTTCATCAACTTATTGCTAACTGAACTGACTCTGCAGGCAGAAGTATATGATTTAATCAATTTCTAATAATATACATTTTATAACTAAAATAATATAGAGAATTTATGCTTAACAAGTCTTATAAATTCTGCAGGAGTGAGATAATATTTAATCATTTTATACAGTTTATACATTTTAGAAGACCTAATCAATGATATTCCACTTGCAGATATTCTAAGTTTAGAAGAAAAAGTTTGAATAAAAATAGAAAGGCCTTAAACCCCTTATTACTTTCAGTTCAACAAGGAATCAAGAGTAGAGTTCTTCAAAGAATTAATTGAAGACACCCTGGGAAGAGGGGTCTGAGCTTTTCGAGTTTATCATAAATCATTCAGTGCCTTTGGCAAAGCCTTGGTGGAACTTATGAAGCTGAATATTATAATATCATTTAAGTTTTCACTAAGGACTTAATTCTGATTCTGATGGGAATTTAACCCAGGAAAGGATCACCAAACCAAATCCTGAGAGACAGACTCTATTGACCATAATCAGGTTTTTGCCTCTAGCAGCAAGGCGAGCTGCTGTTTTTGAACCTGAATGAGAAGCTTTTTTTCAAAGCAGCACATCTATATACGTTTATACTGATCAGGGGTAAACCAAGGAAAGAACAGGAGATCTATGCCTCTTCAGAGAAAAGGATAAATGATGGTACCTTTATTTATATAGGATGGAACTTGGAAATCTCTTCTGAAATCTGTATCAAGTGTTTCTAAATGGTATAGGCGTGTGCATCAGGGCTGGCTCAGTAGATCTAAACCTGTCTGAAAATCAGAGCAATTGGAAAATGTTTGTGCTCACTCACCTCCTGACAAAGGAAACAATAACTAACACAGTAGGAAGCCTCAGCTATCTTCTGACACATTATGTTCCCAGCCCCAAAATGTCACCTGAAATCCTCTGAATGGAGATGAATGAAAACCAGCAGTGGTCCTGAAGCACGCTCAAGGAGACAAAGCCCCCGCCATGGAGATGACTGAGGTTCTTCAAAGCCCAACAAGGTGTTGACTCAGACCTTTGCAAAGTCGAGGGCCTGTATTCTCTGGCAAGGTCAAGGGTCTTATAATTGACCAGGCAGGGAAACTCAGATCTTTAATTTGATGTATAATTGCAAAATGCGAATTCTTTGCAAGAAGCCCTTGGAGAGAAAAGCTACAGTAAACGTTAGAATGATTTTCTGTTTCTCTGTTGTTTGAAATGTGAGGACTCCGAAGCATGTAATGTGTGAAGACAAGGGGAGCCAGGAGCCTCCAGAATTCAAACTTATACTGCTACAGCTGACTCTCCAAATTTAAACTGAGTGCCCCATGGACTCTAACGAAAGAGTCTTTTAGAACTTGTGCGAGTTGAAGACAGCTGATGAGTGAAAACAATTAACTGTATAGTAATCTCCTTCTCAGAGATTCCTAATATCACTATTTTTGCAGGTGACATGACCCTTTTAAAGCCCAAACATTTCTGGAAGAAGAAAGAAATGTATGAGTATTAGAAACTGACGGGGGAAATGAAAAAATAACTTCTAAAAATTCTTGGTTATTAACATTGGGAGGCCAAGGGTGGTGGATTGCTTGAGCTTAGGAGTTTGAGACTAGGCTAAACAAGAGCAAGACTTCACCTCTACTAAAAATAGAAAAATTGGCTGATGTTGTTGTGGACATCTGTAGTCCCAGGTACTGGGGAGGCTAAGGCAGGTCTATCGCTTGAGCCCAATAGTTTGAGATTGCTGCGAATTATGACACCGTGACCCTCTACCCAGGGCAACAGAGTGAGACTCTTATTACAAAAAAAAAAATTCTTGGTTATTTGATGCAATGGGATACTTTAGGACTCTGTAGAGTGAAGTTATTATTAGTAAAGAAAAAAAATAATTGAATTTAATATATGTATGTGTTGGATACCAGAATTTCTCCATTCTTCCTTCTTATTTTGATTTATTGTTGGCTTTGAAGTATTCTGCTTTAAAAACTTGGCTATCTTTTGGACAGGTGCACTAAAATAACATAAATATCTTGCAAAATCCAAGAAAGATTGATCTTTCTCTCCATTTTTTATGGGATATGTGGCCCTGAGTTACTATAAAGCACCAAGTTGTATAACTGTTTCCCTGTCTCAGAAAGAGAGTGCTAGTGCCTATAATTTTTGCTTATGGACATTACTGTTGTTTCCAACTATTATTGTCTTTTTAATCCAATCATATTAACAACCAGCTCATAGGCATTCATTCAAACTGAAGTCACATTTTGAGAATTGTGTAGGTAACTTCATTAATTGAGAAGACAGCAGTCCAAAGGCAAGAGGCTGGCAGGAGAGGAGCGAGGAAGCTGCCTGCCAAATATCTATGGGATTGCCCCACTGCTTGCTGGAACGGGAGCATTAGATGTTGACCTTAGAGAAAGCAAACAGAAATTAATAAGTTTTAGGAATTTCTTACATGTGTGGTAGGTATATTGTAGGTTAGGCCACTTTTACACTTACGTATAAATCCTTAGCTGTTTCTCTGCCAGGGATCTAAGATTTCATTAAAAAAGAAATTTCAACTTCATGGTGGAATTTGGATACTGGTGAAAATGTGCAGAAATCAATATGTGTCAACATTTTCACTAAAATAAACCGTTGCCATTAGGCTAGGTAAATAGGATCCACTGCTCCTCTCACCAACTTATAGTTCATAATGGGAGAAAAAAAGGCTTTCTCTAATTTCTTCAACACTTAGAGCTGTCAGAGCTCATTGACTGTCCCATGATTAACAATGAAGTGACTCTCCTCAAAAATGAAGTGACACATGTACTGACTTTATTTTCCCAGGCACTTAAAATCCCTCTGGCAGGAGACCCAACATGATATATCAAGTGCTAAACTGAAATGTGTATAAAACACTGTACATTTATAACTTCCTCTTTAATTCTGCAAAACTTCATTTTCGTCCTGTAGGCATTACTTTCTGATATTTCAGCAGTGGTAGGCAAAATGTGTGATTGGGGAAATATGCTAGAAAAGAAAGGAGAACGAGATTTTGGGCTATTAAGTTATATTAGCAGCTTATTCTAGATTTATTTAAAAAATTGATGCAATGAATGTCATTTTAAATATTTTATCATATGTTTAATCTGACAGAGTAGGGCTTTGACAATTTATTTCATTTTTTGCAGTTTTTGGCTGGGTCTGGGTTTGAACCCGCCACCTCCAGTATCTGGGGCTGGCGTCCTTGAGCCACAGGCACCGCCTGACAATTTATTTTTAAACATAATGTTTCTTAATGAGATTTTTCATGCATGAAATTCATTAGTGTTTGAGACAAAGAAGAATAAGTGAATTTGTGTCCCTATATTGCCAAGTTTATAACTTGTTGGTATACTAAATTAAATAAATATGGTTTTTGCATTAATAGATTAATTCTACTTATACTACAGAAGTATAAATTTTTAAATTTTTTAAGTTTCATTTTTTTATATCATATCTACTAATTCTATTTGTATCTAGAGAACATTCCTCAAAATTTTAATCACATGGAGTATAAGTTTATAATGAATTTCAATCTCTTTGTTTTTTAATTTTGAATGTCCTGGATAACCTAAAGAAATTGACTTGACTGATGAATTAATTCATATCTTCAGAGAAATGTATTACATGCCAAGTGTGAGGCAGGTACTAGTCTGTGTACTGGAATACCTTGGTGGAAAGGGGCTGTTCTAGCTCTCTGGTAGTGTTGCTGCCTTGGAAAAATGGGAGGGTCCCTTAGGGCTTTGCTGAGGTGCCAGCTTAGGGGACTATGCTATGTAGAGTTGGAATGCTGTGCTCTGGATGTAGACACACACCAAGTTGATGACCTCAGACCCCCAAACCCAGAAGACACATGTCAGGAACCAAGAAGTAGATTGGCCCCCCTCATTCTCACTCAAACTGAATGATTTGTGGAGTTTATCTCCTGAATCGGGAGTGGAGGGTACCTCACTAGAAGACAGAGTAAGTATTTCACAACCTGAGACTATGAGACTATGACCACTTGCTTATCCATTTTGGACTTGTCATGCAAGTGGCCACAAAGGCAGAGAAAGAAGTCGTCATGTCAGTGGGGATAATTAGACCATGTCACAAGGAGCTATGCTTGCTGCAACATGGTGACCATGGAAGAGCATGTTTAGAACCAGAAGCTTCCATAGGGCTTTGCTGGTGATTACAAAATGGACCATTTAAAGACAATGACCTGACTGGGGTATAGTAATTAAGGGCTCTGGCCCCTTAGACATGACATTCTGCATCATTTCTCTAGGCAAGTGAGTTTAGACCAACTAGAGTGGTGAATGAGAATGAGAGAAACAGAGTGGGGGTGGGTTGGAGGGAGAGTTGCTGTCGGTGATGGCCTGGAGACCAGTTGTAACACAGCAACTCCAGCTTTTCCCAGTAACTTTTCTATGTTGAGTCTATTATAGGTATTGCTACTGGTCACTAGGTTGAATGCTTTGTGAAAAGTGTCCAGGATAAAGAGGTGGGATCTATCAGATAGTTATTATATCTCACCTCTGAGTCTCTCAGTTGATCATCTTATTCCAGCCACTGATACCACGACTAATTGACTATGGGTGCACCAGATAGCACTGTGGCCCAACTTTTGACCTAGGGTTACTACCCGTAGAACACTTGAGGGACCTCCTAAGCCATTCTGACTCTGTACTAACCACATCCATGGGATGATGCTGAACAAATCTACCCAGGGGATACATAGATGGATTGACAGAGATGGAGGAAGGCAGAAGCCTGAAACCCAGGTAGACAATTGTGAAATGTATTTCATAGACTCCTCCGAGGCTCTCTAATTGTTTTGAGCCCTGATAAGTCACATTTGTTACCAACTTGATAGCGATCTGCTAGATTAACTTTCCTTTCTTGCCCTTTTCACTCTTCTCATTATCTCATTTCTGCTCTTTGGTATTATTTCTAAAATAAATTACCAGCATACAAGTTCCTATCTCAGGCTTTTCTTTTACTGGGGGCACAGAGGACAATGTAGGAAGATGATGGTGAGAAATATTTCCAAGGAAAGTAAAGCAAAGGGTGGAGTACAGCAGTGGTTCTCAACCTTCCTAATGCCACAGCCCTTTAATACAGTTCCTGTGGGTCGTGAACCACAGGTTGAGAAGCAATGGAGTACAGGAATATCAAGAGGGACAGAGCAATGGATGACATTTGAACAGAGACCTAAGGAAAACGAATGAACCATGTGGATATTCAGTGGAAGAATATTGTGGGCAGATGGAACTGTAAGTATAAAGGCCCTGTAGAAATTTGTCTGGCACATTTGAGGAGCAGCAGGGTGGCCAGTATGGCTTGAACTAATGAATGAGCAAGAGAGTGATAAAAAGTAAGTTTATAGAGGCATTTGGGCCAGATGGGACAGGGACGTTCAATGCCCACATAAGGGCATTTAGCATCTCTGGGCTCTCATTTGTAAATGGGGCTAATAATGCTGACCTCAAATGGTCTGGAAAGTGTTCCAGAGAAGGTAGTGCCTAGAAGGAAGAAGGCTGGTATCCACGTCTCCCTGTCAGTCCATCTATCTATCCAGTTATCTGTTATCATCTATCAGTCACCGTCATCTACCCCACCGATCCATCTACATTCTTCTTCTCCATTCTCTCTTTCTCTCCCTCCTCCTTCTCTAGCACGTCACATGTTGACCCCCAGTCTACAATGGACTTTGGCCATAGCGGCAGCAATGGGGAAGAAACTGGAGACCCAAGAGCCTTCATGAGTGGGATTTTCATACCTCCACGTGTACCGCATCTCATCATTTGCCTCTTTTTCTCACCTTTTATCTCCTTTCAGTCTCTGGAGCTCTGTTACCTCTTTGCCCCAAAATATCTGCTTCAAGGAAACTTGCATCCAGATTGCTTAGAAGGACAAACTTTTCATAATGGACTTTCTCTAAAGAAGCCTGGGAAAATTGGAATCTTGACCCTACTATCTGTTATTAGTTGCAGAAAGGCTCTTAGTTTGTACAATCTTGCTTTATGTTGTTTTTCGGTCAGGCTATGAAGAAGAGTGAGTCATCATTACTGGAAATAACAAAGTCATGATGAGCACATTGACTGTCATCAGATTATGTATAAATTATTTGACATTTCCTGGTGTATATTATTTGACATTTCCTGGTGCATTTATACATAATCTGACATAATCTGATGACAGATTATTTATAAATTATTTGACATTTCCTGACATCTGACTTTGTAATTTATTATGAAGCTACTTCAGATTTTTGGCTACTCAAACATCTCTTCATTTTGTATCTGGTAACTTTAGTTCTGTATGGCACTATGAATTTTACTGCCAATAAATACATAAGATCCACTCATTAATTTATTTGCCAGGTAATGTTTAATTTTACAGAGTCATAAACATGTAATGATTGTGACTTGAAAGATAGTCACACCTTGTCACTCTTCTCCACAATTTTTTTTTTTCCTGGTCTTTTTTACTAAGGTGGCTAGGGGCTCTCATTCTTTATTTCAGCAAGTATCTGAGTGTGTGTGACATGATGGCAGGAACAGAGTGTGGGGAGGGATGTAACAGTGTAAAAGACTTGAGATTTATGAGACTTAGAGTCTTGTGGCAAGGACATTGGAAAGTAGTTGTGAGTGTGGTGTCTCCAGCAAAGGAGATGCGGAGGGATGGGAGGAGCCAACATCAGAGGTGCTGGCCAGGCATGCGCAGTTCTGTGACTCTCTGCGGCTACATCCCTCATATGCACTTATCCTGCCACTTAAAGTCTGCTACAAATAATTAAAAGACGTTAGAAACTCAAACTGGAAGAAAGCATGCCCATGGGAATAACTGGGGAAGAAGCTGAATGGAAAACTCTAATGGGAGAGCCCAGGAGCCCTTTAAAGGGATGCTCAGAGACCTGGCTTGGGCTCTGACGTATGCAGTTGGATCTAATTGAGAGTTAAACTAATAGGACAGTTGTTAAATTATTTCATTCTACTTTGCCCCTCCATTCCCCCCCCCACCCCCGAGTCTTCACCAAACCCCAAACCAAGAGAAATAGAAGCACTTTCTTGGATAAAATTAACCTCCTACTTAGTGGCGCTTCAAGTAGAGCTACTAATACAACTCCAAAATTGATGCATAAAATTACAGGCAGTAAATCAAGCCCCAGTCACAACATGATTCTTATGGCCTAATTATTTCAAGCTCACACCATGCTAAGAACAGGAATCTAAAGCATCAGAGAATCTAAACCAATAACAAACAAAAAGCAGGTACTTAACAGGAATTCTAAAATTTGAGAATTTTTGTAGTGTCAAGCATTAAAAACAATATGTGCCCCCAAGCAAGCGTGATGTTACATGCCTATGCCACTATAAAAAGACAAAAAGAATTTGAAATGATTTTTGAGATCACAACAGAATTGGGTCAAACTCCTGAATGCTCATGACACTAGGAAATAAATAAGGTGAAATGAGGATTTTACATCATTTCTTGAGTGTTTTAATCAATGATTGCACTATTCAGAGAGTTTAGATTCCAAAGAATTTTTCTATAATTATATTGAAATATATTCACTGCTACATTAAATGTCTTGCTCTTTTGAAAAGAATAAATGACTTTTATTTAGAAGTAAACACAAACCTCTTCCATTTCACTTCATTTTCTTTGGCTCCTTTCTTCCTTGGTTTCTAAGACACAGCACTCTCCTGGATTTTTTCTCCGCTCTCATCATTTCTTCTCTTTTCCTTGTTGGGTATTCCTCATCTCCCTGAACTTTAAACAAGTGCGCAAGAACTCAGTTTTCTTCTCTGTTCCCACTCATGACCTCAACATCTCGAAGCTAAAGATGTCTCTGTGAGGACTTCCCCGACTAGCAGACTTCTCCCTGCAATTTACTCACCCCCTCCTTTTAGAAGACCAACGTCTAAACTCTGGTTCACTTGCCATCCCCGAATCTCCTTCTCCCAAACTTTTCTCCACTTGGTAAACAGCAAGTCTGTCCTTCCATGCAATCACTGCTGACTTTTTTTCTCATGTTTTTATCCAATTTATTGGGAAACCTTATCTACTCGAGTCTTACATATATCCAGAATCTAACTTCTTCATTCCCCTTCAACTGATGATAGAAGACTCCACCATCTCTCCTATGGATTATTTAATAGCTTGTTATCTAGTCTCATTGCTCCCATTCTTATTCCCAATAGTCCATTCTCCACGTAGTGCAGGGTTCCCTTCTACCTGGGGCAGATCGTGTCACTCTTCTGCTCAGGATCCTTTGAAGACCGCCCCTTTGACTCAGGGTAGGAGCTATTCAACGGCTCCCCACTTCTCCATGTCTGCACACTACCGTCCCCTCTCTACTCAGCAACTGCAATGCCCCCTCCTTGCCACTCTGCCTCAACCACGTTGGCTTCCCTGATATTCTGCACACGTGGCAGACAGGCTCCTGTCTGAAGGATTTTGTAATTGTTTTTCCCTCCACTTAGAGCATTCTTTCCAGCCCCCAGCTGCGTGGCTCTCTCCCTCACTTCCTTGAGGGCCTTTTGCTCTAATGTCGCCTTTTCAGAGAGGCTCTCTCTAATCATTCTCCCTTTTCTGCTTCATTTTTTTCTCCTTAACATTTATCCTCAACCAACATACTATATGAACTGTATCTCTTTACTATAACGCAGATTTCACTGAGACAGATATTTTTGTCAAGTGTAGTCATTGCTGTTTCTCTGTGGTGAAACCATAATTTTGAAGAAAAATAACATGCGCATACTAAGAAGCACGCGTACTATGCATTCGAGTAGAATTGGGGCATGTAGCCTGATGACAATGACTCCACGTAGACTTAGCTTTGAAACAAACATGGACCATGAAGGTGCATAAGATGAGTTGAAGACCAGGGTTTTTGGTTAGATAAGGTTGTTAAAGAGTTTAAACAATCATGAAAAAGTCACAAAAATTACTCTTCTGAAAATATCATTTAAGATGTTTGTTGTGTTAACAAGTGGTTATCAACAGATTTTTATTTGTTTATAAACCATTAAACAACCCCAAGAAAATGGCAAAAGAAACTTCTGTTTTAAGTAGAGCTGGTGGGCAACTGTCATAGAAGACAATTCCATGATCCACAGTACAAGGTGACTTCTCATGACCATTACGGACCTCTAAAGAGCCCATGGGGCTTCAAATAGAAGCAGGCCAGACATCATGGCGTCCAGGAGAAATCAGATATCACAAGTTATTCAAAGTATCTTTTGAGGAGGACTGATGGTTCTCTTAAATTTGGAACAGGAAAAAATAAAAGATGAATTCCAATATCATGTTTGACTGGCTGACATCCTTTCTATTCTTTTTTTTTTTAATAAAAAAAAGATTTCAAGTGCCACAATACCATAGTCATCATCAAATGTAAAAATCGTTGTATGAAAAGAAAATAAGTGGAGATGAACACAGTGTGTATCAGTGTCCATATCAATCTTGTAAAATTGTATGTATTTACCAATTCTCATTGCCCTGCACTTTGCCTTCCCAGTAATAATAACCTCTGGAATTTAGGACTGTTTGTTTATAATTTAGGAAGATAGTGTTTCATTTTTCCTGAAATGAATGGGATTTATTAGTAATAGCATTGTCTTATTATTAACACACCCATTTTGCAATAAATTCACAGCTTGGTGCTTTGTCTAAAAGGAAGTGCCATTGACAGAGCCTGCAAATTGAAATATGAAGCAGAGAAAAGCAGTGAAGTTAGTACTGAAAATAAAACTTAACCCCCTACTAGTTGAACAGCGTTATGGAAGCAGTTAAGATTGCGATCTGGGGGCTAATTACACCTGCAAATGAGGAATTCACTGCTGCTAAGGTTTTGAACTCAGATTTTGTATGTTTTACAAACTTAAAAGATAAAGCAGAAATTTGACTACTATTCCCCACCCTTTTCTGTGTCCTTAACTTATGTGAAATCTTTGTTAGGCAAGCTGGCTGACGCCTTAAGTATTTCGGCTCTCCACTGCTACATAAAGTCAAATCGCCGTGCAGTGATAATTGCTCAGAAACCGGACTGTAGGCAGCTCTGTCCATACAGTGTATCATCAGACAAATATTTCAAAGGGAATATTGAAACTCCGAGAAGCACAAATGATCTTGGCTGTGGAAGACTTAGGATTTCAACTTCAATCAAAGGGAATAGGACCTGCTTAAAAATAGTCCTCCGCACACATACTGCAGTCCAAAGTTAGTGCTGGAGAATGACAGACAATCCCTGTCAAGTGAATGAGGGGAAGGCGCCCCTTAACACAGGAAGGCACATGTTGCTCACAAGAAGTGCCTTTGGATGACTTGTGACACAGGATCAGAAATCGCTTCAACTTGTCTGAAAGGAAAGAGCAACATCCTTTAGAGAAAGAACACAAAATCCCGTGTGATCTTGATTCTTGGAAATGCCTATTTTCTTAGTAAATGGAAAGCTCAGGGGCGTGCATCCTGTATTATTTATTCCTGGCTGGGACCGTATGTCAGAGTGGAAGGGCTTTTGGTGTGCTGGCGTACTGGCTTGGAAGGAGTCACACGGAGCAACCCAAATATTCCATTGTTTGCCTCTGTGGACTGAGGGACTGGAGACAAAAGTGCTGGAATGCTGGAGCAGCACTTTGTGCAAAAATGTTGCTGAGAAGCACCCAGTGCTACCCAGCCCATCTCCCAAGCTCGCTTTCATTTCTCTGGAGCTGAAACAAAGATACCTTCAAAGGCACACACACTCACAACATAATAGGAAGGTGAAGTGCCAAGTCACAGTTATAAATGAGAAGAACACTCTCCTCACATTTACAAAAATGAGAACCTCCTTGGAACCCCTCTCATCACCATGCATACACCCTCAATTAAAACAATGCCCCTGATAGCAGGCAGTGTAATCTGCATTTTATTTCACTCCTGAGCAAAATAACAAGTTACTCAGGCCTGCGGCACTCATGAGTGATATGGGGCGTGTAATATCCTTTCCATTGAGTTTCCTATTATTAAGCTTGAAATAAGGAGTTTAGAATTAACTGTGACAATGATTTTATCTAGTGTTGGCATCACCATTAGCTTTTCTAGTTTACTGCTAATCAAACTTTAAATTTGCTATTACTTCTAATAACCTTCTTGCCACCTTAGCTGTAGAAATTAGACAAAGAACCCTGCTGACACATGGCTAGTGACATTTTCTGGAAGTGTAGAGAACTCTGGTGACAACAGTGACTATTATTTACCAAAGTATAATGAAGCCATGCCCTGCTGGCCATGGTCAGCCTCATTCAAAGCACCTGTTCCTGGAGTTGAAAGAGGCCTGTAAAAGAAAAAAGCATAAAATTAGAGTTTCGGTTATTGTGGTTCCAAGCATCAGAGGTGTGCTTCAGAGCAGTCCAGTAGAGTCTAAAGCAGGTAAAATAACTTGTGACAAGGCTTACACAACCAAGATGAAATAGTCAAATAAGTCATTTTCTGGTTAATGCTGATACTGGAATGTATTCACCTAAAGATTTGAAAAGCAAGGCAACAGTGGACTCCTTTGTGGGCTTGATCACTGTCAAGGCTCTCTACTGTCATTCAACCCCCCTCCTGTGATGCTGGATGTGGCCCTTCCCCAATTCACAGCCGTAATCACAGAGCTCTCGTCCTGCTGTCCTGCCTGCAGCATGGATATACGTCTGGACATCGTGACTGGTCAGAGCTACACTCTCTCTGGAAGCTTTGACCCAGCAAATTTCCCCAAATGACAAAAAATACATAAAACTGTGGACTTAAAGGGTACAGAAAACAAGTATAATGAATTATAGATATTTTTAGAAGTATTTGTTTTTATTCACAATGGAAAAAATTAGTCACCAGACTTTTATTTGGGTCCCAGTGAGCGGCAATCCTATCAGGATCATGCCTGGCATCGAACGTCCTTCCCCCGCTTGTGTTCATCTCGGGGCATGTGTGATATTGGAAGGTTTGCTGTTCACTCTCATTGGGCAGTGCAGCTATTTGCTGAGAAAATCTGAGTTTCAGAATATTGGGGAAGTGAAGTTTGTTGATCAGGTAAGAATATGTCTTTGGTAATGCTTCCTTTTTATTCTGAATTCTTTAATCAATCTGAATTCTTTCCCGATTTTGCATAATTGAATTTTAGTAAGAAACATGCAGCTAGGAAGGAAAGAAGTTTTTTCCCCAAGACCCTCCATGGAACCTGCTCCCTTTGCCAGCAACTGAGGAGTCAGCACTTGAAGCAACGCTCCGAGCAAGACAGTCTGTAAGTGGCAATAGAGACGCTAGCAAGCTCTGGAGAGCTCCTGAGCTGTGAATGAATTGTTCATAATTGGATAAACAAGCTCAGACCATTCACAGCCTTTACAGAGTTGATTATGGCAGCAAATGGTGGCACTTTCTTCCTCAAGTAACTCCAGGGTTATTCTTTGCTCCCTGGAGAACTATAATCTAAGGAATGTTAGGCATGCACCCATTTCCCCTTCCTTTTAATCCTCATTCTCTTCCAGTTGAAGAATCACTCCAAGTTTGCTACTGCTTTTTATGGGCTGGCATTATTGTACCAGATAAGGGGTGTTTGAGTCCCTGCACTCGGGTCTCTGAGTCGGGGAAGGTATGCAGACTAGGAGGGTGAGTGCTGAAGGAAGCATTTGGGAATGGGAAGGATATCAAGTGGTGTCCTCTTGTTATGACTTTCTCAGTGACCCAGGAAGTATTTCTTATGGCTTTTGTTAAATTTCCCAATTCCCTCTCAACACTAGGAAATGCTATGTCGGCCTTCTGAGCCAAGAAGGAATGGTATCTTTCCTTTAATGAGCCAGGACTCCATTCCCTGTGAATGTGAACTATTCTTCTCACATATGGGATTCATCTGTTTGACCACAAAATGTCAGTTAAGAATTTATAGAGAAAGTGAAATTCAAGGCCAACCCGTTCTGAGTTGGCTGGGGATTTGGTTATATGAGATAGAAAAGGACTGAAAATCAGGTGAAAACTGCTAATGGCTGGAGAGTGAAAGACAAAGCATACAGTGACCCTCCTCAGCCTCCCTCCACTTGCTCTGGATTCTCTCTGGTTTCAAAGCCCCAGCCCACGTTCCTGCCTCAGGCCAAGGATTCTGTCCCTGAGAACTCCATTTTGATCCTCTGACTTTCCGACAGGAGGCTTAAGAAAGAAGAAGGTCTCCTGCTCCGGCCCCTAGGAAGGCTGGCTCCTGGCCTGCACCACCTTAGGAGTGTGACTACAGCCTCTCAAAGGACCCTTGTTTGAAAACTGGGTTTAGACTCGACTCAGAGCCACCCAAAGGTAAACCATCACTACAGATGCCATTGCAGATGTGAAACAATGTATCCTGGCCTCCAAAATACCTCTTTCAAACAGAGCTTTGAGAAACACAATTGATTTAGGCATTATTTTTGTGAAGATGCTGGCTGTGTTCATTTCCATAAGTTTGCCTTGGTTATTACCTTTGGATTGCTACGAACAATGCATGTTTGTGAAATTCTTCTTTCTTCTTATTAAAATGATTGAAAAAGCTGTTATAAACTCATAATTTGCCCCATGAAACAGTACTACCATTGTCTGTCCTGCCCCCAAATTGCTGTCTGGTCTAGTGGTTACCATCCCTGCGGGCTGCTCATCTCAATTGCTGAACCACAACACAACAAAAGGTGTCTTTGCTATATACAAACAGCTTTCCATCTGCTAATTAAAGCTAATGGGAGGGCAATTGAACTTTACTCTTCTGTGTTCTCTCTTTAAACTGTAGGCTGATGGCATTTTGCAGATTAATAGAATGCGCAGCTTTCCTGAGCCTCACAGTCTCTTCATCACGCTACTAGTACTTTCCTTGTCAGTGCCGGTATACAGAAGCTCTAGAAGCAAAACTGTGCTCATTACACATGCTGGGGAGACTAATTTAAGGTGACTGGATAGAGCTTGGCTGGTTCTAAAGAAAATCTTCAGTGGAGGATGGGGGAGGAGCCGTGGCTAGGAAATCCCTTCGGATTCCCTGACTCTCTGTGTTATACTTAGAGAGATTTTTCTCCTTAAAATAAAGGCATTTGACTTTTTCTGTTACTCTGTCCCACATTATTAACTAACATGGCTTCTCTTGTTCCTTTTAATGGCCCTGTGGGGTGGACAGTTTCCTTAGCCCCATTTCTCTGAGAAACAGAGGTTTGGAGAATTGCGGGGCGGGGGGGAAGGGGAGATGATCTTTGGAGTGGGACAGTCTTGAGCTCAATTTCTGCTCTACATTCTGTGTCGTTTACTTTAGCATGTACTGAAGTGCTTGCGGTTTTATTTTTCCTCCTTTGTTTAGGGAATGATAGGGAGTCAAAAATCAAATTGAATGGACTCAAGATTCATTTGTTCATAAAGCTCTCGTTGAAACTCTACTATTTGCCACATATTATGAAATTATGGGAATACAAGAATAAAAAAGATGCTGATTATGTTCTCCAAGGAATTTGGATCCAGTAGAGAAGACAGGCAAGTAATAGAAAATCAGGAGAAAACAGGGCAGTGATGGGAGAGAGGAGGTATGGTGACTACAGGAGGATGAGGATGGGGGTGTCACCAGACTCCGATGTTTCTCTTTTTCTGGATACAAAACATTATTTTAAAATATGGTCTAGGACTGAATGTCTTTAAAGCAAATCCCATTTCCCATTGTTTTTCTTATAAACTAGGGTGCATATTTGCCCAGTCTGAATTGCAAGGGTTTTTGGGAGGGTGGTGGTAAAGAATGAGGAAGACGTTCATCGTTCCCATGGCTCCTGGGAGAGTACAGTAATCTCTGTACTTGCTGGAAGGTTGTGTTTGCTAAGAAGTAAAAGACAGAGGCCAACAGGTTCCCTTCTCTTCTGTACAATTTTGTTTACTTTTGCTTAACTTCAGTTCCTCAAGATCTTAACAGTTTCTCCTACACTTAGAAATATTCTTACTTCATATTCATACTTCCCGAAGCTGAATATCTGTCTTAGTCAGTGTATATTGTGTGTGCAGCACAAAGTTGTATCTTCAACAGTTTTTCTACTATGGTTGAAGAATGGCAATTATATTTTTGATTCTATAAATACAGAGCATATACCTAGAATAAAGTATGACTATATAGACCCTAAGAATAAGGCATTTTTTTATCTGCCCTTCTAGATCATTCTGGGGCTTTCTGTTCTTGCTCTGTGTTCCGGGAGGCTGATATGAAAAGACTGTGAAACTAGGCTCCCCTACCATCTCCCTCCTGCTGGCTTTCATTGGGGTTTAGCTCATGGGAGCCCCTGGTAGGAAACAAGGACAGGAGAAAAGGAATGTTGGGGTGTTAGTTCTCTTGGCTGCCTCCTGCTGGGTTGTGGATGGGCAACATCTGAGTCCCTCTGTCACCAGCTATGGCACCTCTTCCTCCTCTCTCTAAACCTCTCCTTCCCTTGTCATGACGGGTGGCATTTGGGAGCCTCAGGAACGCCTGCTCCATCCACCCTCCTCCACTGGTTTCTCTTAACTCTGTACCTTTCTTGAAATTCTTTAACCACTGCTTTTTAGTGTGGCATCTGTTTCTTTCCAGAACATTACCCAGTAAAATTTTGAAAGCCAGAGATGAAGAAAACAATGAAAATAAATATCAAATTTGGGCATTGAGGAAAGTCTAAGTTATTTCCTTGCTTCTCTGTATGCTGTGCAATGCAAATTGATGTGACTATAAAGTGCATAATCTCTAAAAAAAAAAAAAAGACTGGATGAGTATTGTACCATATTTAGGACTTACTGCACATCAGTAATATGCAATCTGGACTGCAAAGTACACTGGGGTTTTTTGTTTGTTTTCCATCTCAGAAGGCTAACTTTCTTTGAATGTGGCCATTTTTTATTCCCAGGGGAAGGGATGTACAAAAGATAAAATTTCAAAAGCCAAACACAAATGACTTCAAAGCCACACTAAAGAGCACTTTATAGATTCTTCAATCTCTTCCTCAAAATAATCTGGTCCTGGTAAAATACTGCCTTCCCATCAATGGGCCTGTGCTTCAATGGCAAATTCCATTATGTAATGACTTAACTGCTCACCCCATTAATGCCATTTGGGGAGGGGGTCTTGTTTTGTTTCACTTCGTGCCTCATTTCTTGCTCCATACTTCCTTGGTCTCTGGCGTTGCTTTCTACCATAAGTTAGAAATGAATTTTTTAAAATAAGCACTTGTACTTTGAACCATAAAACAAAATCTGAAGCTGAAATCAAAGGAAGAAGGTAAATTACTTCTAGTGCTCTGCAAAGAAACTTTCACTTGGCTATTTCCTGTTGTTTTGAAACTCTGAAAAATCAATACAGAAACATATCATATTCTGCAAGCAGGTCATCTGTGCACGAGGTGTTTTTAACAGTTGGCTTTGAAGGGGATACTTATGCCCCCTTGACATGAATCTACAGTTCTTTGCACTAAGTGTCCCCATGAAACTACATTTTTGCTCAGGCTATCCATCTCAATGGTTATTACTTTTTACTGTTCCAAGCTCCCATCGTCTATTATAGATTCCCTGATAGATCAATATGACAGAGGCAAGATAAAAGTCAGTTAGCTGTACATGTCTATTATGAGCCTGAAAATTCAGACACGCATTTCTCCCATCAGAAGCCAGGCGCGTAACCATGCCGTTACATGTCTGGGAGGTTTTCCAGTCCTTTCTGTACAGACTCACAGTTCTGGATATCTTTCTTAATTTTGAGGTCCTCCTGGCCTGTCAGGGAGTTAGGAGTGAGCGGCTCCCGAGGGGAGAGAGTGATTTTAAAACACACTCTTCGCTTTTGAAAGGAGAGAACAGAACCCATTTGTTGCTATACCGAGGCAGTAAAAAGCTGCACTGACGCGCTCGGCTTCTAAACCACAGGCGAGTGGACTGTAAAACCAAGTGGTGGTTCAAAGTCAAGGGAGAAATCTTTGCAGTCCTTTAGTGGGTAATGGGAACGAGAAAACTGGCTTTGGGCTGGTTGGAAACCTCAGGTTCCCTCTACGGTTGATGACTTCAGCTATTCATCAGCAACCATCTTGAGGAAGAAAAAGAAATCTGCCAAACGTTTAAGCTACTGTCCACTAGATGGGCTAAAATATCCACTAGTGTCGGTAGGGAGAGTGTGCTCCAGGGATACCCCAGAGCGGGGGAAAAAATAACAGGTAGTAAAGAGGCTGAGATTCCAATGGTCTCCTCTTTTAAGATCTTTAGCTCCTATTCAAATTGTCATGGTTAGATTTCTAACAAGAAATATAAAACTTAAAAAGTCCACCAAAGGCCATTAAAAATTTACCTGTGGCTCAAAGGAGTAGGGCACTGGCCCCATAGGCCAGAGGTGGTGGGTTCAAACCCAGCCCTGGCTAAAACTGCAAAAAACTAAAAAAAAAAAAAAAAAAATCATTTGGGCGGCACCTGTGGCTCAAGGAGTAGGGTGCCGGTCCCATATGCCGGAGGTGGCGGGTTCAAACCCAGCCCCGGCCAAAAACCAAAAAAAAAAAAAAAAAAAATTAACTAAAATTTAGTCTTTTAATTCGTTAATTTATGATCTCATGCATGGATTTAGGAAACATTTATTGAGTTTTCACTGTGTTCCAGACATGATGCAAAGTGTTCAGGTTGGACAAAAGCTGGTTTCCTGCCTTTGAGCAGCTCCTGATCCAGGGGCAGAGACAGGTGAATAGTAATTATGTGAAGTATACTCACAGACATGACGAACTGCAAGATTTCGTGATTCAAAACCAGGAACGTGTTCACATTTACGGATCCAAAGAGCACTGCCCAGCAGACGTCTATCGGGGAGGGAGTGGCAGGAAGAAAGGAGGGTGGAGGAATAAATAAGATGAATGGATGAATGGCAGTGAGAAAAGAAAGATGTTGTATGGGACTGGCGATAATCTACTGTGAACTGAGCTTAGAAAAGAGTGAAACAGAGCTCAGCGTGCTAACTCTTTGTGCTGTGGGCAACACGGATGAGAGGGCTTGGGCCTGATGGGTTTGGGAAAGGGATCCAGGAGCTTAATCCAGTAGCTTCTGGATTCAGGAGCTTAACACCCAAATCTCAGATTTTGGAAAAGCCTCCTGGCAGAGTTGTCGAGAGAATTTCCAGAAGTTAAAGGGCGTTCCTCAGAGAAAGAGAGGTCAGTGAGGACATATCTGTAACTACACAAATATTTACATATTTATTTCTTGCGGTCAGAAACACATAACATGAGATGTCCCTTTTTTTTTTTTTTTTTGTAGAGACAGAGTCTCACTGTACCGCCCTCGGGTAGAGTGCCGTGGCGTCACACGGCTCACAGCAACCTCTAACTCTTGGGCTTCCGCGATTCTCTTGCCTCAGCCTCCCGAGCAGCTGGGACTACAGGCACCCGCCACAATGCCCGGCTAGAGATGTCCCTTTTTAACAAATGAAAACTTTATATCCATTGGGCAGAACCTCCCGGTTTCTCCTTCCCCTCCATATACTTAATCCATCTTTCATTGCATTCCTCCCCTTTCCCATCCACAAAGACAAGGAGGCACTTACTTGAAGGCGCGAGGGAGAAGAGTAAATCGTTTATTATGTTGAAGGGCAAGAGATGGAAAGACTCGATATGGCTGCCAGAGCATAAAAAACCTTACCAATAAATGGGTACTAGGAGAGGCTGCTTTCATCAGGAGTGACTGGAGGCCGGCAGAACCTTTTTAGGTAAGGTGTGTGGACTGGTCAGGGTACTCGCCTCACAGTTATCCCTCTGGGGTTACTGGGGAGTAGACTGTGGTGGGGGGAACCCAGAAGCAATTGAACTCTTCTGGAAAAAGTGGTAATTTAGACAAGCATAGTGGGGAAGGGGGAGGAGTAGAACTGCTAGAGGAGGTGGGGCAGGGGTCGGTGCTGTGATCTGCCATTTGCTTAGTTTCTTGTGCAAGGCCAGTCAAACCTGAGCTCTCCTGCCAGCAGATGGTGTGAACATCAATCCAGGAGCACCTCTGGGTGTGCCTAGGACAACGGCAGCTTCCACGCGGCGCCTGGGATGGATGTACAAACCCTACAAAATGACAAGTAGCGCCCTTTCTTCCCCACAGATCAACTTTAAGAGCAAACAGACCACGAGTATCACAGGAAACAGGAGAGGGAAACCCAGAGCCAGCACTCTGCAAAACGGGTGTCTATGACTGAACGTCAAAAATTCTCCATTATTCCACCTTTTAAATAAGTCAAATACAGTAAACAAGCATGACACTAAGACTTTTGTTTTGTTTTTGCTGTAAAGCTCCTCCAATCAAGAAGATAGGGGAAAAAAAGGGTGCTAACATGAAGCATGAGCTATGCTTTGGTCAAAAGATGAGGCTTAGTGTTCACGTATATGTTAGCAGCTTTCTTGAGGTATAATTCGCATATAAAAATTGCCCATTTAAAGTTGACAAATGAGTTTTAGTATATTCACAGAGTTGTGCACCTGTCACTATAATCTAATTTCACATTTTTCTTGCCCCAAAAGAAATTCCTTATATTCACTTGGCGTCATTTTCCTTGCCCTCTACCCTTGCCCTGGCTTTAGGCAATAACCAGTTTTGTTTCTCTATTAAATGCTTATTCTGGGCATTTTATATAATGGAATCAGAGTTATGTGGTCTTTTATAGCTAGCTTTTTATCACTTAGAATAATGTCTTCAAGACTCATGTATTGCTGCATTCCTTTTCATTGCTGAATAATATTTTCTTTGATGGGTATACCGTATCTTAGTTATTCATTCATTTGTTAATCCATGTTTGAATTGTTTATCCTTTTTGCCCGCTGGTCTAATAACTCTAATGGACATTGATGTACAAGTTTCTTCATGAACCCAGGTTTTTATTTCTCTTGGGTAAATACCTAGGAGCAGAATTGCTTTAACATTTTTGTGGGATGACTGAACTGCTTTCCAAAGTTGCCTCACCATTTAGCATTCCTACCAGCAATACATGAGGGTTCCACTGTCTTCACAACGTTGCTAAAATTTGTTATTGTCTTTCTCTATAGTCATCCTAGTGGGTAGGAAATGCTATCTCTGTGTGGTTTAATTTTCACTTTCCCACGTGTTCATACTTTAAATCTTGTCATTTGGTAATTTGGTTTTTCATTATTTGTGGAATATATTTCTCTCGCAAATTTTTTACTCTTATAAGATTTTGCAAAAGCTCTTCACTCACCTGTTGATACAATATTGCTGTTTAACCAACAGTATAAAACTGAGGGGCTCAAAACATTAGGATCTATTTGTTCCTGAATCTGTGGATAAGTGATTTAGGCTGAGTGCAGCTTGTTGGTTCTGACCTGAGTTCACTCAGCTGTTGGGGGGTTGGCTGATCACTGGCTGGTCTATGCTGGGCTTGACCGGACCACTCAGCTCTCTTCCATGCACCTCTGGCCCTCCAGCAAGCAAGGCCAGACTCATTCTTTCCAGAGACTGGTTGAGTAGCATAAGCAAACCGGGTGATATTCAAATGCTT